>NC_071355.1:42311948-42655448 GCF_943734655.1 Sabethes cyaneus
AAAAATATTCGGATATTTCTTTGATTAATTCGATTAATCGAACGATTATGAACGATTAACAAGCATTATTCATACTCATTGAACTATTCGATTAATTCAACTGCTCGTGCTGGCAGTATTCGATTAAAAATTATTCGAATATCCAATGTGTTATTCGATTAGTTGAATTAATGGAACGATTAACGGACATCACTACTTGGTTGTACAAACCACTCAAAAATCTACAAAATGTGGTATCACCGCCAATCACCAAAGCATGTGTGATTGTGACTTGGTGATTTAATTCTTTATAGAACTACAAATCTAGAAGAAACTGATACACAAGACGCATGCATTTGGAAAGTATAATCTCGACCTCATCTAACAAAGTTATAAATTTGCGTAACAAGCTGTAGAACATTTGAAAAATGTCCAGCGTTATCGAATTGCATTTACATTCGTAGTTCTACGTCAGCGCAGCGATCTTCATACTTTTTTGTAGTAGGGTACGGGATGGTATTTTCAGCCCATTAAGTGAAGGCATCTGTTTTTTCGGCCTATGGCCTAGTTCTAGTGGAAGAACAGGTGGTTTTGACTTTCTTTGAATAAAAAATAGTAGATTATACTTACAGTCTTGAGAAAATAGTTATAACATATTAAAATTGTATGTCAGCAAAGTATTTTTATTGGCGAAAGAAAAGGCAAATAGGCTGAATTTAGAAACCTGCTGAAAATATCCTCCCGTACCCTATATTGATATAATCGGTTGAAGAGGAGAGGTAGGTGCGTTCTTTTCTGCAACTGTTTACTTTCAGGACATCAACTTTGTCCAGATTTAATGTACAAATGATCAGATCGATCGAAGGGTAGGGATTATTGAAAGGATCGTTTTACACTTTTGCACACTTGTTTACTTTCAGGACATCGAATTCATCTAGGTTCAATGTTTAAATAGTAACATCGATCAAAGAGCGAAGCTTCGAATCTTTACAAAAATTGTTTACCTGCAGGACTTCCATTTTGTCCAGGTTTGCTGGTAATGAATAATTCCTGTCCTGTTGGAAAGCAAGGGTTCGGTTACTTTTTTTTAGAATCAAAGTTCAAAGTAAACGAAACCGCAGGTGTATCAGTTAGTCGTAAAGCGTAGAGGGTCTGGGAAGCAAAACAGTGCTTCCATGTGATTGGCTGATTCGTTCTTTCTTGATAATGCCTACTATTTATGCTTTTTTCAATAATGATTTTACAAATCAGTGTAATCAATATATATAGTATGTCAGTGTCGCTGGTGTTTCATGGATATATAAATATTTGCTATTTTATCAATTTTTTGAAAAATCTGATCGATTGTTCCAAATGTCGCTAAAATCCATTGAAAAATGGCTGAGTTATAAGCGGGCGAACCATAACCACCTTTCGTTACATGCTCATTTCTCGTACTTTTAAAGTGTACCCCAACATAGAAATCAAAACCGTAGTTCTAGGTTAAAAGGGATCAGAATATAACATTTTATCTATTTTAGTTTTGTAATTCTTGAAGCAGGAAATCAAAGCAATGCCTTCGGTATAACCGTCTTTAGACATTACCGTTCTTTATCGGCACATGGACTTCGCGGTTATTAGAGTACAGGACAATTACGGGGCTAATGCAACGATCCTACTGACTTTAGCACCACCGCCCAGTCAAGATTGGAACATACGACGAGCGGCTTGCTGGACCATGATCGTACCTCGAAGCTAACTGCACGATAGTTCATTTTCAGATTGTGTTATGGATATTTTCCTAGTTTATCTCGCCAGTTAAGTGATTGTAATTGTTTGCGTAAAAGCATTGTTTGCAAGCAATAGCGTGAACTTTGAATCTACAGGGATACCTCGATATTAGACAATTTATAATTTCTAAAAGTTGTCTAATATCGAAATTGTCTTATATCGAAACATGGTTTTTAAAAAAAAAATGCATTAGCGGTCGCCAGTATTGCTCTGTGTTATGTGTTTACGCTTTTGAACTATTAGTTTTTTACTATTTTTGGGGTTATTTTGAAATAATGAACATCTTCATGGCGCCGGTTTCAGAATGGAAAATCAGCTCTGGTATCGCTACCAGCTATGTCAAAGGGATTTGTTTCAATATAAGACAAAAATTGTCTTATATCGAGGTATCCCTGTACTTCTATTATTAGATCATTACGAAATATTGTTATCAATTACGAACAAACAATTAAAATGTTCATTACGTGAAATATTTCAACAACTAAAACACTTTTAGTGCAAACTTCTTCAGCTAGTTTGTGAATGTTAATGTTAATTAGCATACAGCTGTGTGGTTAGCCATCGAATGTTGACTCCTGATATCGCTAGAAGTTACACTACGCTAAAACTTTCTAAATACCTACTATACCACTGCTAATCACACCAGAAAATGTGTGATAGCAACTGATCGATTTAACGCTTGACGGTATTGATAACCGAAATATTGAATAAAATTTATTATAACGTATTTGAAAATGCTGCTAAACAATTTGAAGCATCCAAAGGAAATTCTTTGGAATCCAACAAAAACAAACAATTAATAATGTACTCTACTTCCACGAAACAGGTTTTCCATTGACGGCGGTATTGGAATGCAATACAGGTGTATAATAGCATGACGATGATACCGCTGCACAGTTATTAGTACCTCTCTTTCTTCGTTTGGACCGCACGTGGCTGATCTTGTGGGTTCATTCATTAACGCAACACAAACAAGAATCGAGCGGTGTTACCGGCAAACCAAATCAACAAACAGTCTTGTTTGAGGTATTTTCATCGAAACATGGGTCTTACGCAGGTGGAAAAAGTCATTCCAGGGGCTCGATGGCTTCGAGGATATAACGCACAGTATGCAGTGGCTGATCTGATAGCCGGTATAACAGTTGGGTTGACGGTGCTGCCCCAGGGCTTGGCCTATGCTACGCTAGCTGGGTTAGAACCGCAGGTCGGTTTGTTTAAGGTGACGCTGCTAACTTGAATTGTTGAACGGTTCATTATTTCCAGTATGGGCTCTATTCGGCTTTCGTCGGTGGATTGGTTTATGCACTGTTGGGTGGCTGTCGTGAAGTGACAATCGGGCCAACTGCTTTGCTTGCGCTGATGACCAGTCGTCATACTGGATATGGAGGAAACTCTGGACCACAGTTTGCCATTTTACTGTGCTTTCTAGCGGGAGTTGTTGAGCTGTTGATGGCAGTTTTGCGTTTAGGTGCACTGGTTGATCTCATCTCGTTACCGGTGACCGTTGGATTTACATCAGCAACAGCACTGATTATAGGAGCTTCACAGCTGAAAGCGCTACTCGGTATTCGGGGCGGTTCAGGCGCTGGATTTACAGAAACTATTACGACCGTGGTTAAAAATATCGAAAATGCACGTATTCCGGATACCGTACTGGGACTGACATCCATCGGAATTTTACTAGCGTTGAGAGTAAGTATAATTAATTTTACACCGTAGCGTGATTTCAGAATACACTTTCTTAATTATTTTGTAGAAATTGAAAGATGTTAAAACAGCGCCCCAAGCTAGCCGCGGGCGAAAAGCGCTTGGCATGGCGCTGTGGTTGATTGCAACGGCAAGAAATGCCTTGCTGGTGCTGGTTACCAGCTTGATAGCATTTTATTTCGATCGCAACGGCTCACGTCCTTTCATTCTAACCGGTACCGTACGAAGTGGCATACCTGGATTCCATTTGCCGCCCTTCTCTACTCAGATTCCCGGAGCCAATAACACCGTCACTGATTGGGATTTTCTTCAGATGGCATCTGAGCTAAATGTCAATATTGTGTTGGTTCCGGTAATTGCCGTGCTGGGTAATGTTGCCATTTCAAAGGCCTTCGGCGGCAGTGGTATCAATCCAACGAAAGAGTTAATTGCTTTGTCTTTGAGCAACATTTTCGGATCGTTTTTCAGTTCAATTCCAGTAACGGGGTCGTTCTCGAGAAGTGCTGTCAACCATGCCAGTGGAGTGAAAACACCCATCGGAGGTATCTACACTGGTGCTTTGGTGTTGCTCGCCTTAGGGTTGCTGACACCTTATTTCCAGTTCATTCCAAAGGCAGCGTTAAGTGCAGTGATCATATCCGCGGTTGTTTTTATGATCGAATATGAAGTGATACGACCGCTTTGGCGGTGTAACAAGCGGGAGCTAGTTCCTGGTGCTATTACATTTGTACTAAGTTTAATCATTGGAGTCGAGCTGGGGTTGTTGGCGGGGGTACTGGCAGATCTGGCGTTTGTAGTATATCGAACGGCACGACCGATACTGAGCGTAGACGTTGCCACAACACCTTCCGACGTTCAATACATCATCATTCGACCACGACACAGCTTGTTCTACTTCCCTGCGGTCGAGTGGGTTCGAAACGGTATTTCAAAAGCGATAAAGAAGCATGGAGACATCCCTGTAGTCTTGGATTGCCGGACGGTTCACGGTTAGTGGACATATCTCGCGAATGTTTTTCTTTTGATTAAATTATTTATTTTTTAGAACTCGATTACACAGCAGCTACCGGTTTAGGGGCACTGCGGAAGGAGCTTGATGGCAAAAAGATCCCATTCGTTGTCTTGGGAGCATCCGACGAGATGCAGATAATTTTACGCGAAACAATTAAAAGCACAATGCTGGAAGCAAGCAACGAAGTTGAACTCGAGAGGGTGCTTCAGGAATTAAGCTGTGAAAACAATAAAAGTGAACTTCGGGATGTTGTTACGCCTTTATTGTCACCAACGATCGACCGGCCTAAGCCCAATGCTACGAACATTGTCGTCCAATGCCAGGATGAGCGAACATGACCGGTGTGTAGTATGTGAGGCACCAATATGTGTGAAATATGTAAGAGTATATATAAGAAACGCGTGGTAAGATTTGTACTGATTGCTGTTTGTGAAAACAACGGATTCTCTCTTCGAAATGTCTCTTGGTTTATTTTGAAATGTAAATGTTCCTGTAAGATCTGTAGCCAATTATATGTTTATAGCATATTATATTTAAATTCGAATAATTTTCAAACAAAAAGCTTATTTTTTCAGCCGGCGACTGCCTATAGATTCTACCAGGACTCTAAAAATAGATTCCTGCTTCAACGTCGAATTTTCGTTTACTATAGTTCTTAGATCAACGAGTTAGTCATGTAACGAGAAAAGGTTACAGTTTGCGCGCTATAACTCGGCCATTTTTCAACGGATTTAAGAGGTATTTGCACCAATCGATTAGAAATTTTCATATGCATTGATTGATATAGTGAATATAATAAAAATTTATCGAATCACCGTTGAAATAGGGTTTACATAAATATAGCAATAGGCGCTGTCAAGAACGAACGTATGAGCCAATCACACGTAAGGACACTTGATTCTCAGAACCAGTAAGACAATTTTATACACCTGCGATTTCGTGACAGACTATTCCCGTCGCTGGATCAAATTGATGCACCGAAAGTAAAACTGTAAACTACATCTTCCCTGCAATTGATTTTACCATTTGAACATTGAACTTAGACGAACTTGATGTAATTTGGGACTATTTTCTATTTACGCGTTTTCTGGCCTTTAAAAAGGATTTAAAGCGATCACTTACTTTACTTATTTAGTGGTGACGATGCGTTATCGATCCTGCGCCGAACGGATTATGGTTTCCCAGTGCTGTCGGTTCTGGGCTGCCGCTCTTTAATCCCCTCGGACACCTGACAAAAGCGCCGACACCTGCCAGCAACCATGTATTTCGTTTTGGTGCTGTTGATGGTAATTACCAATCTCGCTCTTTTCCATTTGAAAGGTTTAAAGGCCTCTTCCATTGGTCTTGGTTGATACCGATAATATTGATCCACAAAACCAAGAAGTATGGAAAACATCTTGGTGATAGGCAGAATCAGCGTAGCTAGTTTCGTTGAAAAAATATGTTCTAGCATTTTCTGCCCCAGCTCATTTCGTTTGACTGAATTGTATGCCGCCTTAAAGTCTGTTCTGACGTGTAGTCGGTAACCGCAGTGAGTATGCGACTCCTGGTTCTCATCTGTTATCTTCTGGCATTCGCCATCAAACGTGCTGTTTTCCACGTATCATGCTCTCTGTATTCGAGTTTTCTGGCCTTGAAAAGGGTCAAAATGTGACCACACGTCTTTATTTACCTGGACATGCCCTGTTTTCGCATGTGTTGTCCTGGCGTTCTGATTTACACAATTAAACAGTTCGGTAAAAATTACCGAAATCTAAACAACTGAACGTAAAAAATTTCGTAAAAATTTCGGTAGTGCATATCGAAGTTTACGGACCTTTAGTAATGTTTGGTGCAATAAAATTTTTTACCGATCGTTCAGCTGTTTAGATTTCGGTAAAATTCTACCGAATTCGGTGTTTTTTTAAGTGTGTACAGCGAAAAATCCTGATTTTTAAAATGAAATCCTGCTTTACTGATGAAATTAAAATACAAATGATTTTTAACTCATGTTTTCGTATGATATTGTCAGTCCCTCACGAAACAGGTTATCTTGTCTTCACAGATGTCTCGATACCCGATTTTACATATTCAGTTTCGTAATTGTAGCATACTTCCAACTATCTCACGGAGGTAGAATCGATGACTTGATTTGAACATCCAGGTCGACATCGCGCGCCTGCTAGACGAGGCTCTACCTTCCTCTGTGAAGCAAAGTTATTCGACACACGAAGGCGGAAGAGGCGGCATAGGTTTAACCGTTTAATCCTCGAGCGCGAAATGAGTCGACTATGATCCTTAGGAGTAAAAGGCATCAGGAGCAGGACAGATGTCATGAGAAACTAGAACAACTATTCGAGTTAACGAGAGGCGCGGGTTCCATGAGAAACTGAACCGTTTTTGTAGGGGAGCTCCTTAGC
Organism: Sabethes cyaneus; assembly: GCF_943734655.1. NCBI lineage: Eukaryota > Metazoa > Arthropoda > Insecta > Diptera > Culicidae > Sabethes > Sabethes cyaneus. The sequence goes on from NC_071355.1 coordinate 42,318,816, forward strand.
CGCAAGGTTACCAAGTCTGCTTTGACAAGCGAGTGGTCGTGGGTTCGGATCAGACCATTCGATGTCAAGTGACTTTAGCATGGGTTTATTCTAAGGTCCCTCATTTGCCCTTCCTTCAAACTGAATTCTATATTAGCCACTGAAGTCTTTCGACAATGCAAAAAAATCACTCCTGTAGTTAATATCCTATATGTACTGGTCAGAGGAACGAGTGGGTAAAGCAAAGCAAAGCAAATCCATGGGTATAAACGTCCTTTAGCACTTGACCCTTCTTTATCGACAGACTTCGCAGCCGGTTATTAGAGTACATGAAAATTACGGGGCAAGTGTAAAGATCCTATTAACTCTGTAGCGGCACCGCCTAGTCGAGATTCGAACATACGACGTTTGGCTCGTTGGGCCACCATCGTACCCCGGAGCTATCTGGGCGGGCAGTGGGTAAAGTAGAGCAAACCCAATACACACAAGCACGCGTAAAGTTTAATAAGCATATCGCCCATTCAATAGTGATTAGCGCAAAAAGAAATGCAGTGCGGGTCATACAGCAAACACTTGGGCGATATCACAAAAGATAAACGATACTGGTCGCAGCGATGAGTCCACACATGAACCGATCGTGTAAAAGATGCATGCTGACACCTGATATGTTTGGGGACAGGGTGGGGACATCCACCTCAATGAGCAGCGCAACGACAACAAGCAAAATGGAAGTTAACCTGGGAGTACCCAGAAAGGAACGATTGCCGGCTGAATTCAACAAAAATTATAACCAGCTGTTTTTTTGTTATTCGGTCTCGCGGAGGGGGAGTAGATGGCAGGTATGATTTGTTCCGTCCACAACAAAAACGATCGGCTCGATTACCGTAATTATCACGGTATTACGCGGTTCGACACCGCTTATAAGGTGCTATCCCAGATTTGGTTACGTCGCCTATCTCGTCGCCGTACTACTACAGATCAAATTTTCACACTCAGACAATTACTTCCGATATGTCTGTACTCCCGACATATGCCCACATATCATATTTGCGTGGATTTCAAGGCAGCATATGATACAGTTGAGCGCGAAGGGCTATGACAAACAAACACGGCTGATCATAGCTACCCTGTAGCGAGTGATGTTCTACGCGCGAGTTTCTGAGCACTCGGGTTCTATCGAAACGCTCGATGGACAGTCCCGCATATCATTTAACATCGCTATCGAACGTGTAAGGAAGCGTTAAAACAAGAGGAACGATCTTCAACAAAAGTAGCCAACTCCAAACAGACGACCCTGACTTCATTACTTGAAAACTTGGGACGGCGGAGGCAATCTACGCCGATCTAAATATGTAGTATCGTACACCTGATGAAAGTCGAGGGCTTCGGTGGTACAGAGACTATAGATTACTGAGACAAAGGCACTCAAAAACCGCTAAATTTGAATCAAAGCGGATAGTACCATTATAAATAATGGTAACTCTCGCTTTGATTCGAAATTTGGCGGGTTTTGAGTGCCTTGTCGTCTCTGTAATCTATAGTCTCTGTTCTCTGTAGAATAGAGAGGCCCTACGTACTTGATAGCTTAGTCAAGTTGAAGCTAACTTCGACTGTCGAGATCCTCAACGAATTACCCTCGAGGAGCCCAGGATGAGTACAATATAGAGACAAGTTCTATAATGCCCGCCCAGTTAGCTCCGGGGTACGTTGGTGGCCTAACAAGCCTGTCGTCGTATGTCGAATCTCGACTGGGCGGTGCAGCTAGGATCTTTACACCAGGCCCGGTAATTTTCCTGTACGCTAATAACGGGCTGCAAAGTCTGTCAATAAAGAAGGGTCAAGTTCTGAAGGATGTTTATACCCTCAGCTTTGCTTTGCTTATCTTGATAGCACGAGCCACATATTTTCCATTGGTTTTCGGTGCCATTTCGACGATAGATAAATTTAGCTGGCTCACTGAAATTCACCATAGGATGCATACAAGAAAGCATTTGGCTCTACAACAGTAATTAGGTAATTTGGTTATCTGTATGGTTGGTGCGGTACATCAACACGATCATCATATTTGCCTAACGTTGTTTGACTTGTATTTTCTGTAGTTAAAACATAGGGGGAAAGATGTTAGGGTAGACAATTTGTCGAACCTAATCTTCACCTGCATGGTACTGAGCATATTTTGGGATCATTTTCTATTATCGCGTTTTTTGGTTTTAAATTTAGGATTTAGATCGATTTTGAGCTTAAATAGGGATGATTTTCTATTGTGGCGTTTTCCAGCCTTTGAAATGGGTTTAGAAGGTTTAGAATTCAAACCCACTGGACAATAAAATTTGCTGCTCACCTTCATTCACTTTACTTTGGATAGGACTCCCGCGTGTTGATGATGCTGTGCGTGATCAATAAATGGTGTGTGTGATCAATGATGTGGTGTCTGGTGTGGTGATTCCATCCAGTTTTTCAAGTTAATCAGGTGGAGGTGGTGACAATGTAAAAATTTTGTAGTCATATATAATGTAAACAAGATGACAATTTTTTCTGGAGCAACCGATTCTGAAAATAAAAATAACAGCTAATAATAAATATTAGCTAATAGTTGTGCTTTCTAGTTAGTTTCAGTTGTTTTAGAGTAAATCTACTAGTAATGTAAAAGTAACAGTATCAAAACCGATGAGTTTGATAGCCACACCAGCCCCTCGACATTCTAATTCCAACAACGCCGATATCTAGCATTTACGCACACACGCATATAGCATTAGCTGCCTCCTGCTTGGCCTCTCGTCGTGGTAGTGGTAGTGGTGATACCGCACAAGTGGTTGAATCAGCAGCGCAAAGCTCAAGCATCGACGAAAGCCAGCCAGCCAAACACAGAGCCGAACAGCAAAAGCGGTTCTTTTCCAGTCGCAGTACGATAGTGGCCGCAGTTCTTTTCACACAGTTCCAGGTAAAAAGCGTTTAATTTCGAAAATAGTTTAGTTTATTTAGTAATAGTTTGGTTGTCCAAAACTATTGTAAAATAAAAATTAATATATTTACGCGAAAAGATGGTAAAATTTAACGGGAAAGTTCAATTTAAGTGGTGCAGGAAACGTGACTTGGCTCGATTGAATTTTGAGGTGTTATAAATCGATGTTTCTAATAAATAAGCTGCTTTATTTTAAAAAACTTTGAATTTTATGCTTAGGACGAGTGCTATAAAATTAAATATTATACAAGGAGAGCAAAATCGATTAGTTTAAAAAACGAATTTGGTGCATTGCAGTGGTTGTAGTGTATTACTGGAAGCTTCTATGGAGATAATTATCCTAGGGTTGACAGCTGCTTTCGTTGCTGGACCATGACCAAATCTGGATATACTGGATTAGCAATTTCAAATAGATTGTTCTCTATAATTGAAAAACTATAACATATCGGTGTAGCTAAAATCAATGAACCGTAATCTAGCCACGTGGCTAAAAGTTAGGTCATTTGAGCAAAAAAGGATGCATCGATGTCATAATCTAATTAGATGCACCGGAACGAATTAAAATTCAATAGAAGCCTCTAGGATCGTGCCGCTACAGGGTCGAAATATTTACGTAATCTTTTTGTACTTTCCACCGGAGCCAAAATTGCTTATCTTATCTGCCAGATGAAGCTTTTCAAGGCTGGAATAGCTTTTAAACCCAGCTGTGTCGTCGGTACGAACACATCGAAAATTTGGTCAGCTACTATCCATGCAGGGGTATTTAAATTCAAAACCATTGGTTTATAGTAAGACATGTTGATAAATTCGAAAAAAGAACGTCTATACCTATATCTATGCCGTTAGCAATGTTGATATTTATACCTATATTTTCCTTTTTCTTTTATATCGATTCAACAAAACGCTGCAATCGTCAACTGGACAATGCACGGCTATATGCACATTTTGCGAATGACATAGCTCGTGTGAGACAACAGTACACACAGGACCGTCAAGTATCGAGCACCGAATCCCATCACAATGTTTTCTGCCTTGTTCGACGCCGCCCGCAATTCACCTTTTAAGACTCCATTGAGCCGAGCACAGTGTGATGCCGGTTCCGAACGAGCGCTAGTGCCGTCCGGCGAGCAAAGGATCCAAGCCGCTGCCAGTCGAGAAGTGGAGTTTGCTTCCAACGAATTCTATGCGCTGTGCGCAGTCGGTGGCATCTTATCCTGTGGTCTTACGCACACAGCCGTTGTGCCGCTTGATCTGGTCAAATGTCGCCTGCAGGTCGATCAGGCCAAGTACAAGAATCTGTTCCACGGGTTCAAGGTAACCGTTGCGGAGGAAGGAGCCCGTGGGCTGGCCAAAGGATGGGCGCCAACATTCTTCGGTTATTCCGCCCAGGTAAGTCATACACACGTGATTTTTTCCTCAATACGGTTTGTGGCTATCGCCATCACACACCAGCTGATGGTGCGAAATTTTTTACCTGCACTTACGTTTTATCACATGATCTAACGTTACCTCGATAATCAAGCATTCGTGCTTTTGTAACGCTGGAAGTCGAATAGCAAAAGCACTGATTTTATGAGCTCATCGCACATTCTGCTTTGCTCGGAATGCATATTCTCAATTACGAATTTTCACTTTGCTACACTATTCTCGTAGCACGCTTTACACCTATGGCGCTGTATTAGTGAGCATGCTGCTTTTGCGGTAGGTAGTAGACGGTAAATTGGCCTTGAACACATTTTTATTTCATTCAGTTTCACGTTTGCGAGTAACGACGTTTGGGTGGTGTTTTCTTTCCATCAAAGTCTGTTACGTAATAATAAGGTTAGATCTTAATACCTTGCTAACCAATGCTTTTGTCAAACAATGCATATATTTGACAATGTTTGCGAAATTATTTATTAAGTTATGAATAAACTATTTTGACGTAGGACTACGTCTTACTGGGAATTAGCGAAAACAGTAGGCAATTCCAAAAAATCTAAAAATGCGAGCGTCACGAAAAAATGATAGGATTTGAGCGCTAATATCTTGCCCTTTTATCAACCAATTCGAAAGATATTTATATCAGTCGGTCTGAACTCTACCAGCTCATTAAATGGGTTCTGATGCGGCGGACGCTTCCTTTCCCAGCAACTCGTAAAACTTCATGTGGGTCTCTTAAATACAAAAAAAAAATAAAAACTTCAGGCGCCGGACTACCTATCATTGTCCGAAAAAATAGAGTCAGGACTCCATTGCGCGTGGTTCAGACGAATCGTGTTCAATTGATTGAAAAAAAATGAACAAAAACATGAGGATAGCTTCAATCTCCACAGCGACTCGTTGTATGCAGGAGCTTTAGTTTCGTCGTTGATCCTGAGTTCACCAAATGGGAAAATGGAGTACCGTACGGACAATCTACCCGATCCGGCGACGCGGTCAGACGACCATGCTGCGCTCAAGAGGCTCTACAATGCCAGTAAAAGGCAGTCAAACACGAGCGCAAAATATGCAACTACCAAACGACCTAAAGTGTGCAAAAATGAAGGGCCGTCTGCACTCAAACCTCATAAAGCCATTTCGTATAGCGAGATGGTGAACGCTTCCAGCATCGCAATCACGCTAAATGATTATCCATCCACTATACTAACCGCGGATCAGCTAACGGCTATCCGCAAGGAAATCCTGAATTGCATTGTGGAACAGGATTCTCCAGTTATACGGGCAAAGTTCAGGGGCTACCAGATAAGTAAGATGGCTGGAGACGACGGCACCAACCCTCAAGCCGTGACCCGTGGGATGGCGGTGGACCGTGCTACGACCATATACCATAAAAAAGGCCCCTCCCAAGGCCCTTGGTGTTCATGGAGTATTTTCTTAGCAGCGTGAAGGACCCCATGGCCGTGTCAAGTACAAATAAAAGTGGATTTGCCCAATTATTTCTGACCAAAATAGTTAGCGAGTTACGTTCTAGACTGTATTGATGCTACCATGTCTTTTGTAGGTCTAGGTTATAGAGGAAAGTGGTCCGAAAAACAGATTGTTTTTTAGGAAGGAAGGCTGGACAAATTCGACCCAGCGAAAGCAGTCAGGACCGATAAAGGGACTCTAGTTTATTTAAAACGAACAAAAAAAATTTAAAAGCTTTAGCTCTGAGTTGCATATAAACCAATTGTCACGTTTGCTGTTGCTTCAGGAGCATGTAAAACTAAAAAAAAACTGGAACTATTAGCGCCTTCACGGTATAATTGATATAGAATCGGATCCAATCAGTGATATAATATTTCAAATGATAATATTTTTGTATCATTAACATTCTTATAAGGCTTCAGCTGTTAGCACCCTTGGTTTTATTTCCATGTTCATCTTTAAATATACCCTAAAACCAGTTTTGATAACAACCCAAACTAACGTCGTGCTCTTTCTGTTCTCCACTCCACTCGTGTGCAGGGTGCCTTCAAGTTCGGTCTGTATGAGGTATTCAAAGTGCAGTACGCTAATCTGATCGGCGAGGAGAATGCCTATCTGTACCGGACCTGGCTGTATCTGGGCGCTTCGGCTTCGGCGGAATTCTTCGCCGATATTGCACTGGCTCCGCTGGAGGCTGCCAAGGTAAAGATCCAAACCACCCCCGGATATGCCAACACGATGCGTCAAGCCATGCCCAAGATGATGGGCGAGGAAGGTATTACCGCATTCTACAAGGGCCTGGTTCCACTCTGGTGCCGGCAGATTCCGTACACCATGATGAAGTTTGCCTGCTTCGAGCGTACTGTCGAGCTGTTGTACAAGTAAGTAATGTTAACTGACAAATGCTTATTTTGCTTACTAAAATATGTTTATTATTCGTAGACACGTGGTACCGAAGCCACGCGCCGATTGCAGCAAGGGTGAGCAGCTGGTTGTCACATTCGCTGCCGGATACATTGCCGGAGTGTTCTGTGCCATCGTGTCCCATCCGGCCGATGTTGTTGTGTCTAAGTTGAACCAGGCTAAGGGTTCAAGCGCATTCGATGTGGCCAAGAAACTCGGTTTCATGGGAATGTGGCATGGATTGACGCCACGTATCATTATGATCGGTACACTAACCGCGTTGCAGTGGTTTATCTACGATGGAGTGAAAGTAGCACTGTCGATCCCGCGTCCACCACCTCCAGAGATGCCGGAATCGCTGAAGAAGAAGCTCGGTGTCGAATAGAGTGGCCAGCAGTCAGTGTTTATTTGTGTGTGCACCGTGATAGTGCTAACCATCGAAGTGATTAGATATTAAGCTTTTTATTCCAGTTCGAATCAACGAACTCAACAACAAAGTGTATCACAAATCGTGCATAGGCAGTGCAAGCTGTGTAAGAGCAAAGTAATAAACAGGACGTTCTACTAAAACCAACATCGGACATAAAAGTTTAGACAAAAATGTGTGAACCACCCCATTTCCTGTTGTCAGCTGTTCCCCGGTAGCGCCCATGTGGTGAAACATCACAATTCACAATCATCTGTCATGATCTGGTCGCAGAAGGCGGAGAAAACTCTTACTCGTGAAAAAAGGGTATAGGCACACTCGCTCTGGCTGGCGCTCTTCCGTTCTTTCCTTTCACTCACAGTACGACACGCGCAGGAACTATCTTCCGCAGCCAGCGAGTCACACTCGCGATTCAAGCTTCGAACAAAGCACCAGGCATCGCTCTAGCCGTGCGATCTGACTGCCCGAGATCCGTGTGTGACGTTACCGTGCGTGTGTGACAGTGAACTGCTGAGAGCAGAGCAAAAAGGTAATGAAAAACTGTAGAACGGAGGAAAATTTGCGACTTTCACGATTCGAGGGCGTTCAGAACATAGGCAATTTAGAACTGTTGATTTAGTGGTGATCTGTAGATTTTTCTAATTTGTTCGTTTTGTGAAATGAAATCGTGTGTGTTTTAGAAACTATTTGTTGACAGCGAAAATTTTCATAGAAATTTTGTTATGTAATGCGACTGGGAGGACGACGGAGCATTAACCTAAATTTTGGTGAAAATTTTCAAGGAACTATAATCCCCATATTTGCTGTTTTATAAATGAAATATTTTAAAAACGAAATTAGTTTAAAATATTCTTAATTCATAAACACAAAACATGCAGATTTATCATAGTAAATCTACGCCAGCAGAGATTAAGCATAAGCAGGAACAGAAAAAATATATTAGAAATTTTTCTAGCTCACTGTTAAAGCCTGCAATCTTCTAATCAGTTATTTTTAAATTGATTGAACTTCAACTTGACATCGTTCGACAACTTGTCGCGATCGTAAACTTCTGCTTTTGCCTTGCTCTTCTCCGAACGTGCGACTTCTTTGACATCGTAATGACGCGGTTTTTGGCCACATTCTTCACACTGCTGTTCTACTGCGAGTTGACAAAGTAAAACTATTTTTAATCGTATCTCAATGTACTTAACCTTGTTTGCAGCGGTGTGCTGGTTTCTTTAGGTCAACCCGAAATTATGCAATACAGAGAAAGCTGGTGATTAGATCACTCTGAACAATCAATATTGTATAAGAACAAAACAAATTACCATAGCAATCCTTTCGAATTCTAACTAATTTTCACAGGGTCAACAATTTTAATACAATAGTAAGAATTAAATCCAGGCACTTAACTAAAAGTTTAAACCCATTACAGTACTCTACCCTTGACCACAGAATCGTCAACGTACGACAAACTAAGCGACCATGTTTTCCGCACTGTTGGATGCCGCCCGCAATTCCCCCTTCAAAACACCCTTCAGCCGGGTCCAGTGCGATAGTCCCACCGCTGCAGGCAAACCGCTGGTAGCGGGTCGATCGATTGCGGCTGCTGCCACCGACGAGGTCGAGTTCGGTTCAACCCAATTCTTCCTGCTGTGCGGTGTGGGTGGTATTATTTCATGCGGTTCGACGCACACCTTCGTCGTGCCGTTGGATCTGGTCAAGTGCCGCTTGCAGGTTGATCAGGCCAAGTACAAGAACCTGTTCAATGGCTTCAAGGTGTCCGTCGCTGAAGAGGGGACCAAGGGTCTGGTGAAGGGATGGGCACCAACCTTCTTCGGTTATTCGGCGCAGGTAAGTTCAACTGTGATTGTGAAACTAGAATGTTTTCAGGTCTTTAGATTTACGCATAAATCAACGTATATTTTCCTCGCATGCTTATCGTTTCGACCGCCTTCAAGTACTGGCGAACCCCTCTCAGAGGGATAAACAGTTAATTTGGATTGCGTCAAATAAGGGATAACAAAAACGGGAAGCCAGTGCAATACTTGATGTTCATCACTAATTATATCATGTCATCCAACTGTGTAAGGCTTCTTGTCTGAAAGTTATCTTTATATTTATACGCTCATGGCAAAAGATAATTTTCCAATGCTCTTGCAAGACAGTTTTTTGTGTAAACGATAATTTTTCTATTCCATGACGTTAGGAGATAGATGTGTAAGATACCTGTCTGGAACTAGCAGATTCATTAGAGCAAAATTCTGTAAAATAATTTTATATTGTATTAATTGCATTGATTTTATACTTTTCAAAATTAGTCCATGGTACGGTTAGGCACCCAGTCAAAAAAAAATTGCAGTCTGTCCAGCGTTCCACAGGGAAGTAATTTAAACGCATTACTTTTTTGTATATATGACAACGTTTTGTCTGTTTTGTAATACCTCCGGAAGCAAGTTATTAAATGCAGACGATTTGAAAATATTCCTTGCTACAAGATCAGTTGAGGATTCAAAGAACTACAAGATTTGTTTAACCGTTTAGTACACTCAATCCTTTACACAGCCTCTATGGTGTGGAGTGCATATACACAGCTCTAGATATGACGAATTGAAGCCATCCAACGGAGATTCATCAGGCATGTATTAGGATTCCTTTCCTGCAACGAGCCTTCAAACCGTCTGCCGTATAAGGTAGATGTAAACTGCTGAACATTAACATCTAACATGTTAAAAGAAGGGAGGCTTCTAAAACTATCATCGCTGCTAAACTATTTGAGGGGGAAATTGATGCTCCAGAAGTTCTGTCCCTGCTGAACATGAATATCGCGCCTAAAAATCTCCGATCCCGCGACTTTTTTCGGCCTGCATTTAACCGTAATGATGTGTGGTTACAATGAACCGATTCAGGTCATGTGCCGCACTTTCAATCGTGTGTACCATCTCTTTGCTTACACGCTTTCATGTGACCAATTCAAACAAAGAATTTATAGCTGCATAACGACGAAAAACGCCGCCTCAATGTTGCCCCTTCGACCTATGAATCGCCTTAGAGCTGCTAAAAATGCATCCATGCTGAGGTCCGACACCACTTCCAAGTGGACGGCCATGGTGGTCATGCAGACAAAAACGGCTATGTAACCTTTTACAAGTACTGGATGTCGTCGTGACCCTTGTTTGAGCCAAATAGGACCGGCGTAATCTATCCCGGTTACAGAAAATGGCTCCGCAGGTATAACTCTGGCAGAGGGTAGGTTGCCCATAAGCTGTGCTGAGCCGACTGGATTCGTTTTAAAACATTTTACGCAACCGCGTATAACCATTCTGATGGTGGATCGCGCATTAAGCAGCCAATAACGTTGCCTCATTGCATTCATCAGACCAGATTGGCCTAGGTGCAGCATTTCAACCTGCATTTTCCGGATCAAATTTCGCACAAGTGGGTCCTTATTAGGGTGAACAATAGGATGTCGTACCGAGAATGATAATCTGGAATGCTTTAGCCGACCACCAACTCGTAGAAGTCCATCTTGATAAAACGGTGCAAGGCTGCCGAGAACCTTACAAGGTTGGTTGTTTATAACTCGATGAATTTCGTCACCCAGGCGTTTGATTTGAATGGCGTGGATGATGATTTTAGAAGAATGGCGCAGCTCACTAACCGTCAGACTCCTATTACAGCGCTCCTGTTGAACAGCTTTACGACAGTTTCTTTTAAACGCAGAAGATAACCCATAATCCTCTGAACTCGTCGAAAACTGCTATGCTTGTAAAAAAATGGGAAAAGGTCCGTATTTACTGCTGGCATGGCGATGACTAATTTCATTTCAGGGAGATTTTCATCTAACACCCTCTCCGGTTCTTCGGTGAAATACGATGAGCCAGCGAGAAACTCAGGTCCATTCTACCAGAGATTGTTGTTTGAAAGCTCCTCGGGCAGTTGGCCACGTGACACTGTATCTGCGGGGTTTTGTTGGGAACGAATGTACTTCCATTGGTAATTAACTGTTAGCGACTGGATCTCAGCAACACGATCTTTCACGAACACTTGTAATTGATTGAGAGGTTTTTTTTATCCAAGCCAGGACAATCGTACTATCGCACCACAAAACGATTTCATTAAATTGCATCTCCAAAGCTGAAATTACCTTCTGCAACATTCGTGCGAGTAGACGTGCTGCGCACAATTCCTTTCTTGGGATAGTCATATCTTCCAACGGCGCCAATTTGGATTTACTTGTTAGGAGTCTCATTTTCGCTGATCCGTCAGCGAAAATACTTCGCAAATATATGCAGCATCCGTATGCTACAGCAGAGGCATCCGAAAATCCGTGTACCTCATAGTAAATGGCATTTCGGAAGGTGGAGCATCTCGGAACTTGAATCTGCTTCAAATACGGCATCGAATGCGCCAACTTTCTCCACTGTTGCGCCACCACTTCATCAATAGGTTCATCCCATCCTACCTTTAATTTCCACAAGCTTTGCGCCAATAATTTCGCTAGGACGATGGTTGGTGAGAAAATTCCAATTGGATCGTAGAATTTGGCAATCGCGACATAGATCTTCCAATTGGTCACGCGTTCGCTGGTTTGTGGTGCTACATCGGTCTGATTGGCAATTAAAAACGTATCAGCTGTGGAATCCCATAGAAGACCAAGTATCTTAATCACATTGTTTGTTCCGCATTCCTTCAATGAAGTCTGTTTCTCTCGTTCTTCTGACGGCACATTTTCCAAAAACTCTTGTGAATTGGAACACCACTTATGTATTGGGAAACCTCCACTTGCAAGTAGCGATTTGAGTTGAATTTGACTTTCGATGGCTTCTTCGAGAGTCTCAGCGCCCGATAAAATGTCGTCTATATAGATCTCTTGCTTAATGATTCGGGCAGCAACTGGAAAACGATCTCCTTCATCTTCAGGTAGTTGCATCAAACAGCGAGTAGCTTGATAGGGCGCCGATGCTGTTCCGTATGTAACGGTGTTCAGTTCTATCACTCGTATCGGTTGAGACGGCCCTTCTCTCCAGAAGATCCGCCGGAAGTGTGTGTCTCCTGGTGAAACTTGAATTTGGCGATACATTAATGAAACATCCGCTGAAAATGTCACCTCGTGCTTGCGGAACCTTAGTATTATAGAATTGAGATCGGCCTGTATCACTGGACCGACTCGCAAAACCACATTTAAGGATAGGGTAGATGAAGAGGTCTTGGCACTGGCGTCAAACACGACCCGGCACCTCGTACTGGAACTAGATGGCCGTAACACCGCATGATGCGGCATGTAGTAATGAGTCTGAACGGTAGGAGCATCGGCTATGTTTATTGTTTATTTCGTGGCAATGTCGAAGCACCTCATACTCCCGCATAAAATCTCGATATTGTTGATATAGGTCGGGATTGCGCTGAAGTCGTTGTTCTAGCATTAAAAACCTCTTCAAGGCTAATTCACGGCAGTCGTCAAGCTTGGAAAGGTTTTCTTTAAAAGGCAGTTTTACTATAAATCTTCCTGTCGAATCACGCTTATATGTAGATCGAAAGTGAGCTTCACATTCATGTTCTTCGGCGGAAATTACAGGTGCATCTGGAACCTCCTCCACCTGCCAGAAACATTGTATTGAATTCTCCACTTCATCAATAGTTGCAATATTGCAATGTTGAGGAGTTGGATTGGATATGGCTCATGCCCAGCCAGTGAATGGCTCATCCACTACACCCGATACGATCCACCCTAAGTGGCTGTCACGTAATTGTGGGAGGTTGTCTGCTAATTTGAGCTGGCCCGGTTTAAACACCTCGAAAAAAAAAGCTCTGCGCCTATCAACATGTCCACACGACCTGGTTTGTGAAATTCGGGATCAGCTAGAATTAATCCTTCGGGAAAGTTCCATTGGCTGACATCAATCTCGGAAGTTGGTATGGCTCCAGTCACTTTAGGTGTGACTAAACACTCAAGGTTAGCATGAAAAGTCGATACGCGGGACCGAAACCTTAACAAAATCTTGTCCCGAGCAAGAGAACGTAAAGCGTTAATACCAGTTATAGAAACATTTCTCCACTCCACATTTCAACACTCCCTGCCACAAAGTTCACTTGGGATCCACTATCCAAAAGAACACGACAGGGATGTAACTGGCCATTTTTGTCAATAGCATTGACCACTGCTGTGAGCAACAGTACAGTTTTGGCTGCTCTTACACAATTGCAGGCCGTTGAAACCGACGAACTTTCTTGCAGTGCTTGGTTAGCCTGCGACGAGCTCGCTCGAACATGGGATTCTTCAGTTTTGCATGATGCGGTGCGGACACGTTCACTTCGACTCTTGGCATTGTAACACTATCCTCATAAAGCATTGTGTGGTGCCGACGCTGACATTTCTTGCAAAACTGTCCGGATAGACATTGTTTGGTCTGATGACCCCTACGTAAACAATTGTAGCAAAGTTTTGCAACCTTAATTTTCTCACTTCTTTCAGCTGGCGTAAGCTTGTTTAAAGATGGACATTGAAAGGTTCGATGAGGACCACTGCTGATGTCACAAGTGGTTTTCGTGGTAGAATCGTCGGTTACGGCTGCATGACTCTTCTGTGGGTTTATCCTTAACGACTGACTTTGCATTGGCTTGGCAGTTGGAATTCGACCTTGAAATGTTGCCTTGCAATTTTCAAGGATTTGGCATCTCGAACGTAGGAACTTCATTGTTGGTTCGTATTTCGGAATTTCACCCTTTTTTATATTGATTCCCAAGACTTGCGAGTTGCGAGCTGATACACCTTGAATCCGTTGCTCTAGGTAGCGTAAGCTTTCAACATGACGAGTAACTTCATCCAACAGAGCACGCAATTCCTTGTTCGATTCCGACGACATTTTGTTTAATGATAGTAGTCCACGGATTTGGCACTCTACTATAGCGGGTTTATTTTCGAAGCGCTCCGTTAGTATTGCCCAAGCCTGCTGATAGTTGCCTTCTATCATAACCCTAGCATCCAATACTTCTGCTGCATTACCCACAAGAGCCTTGTCAAGGTGATACAGTTTAAGTGCGTCGGTATCTCCCGACTTAGCCATTAAATCTTCAAATATAGCTTTGAACTTTGGCCACATGAAGTATGATCCATCAAAGGTGGGAATTGGGGCCTTTAAGGGTTGCTGTTGGATGACCACCTGGGGTGAGGATGGTGGATTGGGTGTAATCTGTATTGGTTTCCCCTTCGGCGAAGCCGTAGAACGGTGCAGAACCCGTCCCATTATCGGAATGCGACGGCGAATGCATCACGGGCATATTTATCAATTTAAGTTCGCTTTAATTTTCCCTTTGTCTACTGCTACAGTGTTCGTTTATACGTAAGCACTCACTTCAGTTTGGTAATTACTGTTCATTCACTTCACTTTTTTCGAAGAATAATCTCGAACTGTCGATGACGACGTATATTCCTCACAAGAGATTCAAACTTGCGGTTGGTAACATTGATGACGATCACAATTTCTCCCAAGCGTTGTATCTTGCAGGAGATACTCCGATGAATGGTGGCAGGCCACAATCGAAACTCGTCTCGTATTTGCTATGGGTAGCCGGAACAGGTGCGGAATAATTCTCAAGCCCTTGTGGCTTGGAAGAACGTTGATGGTGGCGAAGATTCCTCACAAGCGCTTCAAACTTGCAGGAATTAACATGGATGACGATAACGACTTCTCCCAAGCGTTGTAACTTGCAGGAGACACTCCGACTTGAGTGGTGACAGGGCACAATCGTAACTCGCTTCGATATGCTAGCGGTAACGGCGCAATGATCCGGTTCGGTTGGACCAATTTTATGTTCACGCTGCAGCGGCGGTGTACAAATTCGTTTCGGAAGCAATCGTTGAATTTACTCTACAAATTGACCCTTAAAAGGATCTTTGTAACGATGCTCCGAAATTGCAGTTGTTAAAGTGAGAAACAGGGGGTTTTCAAATTTGTACAGCACCAACGTGCAGTTTATTTGCTTCCTTTGATAGCTTATGATGTTTACAGGTGGATGGTTAAAACAAAACTTAAAACAATGCTAAAACAAGTTTAACAAGAATTAAACCTATGTCTTCCAATGACCGAACAGAAGAATAGAATTTTCCGTGGTTTTTACCTATTGATCCTTTCTGAATCACTTAGTTCTGGTATATGAGTATGGTATGGTACACTGGTAGCGTGAACTTCTGGCACCATTCTTGCCAAATGATTGCGTTTAGTTTCCGTGTACCATGAGAAGCCCGAATTTCGAGCTAATAATTTTAAACACCTTATTCCATGCACATGGCATTAAGATTATTTTTTGTTGCTGATTGTAAATATAAAATTTTCTTTTAAATATTAAGTATTATAGGCTTATAGGCTGGGTATTAGTTATTTAAACAATCAGTTTTTTTGCAGTCTATTGCTTTGAATTGATATCTACTTACTTTTTCTAGGGAGCCTTCAAGTTTGGCCTGTATGAGGTGTTCAAGGTGCAGTATGCCAACATGCTTGGTGAGGAGAATGCCTACCTGTACCGCACCTGGCTGTATCTGGGTGCTTCAGCATCGGCTGAGTTCTTTGCCGACATTGCTCTGTCGCCGTTCGAGGCTGCTAAGGTCAAGATCCAGACTACACCCGGCTTCGCTAACACCATGCGTGAGGCAATGCCCAAGATGATGGGCGATGAGGGTATTGCTGCCTTCTACAAGGGTCTGGTTCCTCTGTGGTGCCGTCAAATCCCGTATACCATGATGAAGTTCGCCTGTTTCGAGAAGACCGTCGAATTGTTGTACCGGTAAGTTAAAAACAAATTTTTTGTCACACCAGCATCAAACTAAAAAGCAAACGATTCGCCCCAGTTATGTCGTACCGAAACCACGAGACCAGTGCAGTAAGGGTGAACAGCTTTTGGTGACCTTCGCTGCCGGTTACATCGCCGGTGTGTTCTGTGCCATCGTGTCCCACCCGGCTGATGTGGTCGTGTCTAAACTGAACCAAGCCAAGGGATCCAGTGCGTTCGACGTGGCTAAGCAGCTCGGATTCATGGGAATGTGGAATGGTTTGATGCCACGTATCATCATGATCGGTACGCTGACCGCTCTGCAGTGGTTCATTTATGACGGTGTCAAGGTAGCTTTGTCTATCCCGCGTCCACCACCCCCAGAGATGCCGGAATCACTGAAGAAAAAACTGGGAGTTCATTAAATCCTAACCTTACACTTTTCTTCGAATTTTAATTATTTCGTTACGCTACACAGTTAATTTATAAGTAGAGGCAAAATCCTGAAATGAAATTACAACCTATTGGAACCGAATCGGATGAGTGCTATTTTCTGGATGTTAGACTGATCGCTAAAAGCTATCGGTACGGGTACGCGATTCAGTATTCATAGAGGATGGTTCAGACGATCTTGCCCATGCGAACACATACACAAAAGTAAACAGAGCACACGCACACACGCGACCCAAATTAAACATCGTTAGTAGAATCGCTGTACCTACTAAACTTCCAGGACGATTGTATTATTTGTTTAGTATAATTTTGCTGCGTTACCGTAGGTGGCCAACCGGAAGCTAATAAAAGTGGAGCAGTTCTTCGTGGAAGGACTTTAATGGTTAGAACGAATGGTTTCGCTGCACTGTGGTGTTATATCACTGTCGTTCTTACCTTTTCGTACAGTACAAATGCGCCGAATCCTGAGCTGTTTATTACAAACGTGGTCCACCCACCACAGGATTTTTACCAGAACCTTTATGTGAAGCAAAATTTGCGGTTACGGTTTAATTTTACGGTTAACAAATAATTTTAAAAAAAATCAGAGGGGTTGTGTACAAAACACGACCGCATATATAGGTGACGCAGGACTACGTAAGTCTCTTTGTAGTGATAGTGGCATGTATTCATGCTTGTAATCATTCGATTCTTCATGTATACATGCTATACATATATACCTGCTACATGCGTTGTATGTAACATTTATCAAAGTAGTAACATTGCATACGTTCAATTCTCAAAAGATTGTGCGTGAAAACAATTTAACAAAATCAAGAACTTTCCTGCTGCCTTACTGAAATTAAAGATTGTTTTTATTATCCATGGTTTCCCACGTTGAAGGGATTTTACCGATTCAATCCTATTTTATCAACAGCACATCTTTCCTCTACACTTCTAATGAAACGGCAAGCATGCGTATTCATACAGAGTCGTATTATAACCGAACACTACAGCTGTAGCACATTTTTCCAACACAGATATCAAGTTCGCCGAGGTGTAATCGTCTCGCAGTAAAAAATTTGCGATCTGTTGGGACAACGAGCTTGTGTCATTTTTTCTGGCACACTTCCCTAACACAGACATCAAATTGGACTAGGTTTAATCGCGTTCGTAAGAAATCTGTTGGCACGAGGGGCTTTGTTACTCTCTCTGGCGTACTTCCCAAGCAAGGACATCAAAATGGTCTAGGTTGAACCGCGGTGTTAAGAAATCTTGTTGAAATGAGGAAATTGTCACTTGTTTTGGCTTACTTCCCAAGCACAGATATCAAATTGGTATAGGTTTAGATAATCGTAAAGAATCTTCCAACCAATCACGAAGTGAGAATTCTGGTAAAATATAGGTTCATTATTTTCAATTTTTCAATAGTTCAACATCAAGAATCCATGGTTTTCTTCATTTGGGTCAATTCTTAGAAGATTTTCCGATCGATTGGTGTAAGAATATTGAAAATCGATCGGCAAACCGCTGAGTTATTAGCGCTTAAAACCTTTCATTTTTCGTGACGCTTGCATTTTTCTATTTTTTGGAATGACACCCTATCTCAAAACTTGCCGTAAGACGTAGTCCAACGTCAAAAGAAATCATGCTCAGAACCGCCAAAGCAGGGACACTCCAAAATTTAGATTCATGCAAACAATTCACGGATAATGAAAGGTTTAGAATGATAATAGCTATGCGAATCTGCTAAGCAGCGGGCGGTTGCGATGTTGGTTTGTTGGGGCTTATTCTGCGATACGCGTGACGTGACAGGCCAAATTTCATTGCACTGCCGTTCGCATCAACTGTGGTGTTTTGCTTTTTTTTTTTTTTGTTTATAGGAGACTAGACCACTGCGACCAGCATTTAGATCTATTGTGGTATGCTCCATCCTTAATCTATGTGCACTGCCTGACATACCACCAGTAATCCGAGCAGTTGTCAGTACTCAGTATGCACAGTTGTCCCAGTTAGGCACAACACTTCTTATGAAGTTGATTACCTTGTTGGGACTTTCAGTCCAAATATTCATAGGCTCCAATGTTCCTTTACCGAGGACTCTTAATCTGCGTTGTATTAACGCACCACACTCGCACAGTAGATGTGCTGATGTTTCAGTGTCGTATCCGCAAAAGCGGCATGAATCTTCACTGAGAATGCCCATCTTCGTGAGATGGTATTTACTCGGGTAGTGTCCTGTAAGCAAACCTGTCATTATGCTTAGTTCTTTTTTATTTAAGCTAAGCAGCTCCAGGCTTTTCTTACCACTAGGTATAATAAACATCTTCGACTGCCGCAGTCCAGTTGCGGCAAGCCAGTTCTCTTTTATAGTAATGTTTTCCCACTGTTTGAATTCCATTTTTAGGGCACTTGGTGAGACCCCGCAAAATGGTTCTGGACCAATAAAGTTAGTGGATGAACCTTGTCTTGCTAATATGTCAGCTTTTTCGTTTCCTTCTACCCCGCAGTGTCCTGGAACCCAGTACAAATTTATTTGGTTCATTTCAGCCAGCTGTCGAAGAGAACGGGCACATTCCCATACTAATTTGGAACGACATGTGGGTGAACTTAGAGCGTTCAATGCTGCCTGACTATCTGAGAAAATGCAGATATTTGCATACCTATATTGCCTACGTAGACAGATGTATGAGCACTCTAAAATCGCAATATTTCCGCTTGGAACACTGTCGGCCAGTGACCCATAGCTATTGATCTGTTTATTCCTGGTCCAGTAATACCGGCTCTAGTACACCGGTCCATTTTTGAGCCGTCGGTATAGAAAATTACTGAGCCTGGACGCACAGGAGGGCCACCGTGTTCCCAGGTTGAGCGTTCGGGCAAGATGATTTTATAAGGAATTTCGAAGTTTGGCGTCGTGCTCATCCAGTCTTCTATTCCGGTAGTTATTTCATTTATACGGACTTCCTTCAAGATTGAAAGATGTCCTGTTAAGTTTCCCTCCAGCAAGGATTTGTTGCGGTTTGATCGCAATGCTGTTTTCTTTGCTTCTAACTGTATCACTTGATGGAGAGGGAGGAGGTGTAACATTGCCTCCAAAGCTTTTAATGGGGTGCTTCGCATGGCTCCTGTTATTGATCCACACGCAAGTCTTTGCAATTTGTTTAGCTTTTTTTGGGTTGATGTCTCTCTCGTTTTAGACCACCAAATAAGCGAGGCATAAGTTATCCTCGGCTTCACTATTGTTAAGTAAACCCAGTGAACCATACTAGGTCTAAGCCCCCAAGTTTTGCCGATTGCTTTATTGCACAACCAGATAGCACATGTTGCTTTATTTATAACGTGTTCTACGTGGGCGTTCCACCTTAGCTTTTTATCTAGTATGACACCTAAATATTTCACTTCGATGGATAATTGTATTTCGATTCCATCCAGCAAGAGTTTCTGAATAGTATATTTCCTCTTACGGGTGAACGGAACTATAATTGTCTTTGAGGGATTTACGTTTGGCCCCTCTTTTTTACACCATGTCAGTGTGTGATTTAATGCTGATTGCATTCGATTTGAAATGACATCGTCGTATTTACCTCTCACGAGAATCGCAATGTCATCAATGTCACCTCAAAGCCTTTTTCGGTTAATGTTTTCAGTAAATCGTCCACAACTAGTGACCATAATAGAGGAGAAAGAACTCCACCTTGAGGACAGCCTTTTGTTGTTTTCATCGATTGAGTTGCATTCCCAAGCGAGGAAGTAATCTCACGATTTACTAGCATTGCCTTTATCCATTTTGTTGTGTAGATGTCAATCCCATGTTTACTCATAGCCTCTTGCATTGCACAGTGGTCCAGAAACGAAAGTTAAGTGGAAACTTACTTTTGCGGCTAAGCGTTTTATAATAGCTCCCTACAATGTTCAGCAAAGTTGTACAACTCTAATAGACAATTAATGCGAAATCAACGACTAAGCTCCAGTTTGGCTTGTGAACACATAATCCATAATAACTTTTTATAGGAAAGAGATAGAAGGATAACTTCTTCGACAAAGTTGTATCTAAAGATTATATAAGCAACTTTGCCAAAGACTTAGTAGGCGTATTTTAGGCGTTTCTAACTTACAGGGTGTTTTACAACAAGACCTCTCAAAAATCACTTTTTCGCTGATTTCTTCAAATGCAGTGGTTTTATTGCATCATAATGTTTTACAAAGTTGGTTATCTTATCAAAAGACATATTTTTGTAGAACATTGTATGTTAAAAACTCATACGTATAACGAGTTCTAACGTTTTTCCTGTGTTTTTTTAGTCTGTTTTGGAATAGAATATCTCAAAAAGGGGCAAACGAAAAAAATCAAACTTGGCCGTTTCTGAAAGCTTGGAGTTTTATCTCAAGCATATGTGAAAATAAAAAACTGGTTTTTTCTCTAACTCGAGTAATTTCAATTTAATTATTTCATGTTTGGCCATTTTCTACTATGCAGTATTTTCCAATATCTTCTTGAAGACGATTAAAGTCAACATTTCAATAGTAAAAAAGAAATTTGTCGTGTCTTGACACAATTTCTTCTGATTGTCACGTAAAATAGTCTTCGAACTCCAGATATGACATCAGTTTTCTATCAGCACCAGCTGTTTTTGATAAATATCTATCTTTCAATTTTTATTATTTTGCAAATATGCTCAATCTACCATCAATAATGTTTTAAAATTAATTTTCAATAAAAAAGCAAAAAATATTGGTTATTTCATACGTAATATTGTTAACTGTTATTTTAGTTTTATGTCATTTTTTAATCGCAGGTAAGTATATCAAAACAAGCAAAGAGGTAAAAGAGAAAAAAACCTATAGATCCTTTTTGAACTTCAACCACCTTATATCAGTATATCGTTGATTTGGAAAACAAAAAGGGTAGTCATTTATTTGAGAGATTCAATAAATGTTTTGTTTTCGAAATATTTTATTATTGTTAGCAATATAATAATTTATGATATTAATAATTGGTTTGCGCTTGGTGGAAGCTCCAGAGTACGTGTACAATACGAACGATTTTGTATTGCAATGACTGGATCGGACGACAGCAGGAGGCGTTTGAACACATCTTCCAAATTGGCAATCCGGTTAAATTTTCTGACGTGAAATTCCTTGAACTTACAAATACATTTATTTCGCGTTTCCTGTACCTCTTCGCTTAATAACCCTATGAGTTGTGCCGTGTACTAGCATTTTATTAACGGTTGGCGATATAGCTAATATGGAATTGAATGGGAAATAATCTCCTAAACTGCCGAATTACTTTCACGACCATTTTAGATACTAATTTAAAATAACAGTAACGGTACCCTCAAATCTTTTGACAAAAAACTCCAGTACTCTAATAGGATTTGCTTGAAAATGTTCCTCCTTTTTTACTACGATCATAGTCATGTTCCTGTTCCTGAATACGTATAAGACATCAATTTTGAAGATTTCTCAGTTTCCTGACACTAAAGTAATTTAAAAGATTACTTTAGACTAGAATCAGAAATATCAATATAAAATGTAATTTCATGTGCATATATCCAAGTGAAGATTTCCATGACTATTTGTAAAATAATGAAAATTGTAAGATAGATATTTGTCAAAAACAGCTGGTGCTGAGCTCCATTTGCAGAGAGGACGATACGACAGTCATTATTTGAAATCCAGGATAACTGCTAAGGCGTGGTACACTAATTACGTAACGCAAAAATTATAGTTTTTTGACCCCCTCCCACCCCTATGTAACAATAAGGAATGCTTGGCATAGCCCCCTCTTAAAATTACGTAACGTTAACTAAACCTCCCCCTATCATTGAATGAAAATCGCACAATCCGTTTAATTTTTTTAGTTTTGCAAACTCAAGACCGCGCGCCGCATGTGGCCCTTTGAAATGATTCGTGCGGCCCGCGGACTGATTCGAAAGCTGGTGAAATTAGGAGAAAATTTTTTGATGACATAGGAGTCCCTCAGTTTTATCGTTATGCCTCGCGCATGTTGGGAATCTGAATGCTTTCCGGTTCAAATCTCATGGTGATTCCTAGAAAATTGTTTTTGTTGTCGCCTATTTTACATATTGTTATGCACAGGAATGGCCAGAGATTATTGCGGCCCGCGGCATTCATGGGCGATCTGATTTGGCCCGCACCATGCCTATACCTGGGCACCACTGATTTAACACAACCAAGTCTGAGTTCAGAACAAAAATTTTGATCAAAATGGATTTGATCAAGTGGAAATCAAAACTAAAATAATGTTACACAGCTGAAACAGCAATTAGGCATCACCCCATGTTGCATGTTGGGCCAAACGGTTTTCAGCTGCCCAGATTTATTCAGCAAAAAATAATTCCGAATTTTTTCAATTTGATAAATTTGTTACGTAACTCTTCTCAAGACTCCCCCTCCCCCCCCCCACGTAACAAAAAGTAACGCTAGCTTGTCCTCCCCCCCCCCCTTCCCCTATGAGCGTTACGTAATTTGTGCACGAAGCCTAACCAGAGTACAGTAGTTCTGTGGAGACCAAGGCCCTTCACTCTAAACCACCGTCGAACTAACTACGCGCGCAATGAACCAGCCTGCCGCTGTATGCAGCTAATGAACAATTTTAGAAACATACTAAACTTAAACATGTCGACTGATACTATTAAGAAAAAACTTTCTGACTATTTCTGAGAGATCAATTACATGCACACTAATACCACTGCATTTTATATTATTTTGTATTTGGTATTATAATTTATATTTATATGTATGGATTGGATGACGGGCGAAGTCCATATATCTTGCCAATAAACAATTGTAAACACTACCGTTATAAAAACTTATTTGATGAATATATCAGCAGTGGTTCGAAAACTAGCACAAGGTCAAAAAACTAGATCTCTTAACTTATCCGGAGTTCGAAGACTATTTTACGTGATAATCAGAAGAAATTGTGTCAAGGTACATTTACATGTTGACTTTAATCGTCTTCAAGAAGATATTAGAAAATACTCCATAGTAGGAAATGGTCAAACATGAAATAATTAAACTGAAATTACTCGAGTTAGAGAAAAAACCAGTTTTTTATTTTCACATATGTTTGAGATAAAACTCCAAGCTTTCAGAAACGGCCAAGTTTGATTTTTTTCGTTTGCCCCTTTTTGGGATATTCTATTCCAAAAAAGACTAAAAAAACACAGGAAAAACGTTAGAACTCGTTATACGTATGAGTTTTCAACATACAATGTTCTACAAAAATATGTCTTTTGATAAGATAACCCACTTTGTAAGACATTATGATGCAATAAAACCATTGCATTTGAAGAAATCAGCGAAAAAGTGATTTTTGAGAGGTCTTTTTATAAAACACTAGGTAAGTTAGAAACGCCTAGAAATACGCCTACTATGTCTTTGGCAAAGTTACTTATATAATCTTTAGCTACAACTTTGTCGAAGAAGTTATCCTTCTATCTCTTTCTTATAAAAAGTTATTATGGATTATGTGTTCACAAGCCAAACTGGAACTTGGTCGTTGATTTCGCATTAATTGTTTATTAGAGTTGTACAACTTTGCTGAACATTATGGGGAGCTATTATGAACCACAAAAAACTTTCCACTTAATTTTCGCTGCTGGACCACTGTGCATTGATCTATGAGAAGCGTTGTCAAATGCTCCCTCTATATCAAGGAAGGCTACCAGTTTCTTTTGTGTCTATAGAATTCTCGAGCTTGCCAACTTACATGTTTAATGCATCTACTGTAGACTTATTGCTCTGAAAAGCGAATTGAAATTTACTCAATGGAACTTTCTCCAAATATATTGCTTTAATGTAATTGTCGACAATTTTCTCCATAGTTTTTAAGAATATGGAAGTCAGACTGATTGGCCTAAACGCTTTCGGGAGTGTATTATCACGCTTTCCAGCTTTCGGTATGAATATTACCCTTGTTTGTCTCCAAACGGTTGGTACATGATTTAATATAAAACTGGCCCTAAAAATTTCTTTCAATAATGGGATAGTTAACTGCTTGCTCTTCTGCAGCATTACTGGCAATATCCCATCAGTACCAGGTGTTTTGAACGGTTCGAAGGAGCCGATTGCCCATTCTATTTTGGACTCAGTAAAAATGGCATTGGCTATTCTAGTTCTTCTAGTTCTAGCTTCTAGTTCAGCTTCATTCGTTCCTGGCTCTGACTCGCCTAGATTGCGTATTAAGTCACATGCCGAAACGCGCGAAAAGCATTTGTTCAACAGTAGCCCACATTGCGAAAAGGTTTACATCGGCCAGGCTAGAAGGAATCTGGAAACACGTACAAAAGAACACTTGGCAGAGGTGAAAAAGGCATCAAGCGATGCCGAGAATGGTCTGGCACACGATTTCAGATCAAAAGTGGCTGAGCATATCTTCAACGACAACCATCCGCTGACCATTGACAACGCAAAAGTAGGAACCAACTGCTCCGCGTGGAAGATGGATGTAACGGAAAGTTTAGAGATTTACAAGAGGTGCTTCTCCACTTTACTAAACAAAGACCCTGGAAACGGTTACTCCTGGCTTTTTAAATATGTGCCAAAACACGGACATACAGAGACACACACACAGACGAAACAACTTCTGGTTAAAAAATTTCGCTCTCTCTCCTCTCTCGGATCCCGGTTTCATATTTTTCGCATAATCCCATTAGGCTTTTTCAGGTTTTCTTTAATTTAATTAAATTTTTAGATTTCAGACTCTTGCAATAGAATTAGTTCACCAATAGAATGTAGTTTACAATAGTATTAGTTTACCTATACCAACTGTGTATACCTACACAGGTAGTATTGGATAAATGTTCTTTTTTATTTGATGTCTTGTGTTCGCCAGTACCCGGCCAGCGGACCTCGCTCAGCCCCAGGATTTCAAGCTTCAGGCGGCCAGCTTTCCTTGCAAATAAGTCAGTTTGCCCTGCTGGGCAAGGATAAGTATATTTCATGTTCCGTAAAGGTCGTTGCCAATAATCCAGAGGGATTTCTTCCCTCATTTTCATTAACTTTTAGTGTTCCGGTACAGTAGGCTGTTAACCTAAGGTCCTTATCCCGCTGAAGGGGGCTGCCATCTTAAGGCGGGCGGAAGCCACTGGCCCCTTTTCCTGTTAGCGTACAAAAACCGAGGTTATGTACCCCAGCCGGTACCACGTGGAGGTAGGAATAATGGTTAGCGTACAGAGGATATGGAATGCACATGTTCACCCTTTGCCAGCCACATTCAATTACTGCAACAAAAATTTATACAAATGGGCTCTGCTTATTTGCATGATATTACGTACTCACTTTATATGCTCGACAGATTTAAATTACTCAAATTCATTAATAAATAATATCAGAAAAAGATAAAATTCAAAACCTATTTTAGCAGCCATGCAAAATTAAATTTTATTCAGAAAATCTTAACAAAACCAGCGGAATATTTCTACAAATTTCATTTTACCACTAAGAGAAGAGACGATTATTTCAAGTAAACCTGTATAACCCGGATGCAGATTATATCAGTCAACCAAAAAAGTATTCGGACAGCAGCGCATAAAATTTTCTTTTAGTAATTTTGCACAGTATTTTTGCAAAGAATGGTAACACATATTTTTTAAAACAATGTTTAACTAAAGCATATTTAGATGCACAACAAAAATTCGGGGAAATGCTTTCCGTTTTGAAGATAGGGTACATATAGTTTGAATTCCTCAAAAATGAAGCCAAAAAAGTATTCGGACAGTTAACTATTAGTTGAAACAAATGTCCTTTCTCGCTCAACTACTACCTTGTAGGACCATTTACATTCTTGATGACCTGTTTTAATCTGTTTGGGATAAAATTAACAATTTTTCAAATATCCCTCTGTGAATTGCTGACCATTTTTTTACAAGAGCCCGGTTTAATTCATTGTGATAAGAAATCGAATGATTTCTCATTTAGAAATAAAATTATCTAAAAAGATGTTCAAAAGGGTTCAAATCTAGACTGAATGCTGATGTTTCGATAGCTCTAGGACAATTGTATGGTGCCTACCGCTTACAATCATCGACAGTATGTTTAGTTTCAACATCCCGGTACAATATGTATGTACCACACAATTACAATTTTGCTTTAATTTCGCCTAAAATTGTTCAGATATTTGAGTTTACACTTAGTTCTATCCAAAAATATATATCTTTGCTACCTCGGAGCTTTCCAAGCATCCCAACAAGGTATGACACTAACCGCATTGCTTGGTTACTTGCTGACGAGTGATTTTTCGCTTGTAACCCTTCTCTTTTAGTTATTCTTGCATAAGGGTTGTTGATGTCATACCTTGTTGGGGTGCTTGGAAAGCTCCGAGGCACCTAAGATATATATTTTTGGATAGAACTAAGTGTAAACTCAACTATCTGAATACTTTTAGGTGAAATTAAAGCAAAATTGTAATTGTGTGGTACATACATATTGTACCGGGATGTTAAATCTAAACATACTGTCGATAATTGTAAGCGGTAGGCACCATATAATTGTCCTAGAGCTACCGAAACATCGGCATTCAGTCTAGATTTGAACCCTTTTGAACATCTTTTTAGATAATCTCATTTCTAAATGAGAAATCATTCGATTTCTTATCACAATGACTTAAACCGAGCTCTTGTAAAAAAATGGTCAGCAATTCACAGAGGGATATTTGAAAAATTGTTAATTTTATCCCAAACAGATTAAAACAGGTCATCAAGAATGTAAATGGTCCTACAAGGTAGTAGTTGAGCGAGAAAGGACATTTGTTTCAACTAATAGTTAACTGTCCGAATACTTTTTTGGCTTCATTTTTGAGGAATTCAAACTATATGTACCCTATCTTCAAAACGGAAAGCTTTTCCCCGAATTTTTGTTGTGCATATAAATATGCTTTAGTTAAACATTGTTTTAAAAAATATGTGTTACCATTCTTTGCAAAAATACTGTGCAAAATTACTAAAAGAAAATTTTATGCGCTGCTGTCCGAATACTTTTTTGGTTGACTGTATACGCTATTTAGAAGCATAATTCTGGCTTTAGTTTTCAGAAGGTCGCATAATGCATGCAAAAGGGTTTATTATGCGACCTTTTGAAAACTAAAGCCAGAATTGCGTTTCATCTCGTAAAATCCGTATTTTATTCAAGTACCACCACTATTGGTACTATTTACCTCTACAAACAAATGCGTTAGAGCAGTCAAAAGCTCGATGCGCAGAAGTGTTGCAAGTATCCCCGAATAGCGATGACGGTACCAAATATTTCTTACAACTCAGTGCCAGTTTTTCGGGGAGCGAGGCTGCGGGATGTGAAGGAACAGACTGAGTAGAGAGTGACAGTTATTTTTTGCTAGATTAGCATAGAGAAAAAACAGGCTAACTTGTTCGGTTGGAAGTTTGCAACCGTTGGCTGCTGTTTCTATATGACCTGTTCGACATCTGGTTCTGGAGATATATTTGAATTCCATATTAAGAAGGTTTTGTTGTTTTTGTGAAAAAGCACAAGAAGATAGATTCTGTACAAAATTGTCTTAACAGTTCTAAAATTAGTAACAGAAGGTATTTGAATGTTTTATTTCCCAGTTTGCGTTTTCATTCTGTTCTGTTCACTTTTTTCAGAAAGTCTTGAAACAAATGGGGGTAACTTTTTTACTAGCTTTAGATGTAAAAAGTATCATTTTTTCCTTACACTGAGCTCGTTGTAAACAATTTGAACGCTATTTCCCACCATTTCCATTTTTTAACGATGGGTGTTAAGGCATAGTTTTTACCTTATGATTTACGGAAGTCGCTTGATATTTTATGCATTTTCCTAGAAAGGCAATGTATACACAAAGACATTCTGCTGCTATTCGTTTCCTTAGTTTTTTTTATTTTTAAAGAAAATCCACCCAAGCTCCTACATAATCAGGCGGGTAAGAATAATTTCTCTTGGCAAATCTTGACATGTCAGTTACTTGCTGCTTCCGCCTAAAGGTAGACATATCGTGAATGAGTTATTACTGAAATGTTTCCCGAAATATTTCAGGTACAGCTTTTGGTGATGGCAATGAACTTAATGGAGTTCAACAGGTTGCTAAAGTAACGAAGTTCACCGTGCGTCTCCTCTGCTTTTCCAAATGCCAATTTGAACGCATCGTTGAAACAGTGAACGTGTTCAACGCCGTGTTGGGAACGGTTTAACCGGAAAAGTATTTGCAATGGAGAAAGAATTTGAATGTTATTATCATGAATATCATAAAATTGTTTCCTTTGATTGTATTCAACTAGATTTTTGTATAATCTTTCAATTGATTTTGATTTCTACACACTTAAAAAAAGTACCGAGTACGGTAAAATATCGTAAATTTTACCGAACTCTGAGCAGCAGAACGTTCGGTAAAAATTTTTTATGATGCCAAACATTACTAATGATCCGTAAACGTCGATTGGCACCATCGAATTTTACCGAACGTTCGGCTGCTCAGAGTTCGGTAAAAAAATTTAAGTGTGTATGAGTGTGATATTCAACTTCGGCGCAAATAAATAGATCAATCGTAAGAAATAGCAAATTTATTTTTGTTTACTGTTTCGTTTTTAATAAAAGCTATATGAACTAACCACTAGATAATAAACACTTGTTAGCATTATTTCTAACTGTAAAAAATAAAACAAGTTGCTCACTCCGCTCGAACCACCAGGACCGTATGTTGTGTGCGGTAGGTCTGTACAATGCACAACAGAGTGGACTGGATGCGGTTCTTGTTGCGCTTCCAAAAAAGATCGCCGGCAGATCATTGATTATTACATATAACTATCCAAGAGATATCAAACTTAACTCTACTATATACAACCGAGCTCAAGTCTTCAGCTAAACGCATGGCACTTAGGGGGTGCGCAAAAGTTCAGCAATTCTATGGCGGTGTGGAATTAAAATCCATTCATTATTACATCAACCTGATCGAGACGTCACTTAATCTTAGTATTTTAACACGTCTTATTCACGATCATAGGCTTCATAGTTAGTTATAGTGCTACCGATATCTATCGGTTGTTCTGCCCGTTCGGTCCCTGGTTGTTCTAATGTAGTATTATCACGATCACGATTTGATCACCATTTTCGACATGCGTTTACAAATTGTTTGCCAATCTCAGTGGTATTTTATCAGTCAACATACAATGTCTCTTTGAAGCTTTTACTAGCATATAAATCTTCACTGAGCAAACTCGTAGCGAAAACTAACAACAAATTAAAGGTACTTTATAAAAGAACTAAAAGATTGCTCACACTCGACATTTAGTGCTAGTAGTTGTTTTTCTGTTTGTTTGTTTCCTTAAAAATATACAAATAATAAGGGAGACTTCCTGATGTTCAAAACATTTTTGTTTAGTTTAGTTTCCTGTTCCATTCCGTCTGACTTTTTCGCTGCTGTAGTTGCAACCTAACGCTCACCTTTGCATGCAAATTAATTTAATTTGTGGACACAATCAGTCTTTTGGTTTCTATCATTTTTCATTCGTTACTAGGGTTTTGTGATTTGTTTTGTATTGTTT
Organism: Sabethes cyaneus; assembly: GCF_943734655.1. NCBI lineage: Eukaryota > Metazoa > Arthropoda > Insecta > Diptera > Culicidae > Sabethes > Sabethes cyaneus. The sequence goes on from NC_071355.1 coordinate 42,348,703, forward strand.
CGATGTTCTGTGTGTGCACGTGTGTGAGTTAATTTTTTTTCTTTGATTATTATTCATGTACAATTCTTTTCTGTATGCTTGCTAAACACTTTACTAGTTTCTTTCCTTTCCATTCAGAAAATTTCTTTTCTTGCTGACTATTCGTTCGAAGAGTTCATCCACAGAGAACTGTGGTTCATCTTCGCTTTGCTAGGTAAACTGATTTCCTTCCTGTCATGGCATACTAGTGCGCGCGGCACGAGTCTATCACACGGCGCTAACCGAGCTAAAAAACGATCAAAAACAAATAATAAATAATAAATAGTACAACCGGTGCTCCTAGCGAGGACCCGCATGCTGCTGACTGACTACTAGTAGGCCATGTTCAACGGCCGTCGCTTTTCGGCCTGCAAGTAACATTGACAGTACAATATGCAGTACTTCTCAACAACCCAAATTTTTTTCCAAGACATCTTCCGTCTCCCGTTTGCTCACTACTGTAGCAGAGTAGGCGTTCCTCGTCGCTCTTTTCACCTGACATAAATAGGTTAGGCCAATTTATTTCAACACAAAGCGTTAAATGTGGTGTAATTCTAAAATTGCTTATAAAAAGTTGATCAAAAACTAAACATTCTTGAACCTACAATGGACACGAAGAATAGTACGAGCAAACTGTTCAGCATAAGCTATTATATTCCGGCTTGCTTCCCACAAATGTGTGTGCGTATGTATGTGTTTAAAATATTGGTAGTCACAATATACAATTAATGAGTTTAACAAAAAAAACATTTCTCAAAAAGTCCAGCTTCAACCATGTACATTCTGACTAAGCATCATTTCCCGCAGGTTAAGCAGATTGGTTAGCAAGTCGTCACCATCAGAACGTTCCCGGATGAAGTATTGTCGGCCCGTGTCACGTGGCGTGCTGCACCGGCTCGGTGGCATCTGCAGTGAACGGGTGAATTCGTCCCCGCAGGTGCTGCTGAGATGAATAGTACTGTGGCGACGCATGCTGCCACTGATAGCGTTGATTTTAAGGTTTAGGTTGGTGCGTTTTTGCGACACGATCGACGTTTCAGTACGGTCTGACGACAGTGGTGGAGTCGGCTTCGAAGAACCGTCCACCATGTCACACTGTGAAGGATCAGCAGAGGATATCTCAACCGGGGTCTTCTTGTGAGCGGCGATCAGCTTATCAGGAGGCTGCTGTACCGGCGCGGGAGTCGGAGCTGGCTCCGAGTGTTGGGTCTTCTTCAGGATGCTAGGTAAACTGTGAAGCAAATGGAAAGAAATAAAGGAAATTGATCAGAACGAGCTCGTCTCGTTTAAGTGTTTTTTTTTGTGGTTCGATAAACAACATACACACACATATATTCTACGTTGGGAACCAAAGGATGTCACCATGTGAAGGGTTTGTCCCGGGTAGTGTGATACTCGATGAATCAAAGGGATCAATAGTGAGTGGATCGTTGCGGAATTGTTATAAATACGACTGATTCACCAGGATCAGCCTTGTTTTATCGTGGAATTGGAGTACAATTGTTTAGGTTTTAATTCTTTATAAGGCCGTGGCAACTACGCGTAGAATTAACACAAACTTCAGCGAAACATAATGTTAACATTCGGTAGAACCCATTTATATTCTTTTTGTTGAGAAAATTGCTGAAAAACTTGAAAAAATTGGTGGCAATATAGTTGCCACTGCCCGTCTAGTGCAAACCGTTGGTGGCAATATGTTTGCCGCAGCTCGTTAAACCCAAAAAACATGTTCTCGAATATTGGATCTAAGTTTTTGGATAAATCCGCATAATCTATCACAAAACGCCGTAAACTGAATATTACCATCCAAAAAGTTTCCAATTTAATGGTTTTTCTACGAATTTAAACCAAATTTACTGTTGACACTCAAAAACCAAGATTTGTTTTCATAAAACTGGTTCGTAAATTACCATTTTTACAAATACATCGATTTAAAAACATTGAGAATGTTGCCAAAGGCTATCAGAACATATTGAGTACATAATATGCTAAAACGATATTGTTAGAAAAGCAAAAACAATATTTTTCGTTGGTGGCAATATAGTTGCCACTGCCTTATAAAGGGTTAAAGATATTGCAAAATTGCAATTGCAAAAACCGATATCATCCATTAGAGTGAAACAGCAGCATGAAAGGTAGCCATGTTGACTTGCAGAATGGCGCAATGCAGGGCAAATATATTCAAAAGACGGAGCATTGCACATCGGATTAAAGAAGAAACATCAGGTAGGCGGTCAAAAGTGGTCAAAGTATGATCTGTTCGTCGGAAAGTCTTACGAATCGGCTGCGAATATGGTTCTTCACTAGGACAAAGCAAGTTCATGCGAATTCTGGTGTCATCGCTAAGCAAGGGGAAAATCTAAATAGTCTTATATGAAAAGCTAAATTTACTAAATTTATATATTAGACAGCATTTGTCATTCGCGTTTTATTCGGTATTAGTGTAGTTGAAGACGAAGAGTTTCAAGACAAACCGTTAGTGGCATGCGACTCAATCAAATCAATCGATCAATTCTAAAGAGTATTTTCCATCAAATATTCATAACAGTAGAATGATACACTCATTAAATTCGTCTCTACCGAAATTGCTGACATGGGCATACATCACATGTCACTTTGGCAGCGGTAGCGAGCGGATTCAAGCGGATCAAATATTGATGAGAAGCACGGGCAAGCAGCCGCAGCAAGTAAACTGCGAAAAGGTTTACGATGAGAAGAAAAATAACGTACCACAAGCAAGTGCTAATTCGCGTCGCTTATCAGCTTTAGCTGCATACCTAAAACCGCCCTTTTCAGGGCTTCAAGACAGATCTAAACGGCTCGTTTCAGAACAACCACCATCATGTTTAATGAGGATTTAACTGAAACCTATTTCCAAATGTAGCACAAATAAAACTTCTCAAAATCCACTTGGATAAGGTCCGATCATCTAACTGATATAAGAAACGCGAATGGACATGCCCCCAGGTATTTTTGGAAATACTAACTCCAAGTAATCCTACGCCAAGCTTGCGCTCGTGTCCCTAGGCACAGATCTTTCTATTTTTATTGGATTCAGATAAGAACTAAGTTTTCATATTGGATTTTGGTTCGATTTAAATTAGTTTTGGAATGGATTTGGATTGAATTTGGGTTGGATTTGCACAGGGTTCTGATTGGATCTATATTTACCCTTATTCTGCGAGGCGAGTGACGTGACTATGTTGCAGTCACCGCGAATCAGGTGACAATTGTCACCTAGGTGACTCGCCATGTCACTTAGGTGACAAGGTTTTTTTACCTAGGTGACACGATTGTCACTTAGGTGACTCGACTCGCCGTGGCGAGTCACCTAAGTGACAATTGTCGTATTGAGTCATGTGACTCGCAGAATAAGGGTGATTGAATTTGGATGGGATAAAGGTTGAATTTTAAATTGCATTAATTGTACAGATGAGTTTGGAAATTTTGATTGGATTCGGACTAAAGTTTTTGGAGCGTCTTAGTAGAATACGAAACCTAGAATAAAATATACATAGTAGAAATAAATTGGATAAGTTTTCTTTTAATTTAATTTCCTGGTTGGATTCGGAATCAAAATGACATTTGCATTGGATTTGATTGAATTAAGGTAAAATTTGGTTTCAACTTGCATTCGATCTGGACTAAATTTTCATTAGGTTTTATAAACAGTTTTTTTTAATTTAAATTTGGATTGAATAGGGAATCTATCTGGATTGGATTTGTATTAGACTTCGATTAATTCTCAGGATTGGATTTTGGTTATATCCACATTTGAATCGAATTTGAATTTAATTCGGGTTGGGTTTTGGTTGAATTTGGATTGGATTTGAATTGATTGGATTTCAGTCAGATTTAGGTTGTATTTGCATTAGCCTTACACTGGATTTGGATGCTTGTCTAACAAGCCAATCGTCGTATGTTCGAATCTCGGCTATGCGGTGCTGCTAGATAGAGTCAGTAGGATTGTTGCACTAGCCCCGTAACTGTCCTGTACTCTAATAGCCGGCTGTGAAGTCTGTCGATAAATAAGAATCAAGTCTAGACCCTAGTTAAGAAAGACGTTTAAGAAACCCAAGGCTTTAGACTTTTTTTTTGGATTGAATTCAGATTGTATTATAATTGGATCGGGTTTTGGACTGGAATTTACATCCCATTTAATATAAGTTTGAATTTGGATTGAACTTCGGTTAATCTGGATTATAATTTGGCTTAAAACACAGCCAGAATATAAAAGAATTTATTTATATTGCGGTCGAGTTGGATTTTGCTTTTGATTTTTTATTTAGGTTCAAATTTAGGTTGAATTTTGATTGGATTCGGATTTAATTTTGATTGATTAGGATTGGATTTCCGTCAGAATTAGGTTGGATTTGCATTGGGCTTAGACTGGATTTGGATACGATATAACTTGGAACGAATTTTGGTTGTTTTCATATGGAATTTTAGTTAGATTTGAAATCTGATTCGATTTATATTGGATTTGGATTGAATTTGGGATGGATTTGAATTGATTGAATGTGGATTAAATTTGGATAGAAGTTTAGATTATATTTTGATTGATTTCGATTGAGCCTAGACTTGCGTTTAGATTAGATTGGGAAAGATCTGGATATTATTTTTCCATTTTCATAGTTTCAATTGTCCAGGAAAATCTGATCCATACTATACTTGAATAATTGCTCATCCGTAATTCGGAGATGATTTTTAACATTTCGGTAGGTCGTATGGAGCCTGTTTAGCACTTGGAATTTGATTGAATTTCAATTGGATTTGAATTGAATTTGGATTGTTTCGGGATTTAGACTGGATTTTAGATCAGATTTAAGATAAATTTGAGATGAATTTGAATTTAAGTTAATTTGGATTGTAATTTGGCTGTTTTTAAAAATGGGGTTTGATTATATTAGGTATAGATCTGGATTGAATTAAGGTTTGATTTAGATTCGATTTGAATTGGATTGCACTTGGATAAAGATTTTGGTTGGATTCAGAATTTAATTTGGATTGGGTTTGCATTAGATCTTGGTTACATTTTTATTTAATTCGGATTTAATTTATATTGACTACAATTTGATTCGGATTAAATTTCAGTGAGTTTTGGGATGGATTTGCATTGAATTGGAGTTGGAGTCTATTGGAATTTGATTACATTTAGATTGATCTGGATTAGATTTACATTTAACTTGCATTAAATTTGGGTTGACTTTTAGATTGGATTTTGATGGGATTGTAATTGAATTTGGATTCTAATTCTTTGCAAATTTGATTCTTTGCAATCTAATATTGAATCTAAAGCCAATTAAAATCCAACCTAAAGTTCAATCCAAATCTAATCCAAATCCATTCTGAATTCAATCAAAAACAAAACCCAAAACAAATCCAAATTGATTGGATTGGACGGAATTCGGATGGGATTTGGATTCAGCTTCTTACTTCAAATCCGATAGAAACCAGCCAACCAAGAGCGCAACGAGAAAGATGGTTTGATCAGGTAGAGCGAGATCTGACGTAGAGTACACAGTGCTCAAGGAATTGGACAGTGAATTGGAGAAATTGTTTACCTTCAGGCTATGCCTTAGGACGGAATGCCAATTGAGTAAAGTAAATGGATTCGATTTGGATTGTATTTGGACTAGATTTTCAATAGGGTGTAGAAACAATTTTTATTGAATTCAGGTAGGATTTGTAATAGAATTGCATTGGACCTGAATTCCATTTAAGATTTTGGTTAGATTCAGAATTGAATTGAATTTAAATGGGATTTGAGTCAGCTAATTTTTGGATTTAACTAAGATCGAATAAATTAGGATTCGGACTGGATATCTGTGAGATCTATGTTATTTTTGGCAGCATTTGGATTGGAGTTCAGATTAGAATTTTATTGCAATTAGAATGATTTGGATTGGATTTGTGTTAAATATGGATTAGATTTTGATTGGATTTGGAGCTATTTGGATTGGATTTTGGTTTGGTTTTTAATTAGATTCCAGATTAGAATTCAGATTGAAATTGGATGTGAATTTTGTTTTAGATTGGATTTTGGTCGAATTCATATTGAATTTGTATTTGAAAGCCAATCTTAAATTACATCCGAATCCAACTTCAATCCAAATCCAATATTGTCAATTGCAAGGAAAATTGTACCATCCAAAGTGCGATATCGCTCATAAAAGTGCTATTTTGCATTAAATCGTTTCGGTATCTTCGGCGCACTTTTTCGTTATCTTCCAAGCAATAAGTGCGCCGAAGAGACCGAAACGATTTAAGCTAAAATAGCACTTTTATGAACGATTGCGCACTTATTGATTGGACAATTTTCCTTGCAATTGACAATACAAGGTGCAATTAAAAAAAATAATTCGTGTTCATTCAAAATCCAAACTGATTCAAACCCAATGTTAATTTAATCAAAATTTTAGATTGGATTGTGATAGGATGCAGATTGGATCTGGAATGGATCTGCGTATAAATACTGATTGGTTTCGGATTGAATTCGCATTGGATATGAATAGGATTATAGATTGGATTGCGGAGTTGATTAGCATCGAATTTTGAATTTTAAGATTGGAATTGTAATCCAGCGCAAATAAAATCCAAATCTACTTCGAAACCAGTCTGCATCCCATATAAATGCGATCTGAAATCGTATCCAAATCCAACGAAAATTCAATAAAGGCCCAATCTAAAATCTGATCCAAACCCAATTTGAACCCAATCCATCCAATCCAATCCAATGGAATTGGATTTCATTCAAGATTGTAATAATCGATTGGAGAGATTTTAGTGTGGATTTTGGTTGAATTCCGATTGGATTTGGCTTAAATTTTAGACTGCATTTGAATTGGATTCGGATTCGATTTTGAATTGGATGGGAATTCTATCTGAAGCCAATCTATATCGAATCCGAATTCTACCAAAATCGGTTCCAAATCCAATCGAAATTGAATTCAATCGGAATCCAAACTAAAATCAAATCCAAATCGTTTCAAATCCTATCGAATTTTAACCCAAATTCACATCTGAATCTAATTAAAAGCCAATCCAAATACAATCTAAATCCAATAAAAATCCAAAATCGAATTGATCAATGTGGTTTGGATTTTAGATTGAATTTTGGGTTGGAATTTGGATCGATTTGGATAGGATTTCGATTGAATTCAGATTAGATTTGGAATCCAAATGAATGTGGATGAGGTTCGGATTAGATTTTAACTGGATTTGGGTTAGATTTTACTTAAATTTGTATTGATTTGCACGGAATTTTTGTTAGAATATTTGTTGGATTTATATTGTATTTGGATTAAATGTTGTTTGGATTGAGATTGAATTCTGACTTATTTTTTTCGGATTTGAATCGATTTATATTGCTTTTTAATTTATATTGATTTTAATTGAATTTAGACTGGATTCGAACTGAATTTGGGTTTAATATTAGATTGGATTTACATTCGACTTGCAAGCAGGGATGCCACATATAATTCTGTGTTTTTGTTGGAAAAATCTGACAATCTGTACGGCGAGGAAAACTATCTGTGCAAAAATCTGTCCAATGCAAAACAACGAGCGTGAAAGATATAGAGAGTCATTTTGCTGACTATTTCCGTCTCTTTCACTCTCATGTAAAAGCTCAAAAATCTGTTTAATCTGTCTAATTTGGCGAAAATCTGTATTCTATGGATACAGATTCTGTACAGGCGATTTCTTTCAAATATCTGTTAAACACAGAATAATCTGTGCATGTGGCAACCCCGTTTGCAAGCTCTAGCTGTTTTTAAATGTCATATGTTTAGAACAACCTTTGGTGTGATATTTGAGGATGGTGTATAGAGGTGGAGGAGCATGAATCACGCTACTCTAAGAAAAACCTAGTATCCAGAAAACCCTAAAAGCTGGAAGGCTACAATGGACGGGATATATTGTGACAGTGCCAGAAAACAACTCCGCAAAAATGGTGTTCACCTCGAATCCAATTAGTACCCGATTTCTGCAAAAGTGCTTAGCGAACCTGATGGTTAGATCCAGTAGGGCAAGATCGGAGACCAGGGCCCGACAACGTCACCTTCAATGGCATAGCGTCACTAAACAATGAAGCAGTGAAGCTTCGGTTTCAACAGAAGTAGCACCGCTTCAGTTTCAAACTGGCTTCAGTCAGCGTCAGCGAAACGGGTTTCACTTCATCATGACTGTCGGTTTTAACTTTTCATTTGTACTTTTCTATCAAATATTCAGAAGTTGGCCAGCAACTTGAGTAACATTTCCTACAATGCAACGTATATTAAAATTAACCTAGTCAATATCGACAAATCGTGCCTGACTCTCTGCCGTCGTCAATTGAAACAGCCACCAACTTCAACTGAAGCTTGCTTAAAACGTTCTGTTCAACAAATGAAGCAAGTCACTTCATGTATGAAGCGAAGGTTAGAGAAAGTCAGTTTCATTTATTTGTTTCGACGATGCCGGGCCCTGTCGGAGACTGACAATCACGGATCGAGCATATTAGCGAAATCCTAACGGACATCGCACCAGAACAAGTAAATTGCATTGCATTCGAATAGGGTTTGAATTAGATTTTAAATTAAAATTAGGATTTAGATTGGATTTAAATTGTAACTGGATGGAATTTTATGCGAACCAGATTTTAATTTCGTTCATTGCATTGCAATTAATTTATATTTTTTTATTTTACTGTATTTCTTCTCGCTCTACCATTTGGTTTTTACATAAAGATTAAAACACGGCCGCATTACTGGCATAGCCTATGCCGCATAGGAATACGTTATACAGGTTTATGCGAATGGGATGTGGACTTGAACTGAGCTTAAGCTAGAGCTTGGACTTGGGTTAACATTCAGGTCTGGGATTGGGCCTGAAATTGGAGTTCAACTTGAGTTTTGGACTTAGACTTGAACGTAACCATAACCTTGATTGGTGGACCTCCATCTTCCTAAATGCATGGTGTACTATGGTAATAAGCGGGAACAGCTAACGACAAGAGGACATGATAACGTAGTTCTTCTTAGGCAAACGCCAAATCTTAAATGAAGATAGATAGAAAAGGGCGAATGTCGCAAGCGTAAACAAACCGAGTGAGGGTTGATTTTCCTATGCTGGTCCAGCAAAAAATAACTCTCACTCGTTTTGTTTGCATTTGCGACATTCGCCCTTTTGTTAATTCTATCTAGAAATGTGTTATTCTTGACGAAATGACATTTTTACGTGATAATTCTTTTCTATGCCAACGTTTGCTACGATCGCGATTGAAGACCTGCCTCGAAGTTGGGAAACAGTGAGAATGAATGGAGGATTTGCACTTTTTTACTTGGTCACCAATTTTTACAATTTCGATTGATAACAAACTTTTTTTCATGCGAAATAACTTGCAGAAGATTTCTGATCGACTGATGCAAAAATCTTGTTAATCCAAAATAAATGTTTTATGCGCGTTCAAAAACTGAACACTTTTTCACTTTTTTAAAGGGTGTAACCTTCCGTAAAACGTAAGAATATTTTGCGTCGGACTTAGTTTTTTTTATTGTTTTCGCTCCAAATTTAGAAAAAAACTCTTATGATTTCACAGAAATATCGGATTTATTTTTGTAGAAATCACAGAATTGGAGCGCTTTTCCAATTGTTGCCATTTTGCGAAAATTGTTAACAAAGTACAACGTCAAAATATAAAAAAATGATCGTGTTTAGAAGTTTTAACCAAAATTGTTTGAGTAAAATAAACAATCAATCCTATCAGAATTTGTTTGATTGATATAAAGACCTGTTTCGAATTGATAAAAACTTTTCCGTTACGTATCGAAATCGGCTGAGCCGCTCAAAAATGTTTTTTGAATAACAATTTTTTTCTGAATCATCGATAAAGTTTAGAGATTATACAACCATTTTTATACTTAGGCGGCGTTTTATATTTTGTTCCGAAAGGTATTTCCCTCTTATCGAAATCTATTGATAAAATTGTACCTTATCTTGGTCGTTAAAAAACTGTCCATAAGTGATTACCGAAAATTGCAACGCTCCGCTGATAACGACGCAGCAATAGCACGGGAATGCAGTTACGATTTCATAAATTCTGGCGGCAGAAATCATAAAAATAAAACCGAAAATTACGTCGTAGTTTTCGAAATTAAAATGAAACCGTTATCAGAATTGCTTCGGTGATACGTCCTACTGCCGCACACAGTGCGGCTCCGCGTCTACGGCGGTATCAGTTTCCTGATACAAGTTAAGTAATATTTATCTAATACATCACCCGATTGATTGAGTCATCCGTAAGTGGAGGAGACAGGCGAGCGGCAGCGCGTACTGCAGGCTAAGCCTAACAACCGAGGATATCCGATCGGGCAGTCAGTCGGCGCAGTCTGCGGTATAAGTATGTTCGATATTAACCGCATGCCTACAACATTGCTTGCTGGTGGTAACAGATAGAACAACAAATCTGCGGAGAACCTGTTTTTTCTGCCGGCGGTGGACTCGATGACTCTTGGCGCCGCGCCGCCACGCTTGAATTGAACCCGCGCAAAGATTAATGTGAATCGCGCGTCATCGAGCGGTAACTCAAAGCGAACGGAACTTGCAGCGTTGCTGCTGCTGCTGTTGGCAAAGGTCACCTCAGGAAGTGGGAACCGCACACCTGCGCTGCGGGTTACCGGCCCGCAAAGGTGTGATTGACCGACGCTAATGTCGCGACTCCGACCGACCACGTTCGTGTGGGTTGCTGCAGCAGGAACTGGTTAGAGTTAGATTCTTTTTTTCGTGGGAACCACGAGATGTGGCGTGGAAAAGTTATTTGCTGCATTTTATATTCAACTAATTGTGTGCAATAAAATCGGGTTCTGCTTAAGTTGCTTGATTAACATCCGTTATAATAAAAATGCGGTAAAATAAAAATACCTTTGATTCTTCACTACGCACGAACTTACAATCTTAGCAATGAAAAGAAAATTCTTTTTTTCAACAATCCACAATTCAATGTCAAATTTTCTCTTATTAAATCTGGGTCAGTAGATCACAATTTGTTTCAATTTCACAATCGCCACGTGCTTTGATTCGAAAGGAGCGATCACACTACCCCGGGGCCGACAGAGGACGTCGTCTACACTACCAACGACAAGATCAGACCGTTTAGCGCATTACCACAGCACACAAGACGAGTCTGGTCTTGCCGTAATACAGCACTTACGCACCGGCGCGCCGGTGGTGTTTCGGTTTAGGTAACCCAAGCAGCCAATTTACCCGTGGTTGTTGTTAGTGGTTAGTTTCGCTTTTGGTTTCTTGCGGTGGGGGATTCTAGAACTACAGTATGGCACATAGAATGGACAACTCAAACTAGGGTTTGCTTTCCGACTGTTCAAAAAAGGCCAATAGTTGTGCTAGGTTAAGTGTGTCTTTTGTGGTAGTTAAATTTACCTTCCTATCTATTAGAGGGCTAAACCGGACTCCTTCGGGGATCGCTGGTTAGTGGGTAAGCGGTGTTAATATCGTTTCGTGAGGGGCTCACTAGAATGGGCGAGGAGCTTCGTCACGTCACGAATGAAAAATGGCGTGAATGGTTATGATCGTAGAAAATTGCAGTGGGAAAGTAATGAAATGCTTATGAATGCATTCTATAAAGAAAGTAAAGAGTGAAACAGAGGGAGCAATGGTGTTACCTTCTTGCATTTAAGTTGTAGCGTTCCGCGACTGTTACCTCTCGATCGATGATGATTTTGTGTGGTTTTTTTAAGTTAGGAAAATCGATCTGTTAAGAACTATTGTTTTTTTTCTCTGTTTCTGGCAAATACCCTTTTTGTACACACTTAACACTGTACCTTTTTTGTCCAGACTCTCAATATATGCCACCGTTCTAAGACTAATTGGTTACAATTTGGTAGAATTGTGAAACGGTTTTAGTGATCTTTGTAAACGAGCAGCGAAAAGTGCATAAACATGCACCTTTGCTTGCTGCTGCATTCTAGTCTGATTTTTTTGTTGTTTGACTTTCGGGTTTAGAGTAGCATTCGATTGAAAGTGTTGAAGCGTGTGCAAAAATTTACCAATATGGTCCATTATGGTTCTCTGCGTTCATATGGCGCCACGTGTCCAGCTCGAGCGTCTGATCCACACACGTGTTCGAGTTTAGGCTAGTGCTGTCGGAACAGAAACCGTTAGTGCTGTTTGTACTGTTGGTGTGAGAGGTACTGTTGATGTTGATGCTATTGTTCGCTTTATCCCTGAAGGCGTTGTGAGACGGGAAGAAGATGCTCGACTCCTGGCGTGGCATTACCCGGTTGGTCAGTGAGTAGTTGTGACCCTGTTTGAGGAAAGAAAAAAAACGGAAAGCAACACGACGATTAGCTGGTATGTAATAATGTTAGGCTATTTTCAAAGGACGGACGAACGTCCGTCCATTCGTACTTACATTGTTATTGTCCCAGAATTCGCCGATGTCACATCGATAACAGACGCAGAACTCAATCCGCCTGGACTTAGGAGGAAGAGTAATTTTGAAGGAGAACGTATCGTGTACCATGTAGGCGGATGCGACTCCAGTACCAACCTGAAAGAATAGGGAAATTTAATTTAATAGACCGATTTAATAGACCTAATAGTAAAAGCAATGACTTGTAATACTATCGCAGTTATCAAAAGAGCAATAAATTTAACAACAGTTTAAAATTAACGGTATAATGAAATGAGAAACATCTAGTGTCACCAGTCACAAAAATAGGCGACGTGAGAGAACATAATAAATATTACGTGCGGGAATCAACTACAGGGTCCGGTACTCAATCTGTAACCTATTCAAATATTCAAAATCAGTTCACTTTGGCTGGTTATGACAACATTTTGCTTTGACTGTGGCCTTGAAACGATTAAAAAAAGATTAGCACGCTTTCTGAATGTGACTTGCCGGTATTTTGGCCCACTCAAGGGTAATCGTTTTCTTCAGTGTCTCTTGACCAGAGATAATACATTGGATTTGCATCTGATGAATTCGAGACCCATTGCATGGTGTGGTCGAAAAAAACTTCGGTACGCTGTTTTGCAGCCACTCTTGGTTCCCTCACGCTTTGTATATGTTGATGATTTGCAACAGAAATATTTGTTTGCCCACGACTTCAAAGCAGCCTCCAGAACAATTTCTCGATAATATGTCGCATTTACTTTGACACCAGGTTCAGTGAAAACGGTTGGAGAGCGTTCATCCACGATTACTGCGGCCAAAACTATTATTTGTGACGGGTGCTGCTTCCTGGTAACCAACCGATGGTTCTAATTCTCGTATGAACGATCGGTAAAGTGAGCCCTACCGCTTTTGGCCAAGAAAAGCAACGCCTTCACTCTTTCAAGACCATCTTGTTGCTGCCGCAGTGTAAGATCATGACCTTTCGAAGCATGTAAGGCTTGATTTTGAGCTCACTTTTCAATGTGCCACGGATGCTGTGATCGGATATTTTTCTTTGGCCAACTGATTGGTACTTCGTCGTGGATTCCACTCAAGTCGCTTCTTCACTTCGAATCATCTCGGAAGGCGAGATTGCAGTCTTTTGATGACTAGCTTCGTGGCGTTTTGTGATGCTTCCAGTGGCAAAAATGCTGGGCACAATGCTTCGGCATGCACCAGCCCACCAACCTTTCCGGGTCCATTTCGATAAGTTTCTCTCCAATGCCATCCTTTCCCGGTGCTTTGGATGGCTTCTTTAACTTCCCTTATCGATGATGGGAGTGGCACATCTCCGTTGCTTGCTACACCAATGAGGTCACTAGCTCCAGTATCATGGTCTTCTGCCTGCACGCCATTCAGGTGTCCATCGTACTGCTGTTTCCACCTTTCGATCACCGCACGGTCGTCAGTTAAGATACCTCGATCTTTATCTCTGCCCGCAACACAAAGCCTTTGCAAGATTCGTTGAGTCTCTGATAGAATTTCCGTGCGTCGTGAAAGCGGCACAGCTGCTCGAGTTCTTCGCACTCCTTCTTCTCCTGGTGGCGCTGCTTCTCCTGGAAAAGTCGGGTTTGCTGTCTCTGCTTCTGTTTGTATCGCTCCACATTATGACGCTCTAAGCAGCATCTGTGGATTTATGATAGTCATTGACTGTGCTAAGCTGATAGAATATTGTTTCCTAAGGGGCACTTATTGAATTAGAAACTTGTTATCACTGTTTAATAAGCATGATATCAAGTAATGCTCAATATCTGTAAAAAAATTGACAGACCCGAATAGGGTGTCGATTTCTTGGGAAAACCTAGAAAATCAGGGAATATCAGGGAATTCATTTTTGGATCAGGGAAATCAGCGAATATCAGGGAATTTCGAAATTCAATCAGGAAAATTTTATTCATCCGGCAATATTGTTGATCAACTTCGGAATCGAATTAATTTTCGTGTAAAATATACGCAGATCCCACGTAACAATTTGGGTTTTATTACACTCTTATGATGGTTTTTTAGACCAAAATTGGTCAGAAAAACCGTCATAAGAGTACAATAAAACTGACATTGTTACTTGGGATTGATCGGTTGAATTTAAACATATGTCAAATTTAAACATATTAGTCATTAGACATAGTCAATATTAAACATATTGATTATCTTTCAGTTTGTCGTAGATTTTTTATTTGTTTTGCGCCGTACAATTGTCAGACTTCACTCGCTGTAGTGCTCGAAATCGGCAATGGCAGGCCTCACGCACTTCATGGTACAGACATCAAGAGCACAAAGTGGGATACAGACTGTTATTTACACGCGATCTACAGCGTTTTTACCAATTGCAGAATTTAACGCTCAGAACCCTCAAGCACTCTTTGATCATCTTCCTTCAGCATCCATGTTTCATGTTCGTAAAGGGTGACCGGGAGCATAGAATTAGTATTTGCGTTTAAGCGAGTTGGCAACCTTCGGGACTTCAGCTGGTTACGTAATACGTAGAAAGCTCGATTCGCGGCTACAATGCGTCGTTTTACAATTGCACGTTGCAATATTGAATAGCAGGTTACTGAGTGCATCCGCTTGCTTCAGTCTATCCAACATCTTGTAAGCTAAATTGAGCAGCGTAATACCTCGATAGTTTTTATTCTGAAGACGATGTCCTCTTTCAAAAATAGCGCACATGAGGCCAGCCAACCACTCTTCCGGCATTTGTTCTTTTGCCCAGATTTTGACCGGTATATTGCTTCGCTCAGCAGCTTGCTCCTTACCTTTAGAAGCTTAGCCTGGGTACCGTCCTTCCTAGCAGCTTTACCGTTCTTTACGTCGCTAATTGCCTTCTTAGTGTTAGCTCCACAACTTGACCATCACTCACAATTCATAGCCTGTTCATACCGTTCTCCGTATTCCATTCAACAGCATCTGAAAGTGCTCCTTCCACCTGGCTGCTACCTGACTGCTTGCTGTTTTGTCAGTGCGCAGGTTGCCAGCACCATCATTGTATATCACAGGCATAACAATTTTTCGCCGTTTTGTAGATATTCCGTGTGTCGTTGCTGACGATGGTCCTCGTACTGAAATTATTTTAGACAGTGGGTTCTTATTCCCACAGCTCTAGTCTCTTTACATTTTTCTCTATTCTGACGTGATCCGCAGTGAGTATGCGACTCTTGGCCTGGTTCTTCTCAATTGTCATTTTCTGACATTTGACATCAAACAAGCTGTTACACTGTCTTCCACGTGTCGTGCCTATCACTTTCCTTGTAGTTGTTGGCGCCATGGAGGGGCCTCCACAGCCCACTTAGCTCTTATTCCCTTTCTTCTTGCTGTTCTACGATTCGTTTCTGGTGTATTCTACTGAAACGTCATATACCGTCAATCGCTGGATGTTGAAACGCAGCGTCCTCTCAGTGGGAGTCTTCGCCGATTTCGATAACCTTGTGCGAGTTTTGTCGACCTATCGATCAGGACATGGTCGATCTTGAAGCTAGAGTCTTGAATTTTCATGTCGTGCGCCAAAGTAAATTGATATATACCAGGTATTTGACAATGCGAGCTGTCATATACACTTTGCACTAACACATCTACACTATGTAAGCTTATGAAATGTAACTTTTAACAGCCCCTTGTATCGATAAGTTAGTTAGGTTCTAACCCTGCTTTGTACACACCCCTTAGACAATTCCCGCGAAAATCGGTTGAACCATTTGTCATTCGGAAGCGAGTAGTTGGTAATAAAAATAAAGTCTATTAGCTAAAAACGGTGTTTTCTGTGTTACGGCAAACTTGCAGTATCAGAAGTGGGATACCCTGCACTTCTTAGTAAATGTGGCGAAACGACGGATAATCTGCGAAGAGCGATTTCGACAATTTTGCGAGGATGCCATTGACGAGAAAAATGGCTGCCGAGCATACGAAAAGCGAGACAACGAAGCAAGCCGAAGTGCCATTTTATGACGCACTAAACGATGAACGGGAGACAAAGGACAACGAATGCGAACAATACGACGGGAAACCAACCGGAGACGCAAATCCGGTTGACGGCGTGAATCGAAGTGTAGCTTTACATCCTTATGACGTCGGACGACTGATTCCGGAATATGCAGAAGGCGACGGTGTTTGCAAATGGTTACGTAGAATCGACCATTTCCGTGCCCTCTACGGATGGTCAGAGCAGGTATGTCTGTTGTACGCATCGACCCGGCTAACGGGTGCAGCAGCGAATTGGTACAGGCGCCAAGAAGAGTTGATTTTCAATTGGAAACAGTTTAAAGAACGAATCGCAACTGCTTTTCCCGAAACTTATGACGAGGCCGATATTCATCACGAACTGGAAGCAGTGAAAATCGAAAGAGGAGAGTCCTATGAGTCGTATGTGTATCGTGTCGACGCTATCGCTCAGAAAGGTGACTTTAGTACTTCTGCCACGTTGAAATATATTATCAAAGGGCTACGCCACGATCGGGTCTACAACCACGTACTCTCTAGGCAGTACTCATCTACACTTGAGTTTTTAAGGCACATAAAGTGGATTGCGTCGAACATGGAAATGCTGCCGCCAGCTGCTCTGAAGCCATTGAAAACGAACGCGGTTTTATCAGGTCCTGCAACAGATATAATGTGTTTCAATTGTCGCGAATCAGGACACAAATCCCTGGATTGTCCCAAACCACAACGCAGAGAGCGGTGTGACCGATGCCTTCGAGTGGGTCATAAATCTCAAGATTGCCAGGTACGAGAGACAACGCAACGGGCAGTCCAGCCACCGACCTTCAACAAATCAGATGGTGTAAAACGAACTGTTACCAATGCGGTCTTCGATGGAAACGACTTGGGTTGTCAACTGACCGTCAACCAAGCTTCACAGCAGGAGGTGAACATTGATGCTGCCGGAGAGCGTATTCAAGCGATGGCTTTGTTCGATACAGGTAGTTATACTAATCTCGTTAAAATAGGACTATTGCCGAAACGGTTGTTGTTGCGGGCGGCTACCGAAGAGGTTATAGGTATAAACAGTTCGAAAGTGCAAATCTTAGGCGATTTTAGTACAACATTGTTTGTGTCAGATAAAGCTTTTCACGTACGATTTCTGGTTGTACCTGACAATACAATGCAGATAGATATCATATTGGGAAGAAGTTTTTTGATAGAAAATCGCATTTATCGACTTTGTTTCGCGTTACCCGCTACAGATTTTTCTTCAAACTATGAGTGGTTGATGCTTGGTAACATTGACGAAACGTGTATGTTAGATGCTGATCCTCTTGGGGGTTTAGATATAGATGTGGGAGACGATAAAGAGACCTTGGCTTCTCGATTACGTTTGGTGAATTTACTGCAACAAAGCTATTTGGAACGAATTAGACCAGATAGACCACTAGTAAAGTTTGAAGCGGAGATTCGTTTGAAGGAAAATAAAGTATTTTCAACTTCACCGCAGCGCCTCAGCGTATTTGAGCGAAAAGAGCTGGACAAAATTGTAGCCGACTTACTTCAACAAGGAGTTATCAGAGAAAGCGATTCACCTTATACTTCACGGGTAGTGCTGACACGGAAAAGAAATAACACATTTCGGATGTGCGTAAACTATAAGCCGTTGAATAAAATAGTTGAGAGGAGCCATTTTCCTATGCCGGTAATTGAAGACCAGGTGGCAAAGCTTCAAGGAAAAAGGTACTTTACTTCGCTAGACCTAAAAAATGGGTTCTACCATGTTAGTCTAGCAGAGCAGTCGAAGAAGTACACTTCTTTTGTGACTGATAATGGGCAATATGAATTCAACCGTTTGCCTTTCGGCTACGCTAATTCACCAGCTGTGTTTGTCAAGTTCATTACAAAAATATTGGAATCCTTCATTAAAGATGGGCGGGTTATAGTATTCATCGATGATATGCTCATCGCTTCCGATACCTTGCATGAACACTTCGAAACATTAAGAGAGGTGCTAGAGACTCTGGCGGATAACCATTTGGAGCTTCAGTTCGCGAAATGCCAGTTTGTTAAAACTCATATTGAGTATTTGGGTTACGATGTACAGTACAATCAGATCAAACCCAGTGACCGGCATGTCGAGTGTATTCGAAATTTCCCTATTCCATCTAATCGGAAAAGTTTACAGCGATTCCTTGGGCTAGTAAACTACTTTAGGAAGTTTATTAAGGGCTTTAATGTACAAGCATCGCAGCTATACGATTTAATGAAGGAAGACAGAGAGTTCGAGATGACCACTGACCATGTACAGGCTGTCGAATGTCTGAAGAACGCCTTGATCTCCAAACCAGTCTTACGCATCTACTCTACCACTGCCGAAACCGAGCTTCATACCGATGCATCATCTTTGGGGTTCGGTGGTGTTTTATTGCAGAGACAAAGTGATGATGGCATGATGCACCCAGTGATGTATTACAGTCGAAAAACAACGCTGACAGAGTCGAAGCTACATAGCTTTGAGCTAGAAACCCTCGCGATTGTCTATTGCTTACAAAGATTTCGTATGTATCTATTCGGCCTGAGATTTAAGATTATTACGGATTGTAACTCACTCAAGCAAACTCTAGAAAAAAGGGATATAAATCCTAAGATCTCTCGATGGGCAATGTTTCTTGAACAATACGATTTCGAGATTGTTCATCGGCCTGGAGCAAGGATGCAGCATGCAGATGCTCTATCTCGTTCAACCGTACATGTTCTGGTAGAAGAGGGCAACTCAACCAATGTTTTTGAGGACGCTTTGTGCATTGCACAGCTTCGCGATCCTGACGTTTTAAAGATTAAGGAAGGTTTGAGTATTCAACCCACAAGGGATTACGAGATTCGGAATGCTATACTGTATAAAGTTCTGGGTAACAAATCTCTGGTTTATGTCCCGGAGCAGATGGTACCATCAGTTATCAATAAGTTTCACAACCACATGGGCCACTTCGGAGTGGATAAGGTATGCGAACTGATTAAACGCACATACTGGTTCCCTAAGATGCGCGAACAAATTCAGGAGCACGCGAAATCCTGCGTAACTTGCATCGTGTATAATCCCAAAAACAAGCGGTTCGATGGAAATTTATTTGAGGTAGAGAAGCCTCGGGTCCCATTCGAGGTCGTGCACGTGGATCATCTTGGGCCATTGGAACGGAGCAAAGGGAAAAACGAACACATATTAGCAGTTATCGATGCTTTTACCAAGTTCATTAAACTTTACCCTACAAAGACAACGAATACAAAAGAAGTGATGAAGTCATTGAAAAGCTATTTTCATGCATATTCCACTCCAAAAGTGTTGGTATCGGACCGAGGAACAGCGTTTACATCTCAGGCGTTTGCACAGTTCGTGGAGGACCACGGATTTAAACACGTAAAAGTCGCTACGGCTTGCCCCAGGTCTAACGGTCAGGTTGAACGGTACAACAGGACGTTGGTTCCGCTGCTTAGTAAAATGGTAGAGGAGTCCGGTAAATGTTGGGATACAGTACTTTCTGATGCAGAGTTTTTGTTAAATAACACAGTAAATCGTTCCACTGGGAAGAATGCTTCTATGTTGTTGTTTGGCGTGGATCAAAAAGACGAATCGATTATGACTAAACCCAATATTTACAGGACCAAATCGACGTGAGTTCTAGAGACTTGGATAATCTACGAGACGAAGCAACCCAGTGTATGCGAACCCAGCAGCAATACAATAAACAAGTCTACGACAGTCACTGTAAGAGAAATACCAACTATCAACCAGGTGATTTGGTGATGTTGAGACGAACGAACGTGGTTGGAGAGAGAAGTAAGCTTAAGCCAAAATTTCGAGGACCTTACGTAGTGAGAAAAGTACTCGATAAAAATCGTTATGTAGTTGGAGATCTAGACAATTACCAAGTATCTAGCATTCCTTTCGAAGGAATATTTGATCCTCTTAATATGCGGCTCTATCAAAAAACAGAAAACAAAGTTTCAGACTCGGATATAGAATACGAAGATATCGAATATCTGGAAGATGATAGTGTTGATTAGTGTCAGTGAGATTTGTGCAGGATGGCCGAGCTGTAAGCTTATGAAATGTAACTTTTAACAGCCCCTTGTATCGATAAGTTAGTTAGGTTCTAACCCTGCTTTGTACACACCCCTTAGACAATTCCCGCGAAAATCGGTTGAACCATTTGTCATTCGGAAGCGAGTAGTTGGTAATAAAAATAAAGTCTATTAGCTAAAAACGGTGTTTTCTGTGTTACGGCAAACTTGCAACTAGTTCTGAGATTTCGAGCATTTTGTATGGAAAATTAGTTAATTTTTTAAAAAAATCGTTGGATACGCAAGATTTGTTTTTTTTTTGTTACAGCTTTTATGTTAATGCTTAGAACATTATTCTAGTATGTATTTTCATGAATACAATGAAGTGCAACATTCCAAATTGCAAGCGGAAATTTTTTCGTCAGAGCGGTATCAAGATGTCTCAAAGAAATGTCGTTATATCGCTTTCCTACAAGTAGTAAAACAAAAAAGATTTTTT
Organism: Sabethes cyaneus; assembly: GCF_943734655.1. Classification (NCBI taxonomy): domain Eukaryota; kingdom Metazoa; phylum Arthropoda; class Insecta; order Diptera; family Culicidae; genus Sabethes; species Sabethes cyaneus. The sequence continues at coordinate 42,369,630 of NC_071355.1, forward strand.
TTAAAATGCTCGGACATGATTGTTCAATAAGCAGCATGAGCAACATTGTTATCCGCCCGCGATATTTTTCGTCTGATTTCTGGTAAGCTTTTAAAGTGTTAATTATCTTCTAAGACCGTTTTGTAGCAATCTAAGATTACTTTTTATGGTTTTCTACGTAGTGTTGAGACGGGTAAATTTATGATAAAAAGGTATCATCTTGGAACAGTGACTTTTCAAGCAATAGCACAAGCATCTATTCGAATAAAACTATTTTTTAAAAGAAGACATCAAAGGCGGATATTCAAGAGCATCATGCAAGCAAAATGTTGGATGGAACGTGTTTTAATTCAAGCAACCGTATACCGTATTGATCGTGAAGTATTACATTAACATTAATTCATTTTTCAATTGCACATCGAAATAGTTAGTCACCCATGTTCTCAAATTTTTTACGCATAATAAAGAAGGCTACAAGTGCAAATGACTTTAAAATATATTCCTTACATTTCATTGTAAATGTTCAAATATTTGTCTGGAATAATATAGCTGCATTCATTAATTACAATTAATTTAGTTTTAATTTTCATGCAAGTTCCATCATATTTCAGAACTATTTCTTCTTCTTTCTACACACACTAATGCAACCCTCGATGGTCACATACCTGGTATATATCAATTTACTTTGGTCGTGCGCTTCCCATAAGGTTTTGCACGGGCGAGCATAACCTCACTTCTTTGACGTTGATCAGTAGATGGGTTAACATGTTGAAACTGCATATTGCTTAAAGCCTTAACGGCAAGTCAGAAAAGCACAAAAACTGCCATTCCGAATAGTTTGGAGGGTGACACTGCTGGGTAATACGCTTTTAAAACGTTTAACTCCAATTTATGCATATCGCGTTCGCCTAACAAATAGTAAACAAACTACGAGTGGATGTCAATTGGATGAATTGTGTTCATTCCGGTTCATTCGTGACGTCACCTTGCAAAACGTTATAGGTCCTCTCGAACCTGTCATTCGTCCTTAGCATCATCGGATTTCTGATTTGTCGGTGCTAAGCGAAGCCAAGCCAAGCCATTTGACGTTTGCGAACAAAATAGGTGCAGCCAACATGGCTGGATCACTGGATCACTTTTATACGTATCGGATCACTAGTGTGCGTGTAAAAGAACGATTCACACGATATTTCTGCAGCGCCACACGTGATTTTTGCTGCATTATCTTTAATTTCTTGTCCTAAAGGCAACGTTTTCTGTTAGTTGATAGTAAATTATTTTATCGATGAATTGTTATTGAGATTCATGTAAAATTCTTCACTTCTACGTGATTGTGTTTTGTTGGCTTGATCGCATCACTTCACTACCGTGTGAATGCTGCGTATTAAAAGCAAAACGCCTGTAGCGCCACCTCATTTTGTGTCGGTTTCAGGAAACATAGTAGATGCCCGGGGGTTGGTATAAACGACCTTTTAAGCGTGACCCCTCTTTATCGACAGACTTCACAGTTATCTTGAGTAAAATCATACATTTTCATAGATTGTCTTGTCCAAATCACCACAGTTAGTATATCAGTTAGTATAACAGTTTCCATATCAACTCAAACAATATGTTGTTGCTCAAAAATGATTGCTTTTATGTTAACATATTTTAACAATATATTTAGTTAGACTTTTGTCGTACCTCGAACCTCGAACAGTAACGCGTATTTTTGTACCAAAAATCTTTAGTCAATCATCTCCTTAAGAATAATTGGTATGTGTTATGGTATGGTTTTACGAAACATGAAAAAAATTGGCTTTAGTTTTCAGAAGGTCGCATAAGCCATCCAATGCAAGAGAGTTAAAAATTAAAGCCAGAAATCGCCTAAATAAGCTTTTTAATCGAGTTTTGGGGGCAGGGAAAAACCTTTGATGCATCAGGGAAAATCAGGGAATTTTATTTTTGAATTTGAGTCGACCCCCGATTCCTCGTAAGTTTCTAGCTGGTAAACATGTCTGAAGTTTTGACTGACAGGTGGAGGTGACAGCAGTTTAGTGTGTAATGTTTACATAAAGCATTGTACGCAGATTTCAGTGCTTTCTTTCCGTCTCAGGTTTGACAGTGTTGTGTGATTTGTTTTGATCACTCATTCGCAAAAACTAACAGCAGAAAAACTGGAAAAATGACAAAAATATAGGTATGTTGTAAAAACTGCTATCATTTATCTTCCTCGGAATTTTCGGGCATTTCCGGTTTTCGCAAATGAGTGGTACGAATTACTGGTAATAATTCCACTAGCAATAAATTTGGGTTACAAAGGTAATCAAAATAAAGAAAACAGTGTTCAAAACAAACCACACAAAAACTTCAAAACAGAGTTGAGGTTAAGCACAGCGTGCAAAGGTCTATTAGCAAAAGTCTATTATTATCATTATCGTTAGAGAACTTTGGAATTTTGGGCTATCACTTCGCAAATGGATCAGAATAGCGCATTCAAATGTAGCCCAGCTGATTAGGATGTTCAGGATGCAGCAGACAATCGAAAGGAACGACGGTAGCGGTAGAACGGCAGTTCCGAAAAAGGGAAGCTCGCATTGTCGACATCACCTGCCAAATCGAAAGTTCCGATTTTTCTTGTGGCAAATAACAATGAATAGTTTTGCGCCATCATGTGTAAGGATAGAATATATAGAAGGCTTTGAACCGGAACGGCAAACAAGACGAATGACGGGACAGAAATACACTATGAATATTTCTAAAGTGGTCGATCAAATGCTGTCGATATTCGTCAAAATACTAACGGACGAATCAACAAGGATGAATGAATTTAAAAGGGACTGCTGCTCTTCTTAAGAGCGTCGTAAGTCCATAATCGATGTCGCCATGTGCAGTTTGGCAAGACTGTCGGCAGGCACGAAAACGATAATGAGCGAAGGTACCGCATTGAAAACGAGATGCAGATGGAACCATGCGGGAGGTTAATTAACCAGCGGAGATAGAAATTGCCAGAAGCATTAGGACGGGTGTGCATTGCTGTCATACAGAGGTTAAGAAAACCGAGAAACAGTTGCCGCCTAGGCCAGGAACTCGACGAATGCTAAACTACGTCTAAAATGATTCCGAATCAGGAGCAGAACCCAACAAACATTTTTGTTCAAGAAGAGCTTACTCAACTATTGTATTGTAATTCACCTGGAACGAGTGCTTGAAAACGCTTGCTTCAAGAAGCTTGACCACAGTACCAACGTGAAGTCTAGTGCGAATAAAGAGTTGCCAACTGAACATTGCTCGCAAAAGATGAAGATTATCGTCAAAGGACTGTTCCTTAGCATGAAATCAACGACCTGATCGACCGACGTAAGAAAGAGAAGAAATCGGGTCACCAATGAGGAGCTATTCATTTTGGTGAGAGTCATGAAGGTAAAGAACTGTGTCTCTAAAATAGCGATCCAACATACGAGGAATATGTTCTGGGCCACTTTGTTGAAATGTAACGGGAAATTCCTCCGATACCTGGAAGTGACACCCGGATATTCCTCAGCGTATAGACCTATAGCATGATTGTTGGATACAATCGGCAAACTGCTAGAAAGTGTGACTCCGAACAGGTTTTATCAGGATGTCCTATTTAACATACGTTCGGGTTTCGAAATGGCAGGTCTATAGTGGATGCTGTTCGGAAATAACACAGGAACAAGAACAAAAATAAATAGCTATTGCGCGGTAGTCACCTTCGACGTCAAGAATGGTTTTAACAGTACCAGCTGGGAAGCAATTTCCCGTTCGCCACACTGCATAAGACTTTCTGAGTATCTCAGTAGTTTCAACTGCGATCAGTGTTTAGATCGTCCGGGTCTTTTTCTGTATTCCCCACCTCTTTTTTTTCGATATAGAACGCAAACTGCCTAATATTTGTACTGATTAGTTAGTTTTTCACCATTTTATTTTCACTACGTATCAACTAATTGCGTTCTCTGGAGTAGGGAATTACGGCGGCTATTGTACAATTTGCCCTTGCATAAAAGGCTTTACTGCACCTCGAACCAGTACAATGTTTATAACTAACTCCAGCTAGAGGATTTATGGTCGATAAAGTAGAGTTCAGCATAAACGAAGGGTGTGTATGTTTTTTTCTTTTCAAATCTCGGTCCCAGAGCCACACAGTGGAAAAAGCAGGATTTTAAAAAGCTATTTTTAAAATCGAGGGCAGTTGCAGGTAGATAGAGGAGAGGGAACAACTAAAACAACCACGGCATGCGTTCCTCAGAGCTCCATCTTTGGTCCGAGACTGCGATGTATGACGAAGTATTGAAGCTGAAATTTTGATTTTGATGAATCGCCAGAAGAGGTGGAAGTATAGATACTGTGAAAGACTGGATGCTGGAGATTCAAGCTAGCTACTGCTTCTCATAAAATGAAAATAGTGACGATTAAAATCTGCAACATACACACAGGTTTAATTCGTCGAATCCTGTTAATTGGTGTATTACACTCACACTCAAGCTTCAGACGAGTTTCGCCTTTGTGACTTAGTCAGAGTACTATTAGGGCAAAATTCAAAACACGAAACATCTAATCGATTTAGTGGCGTAATAAAGGTTAAAGGTTTGAAAAACTGTCCCACTTACCACGGTATACGTGCAGTAGGTGTCCTCGTGCGTTTTCCACCCGTCGCAGGAGGACCGCACGATGACTTCCTTGTTGTAGCTGACGTTTTTCACCTTCACCGTGCCGACGATCAGATGTTCCGTTTCCTTGATGATTACGTTTTCGAGCGACACGTTGTGTTCCTCAACTTTTTGGCGAAACTCCAGATAGGCACTGGCCGGCTGTCGGAAATCGACGACCCACTGTTCCTGCGGTACCGGACTGATCATGCCCTGGGTGACGTGCGCTAGAAATTGCAAACTCCAAACCGGTGGCATGTACGAGGGTTCCTTCATTACGCGCACCTGCGTCAGCTGACCGCCCTGGTCATCGGCGAAAACTACCTTCTTCTTGTTGCGCATTTTATCGTGGACATCCGTTGGGCTGTGCAGGTCGATTGTGCGTTCTTCCTCCGGGGTAAGGTCTTCCACTCGGACTACCAGACAGGACCGTTTCGGCGAGGCCGGCATTTTGACACAGAGCGGACTGAACGGCGTCGGTTGGCGGCGCAGCGGCGGTGGCGTTAGCTGCAGTGATGCTGGTCGGCAGTAGCTGCGGGTTGTGACGGGGGAACTGTAACGGCCGAACGGTGACCCGCAGTCCGTCTGGCTCGCAATGTAGTCGGCTAGCGAGTGACTGTAGATCGGCGGACTTTGCGATACCAGCATCTCGGCGAAGGCTGGCATTCACGAAGCGGTACGTGGTTTGACGGGTTGGTGGGTAAAGTGTTCACTGGAAAAAAGAGAAAGAAAAAGTATTAATTTTATTTCTGAGAAACGAAATATTTGTAATGCTGCTGTTCATAAAAATTATTGAGAAAAATGAGGAAAACTTTAAAACCTACATTCACTGAGAGTAAATTTCAACACACCAAGACATCCTGTTTGGCTGAAAATCGCGTCCGACAATGGTGCAATCATCACCAAGATTGATCACCAACGCCGATCGCGGACGGAATACCCGCTGAAATGGTTTTTATTGTTGTTGTTTTGGTTTGTACATTTATAAATACACACATAAAATCGCCGTCAACCGCATCAACAGCGTGCTGAATGGCGCCAAACGTGAGAAAAATTTTCCATTCGATAAGCCGTTTCAGAGAGCTAGAAATATCTCCTCCACGCCAGATCTATTTTCTCATCCCACCAAAATTGATCCTAACACAAAAATTAGTTTCTAACCGCGCGTTGAATTCGCACAGAAAAACGGCGACAGACTAAACGGTTCCACTCGTGTTTAGCTGTTTAGTTACCTACAAGGAAGGTCATCAACCATCATCAGCTGATGTGTGTGCGTCCCCTCGACTCGACAGGAGCAATGCAATCGTGTGTCTGTCTCTGCCTAGTCTAGCTAGCCTAGCGCTGCGCTGGTTGGCTGTCATTGTCGAGTAGAATAGCACGAGGTCGCAGCATGCCGGGTCCAGCCATCACCTGGTTGCGGTTGGTATCGGTGCTCCGAATGAGTTTTTAATGTAAAGAACTTGCGTCATACAAGCGCGCAGGTTAAGTACCCCTTCTAAGCTAACTGAACTGAAAAGGCCCACTAGCGTATTTTTGAAAACACAATTATTTTAGATTTTATTTACGCGGAAAGCGAAATGTCTGCCAGGGATAATTTCTCCGAATCGTGGGCAAAACAAAATGAGGAGTAATTTTTAGGGGGAACTGATGGTGATACAATTTATATTAATCACTTTCGATTGACGTAGGTTAGTGGGATATTTTCAGGATTCACTATGCAAATGGGAGCACAGAATACGAAAGAAAGCGAATTATTACGGCAGCGCGTGACATGTCACCGCGACCACCCGTTATTTGTTTTCCGTTTCTATTTTTAGCGATAAAACACCTTTCGATGGGGGAGGATGTTCCGTTGAGAAGATTCTTGACCGTGGAGGCGCGATATTGTTTTGTTTTTCCCAGCCGCGCTGCTTAAGTTGCATTCTTTTTTCCTCCATCCAGTTGCACTTTTTTCGGTCTTTTACTGCGCAACTGGCTCATGATTATAAATAGTCGAAAAATAAAATATCCAATGCATGCATGGTTTCCGAAAGATGATCATTTCGATGACCGACCTTGAGGTTAAGAGCATTCGATTTGGCAGATGTTTTCGTTGGCAGGCTTGGATACTCAAAGGTTAAAACTACACGTAGAGTGCATTAAAAAGCATCACAATGATCTTGTTAGGCCAGGCTGTATTGAGTTCAGGAAGAGGTGTCACTTCCGGCCTTCAATGGAATAACAATATAAGTGAATGAGCAGCATTTAGCCGCAGTCATAACACGTCATTTTTTCGACAGAAGTTGAAATCAGCAATACCCACCACCACAAGCAAATTTTGTTACAGCACATGCAATAATTGACATCATTTTGACATTTCATCGGCGTGTTATCAATTCACTTCGACTGATTCCATTTGGGGAAGTGCACGGGTACGTGTGTGCAGTTGTCAGTAGGCTGTGCATTGTAACAGTAATTATCGTTTTGGAAAGCTGAAAGAACAGTTTTTATTTCATGTTGCGCCTGTTATCAAAAAATTAGTTGGTGTGCCATAATAACAATAAAAATAAAAATTGAAGCATATCGATAACGGCTACTCGTAAAGCTACGGGCGTTTTCTGATGACCCCGTCCTGGAATTGCGTTTTTTCTTCGTCCGCCATACCTTTATCAACCGTAAAGGGAAAGTGGCCTGACTCGGGCTGTGCTGACCGCCATGGATTAATTGTTGTGACTGCCTTCCCAACCGAAACTTCCCGAAGGCTATATTATATGAAACACCGATGGAACGCCCTTCATTTGCGCCACCAAATGTATGTACGGCCTGTACTTACGCCGCGGTTTTTGATCAAAGCCCTCGCGGAGAGACACTTGACCCGGTCAGGGCCGTAATTGATAGTGGTTATTTTTATTCCCGGCGTCTTCATTCTGCATCAGCTGCAATAAAAACGGCAAGAATGACTGCAGCTAGATCAAATCTCACATTTCTGCTATTGTATGCAACGTTCATTCATGCTACTTGTTAATGCCTGCTGTACAAAACGGTATTTTCAGTGTATTTCGTTTTCGGGTATAATATTTAGTTTCATACCCCTGCTCCTTGAGACGCTTATCCATGTCCGTTTAAATGCGCCGCAAAGATAGGTTATGAGTAATATTCGGAAATAAACTGCTCTGTTATTTAAAATTTGAGTGTACCATGATTCAACCACAATCTGGCATTTTCAACTCATCTTTTTTGGGTGCTGCTACGCACGGGTTATTTTACACAGAATTTAGACTGTGATACATTTTCGAGTGCAGGGATACATTCCAGCTAATTCAAGTACCAAGTTTCAATCTCGTTTCAATTTATGTGATTGTTCATCAGAGAAATTCTATACAATAGTAGGCCGTGGATTGCGACCGAGCGACGCCATTATTGCGCCTTTCCGAGTGACTACAAAGTGTTCGTTCATTTCAAGTGAAAACGGCTGAACAGCCAACTGAAGTTGTTCGTTATCAACCGGTTAACAGGTGCCTCCATTGACAAAGAAGGGCCCTCCCGAACAATACAATCAGAAATACAGTCACCCATCGAGAAGGTCGAAGATGAACCGACTCATGTCAGTCATCACACCACAGTCAGTCAGTCAGTCAGCTTGAGGAAAGTGTCGATTTCATTCAAGCTGCACTATCATCCATAAGCGCAAATGCAGTGGCGCAACTGATGATGATGGCTTGGCTGTCAAACAGATGACTGCGCGCAGCGCGTTGTGAGAAGAACGTACCTACGTCATGGAGCAAAAGGGCGTTATCGTCAGAAGAAATCGATGTTTATTTACGTTAAAAACATGTACCTACTTGTTTTCGGTACTGAAAACATTATTTTGCGACTTTCATTCATGTTTGTTTGGGTACATGTGTAATATGTGTTTACATTTGCCTGTTTCTGTTTCTCAAAGATGGCTGAACCGATTCGTGCGCCATTTGCCTCGTTTGAAAAATGTTATAACTTAGAAGATTACCATTGAATAATGTTTTGATCACACGTGGTAATGAAACGTGATGAGTAAAACTGTAAAAACACTGACTAATTTCTGATGCTTGCCCGATCAGATGATCATAAAAAAAATATTATACTGTGGCTTTGATTGGTTCGAATTTATTTCAACTTGCGCTTGAGCTTAACTGTAGAAGCGCTCTTCCTGCCTTTGTATTCAGGTAAGTACTCCTCGTTTACCGTGAGCTTTTAGCGGCTGCTTCCTTCCGCCATCAACTACTGAACAAAAGCACATCGAAAGAAAGCTTGCTCGCTGTTTTTTGCCAAAATGTGCGTGGATTGCGGACCAAAATTGATGACTTTTTGGTAGCAGTTGTGGAATCGAATTATGATATCATCGTTCTCACCGAAAGTTGACTCTACGAAAAAATTTAATCAGAATGTTTTCGATGTCTAATCGCGTTGAAACCTTTCAGCAAAGTTTGCCTTAACTAGACGTACGAAAACTTAAACGAGTTTTTCTATCCATCAGAATATCAAGGGGACCTCAAACACCAGTTTTATACCTGACGAGACAGCCAATGTCGCTCACTAAAACAAAGGTAGAGCCCCAAGCATAGCCGACACGCCTATGCCAGCTGGCAGAGGCGTTCCGGCCCTGCGCGGATTTCACGAACTGACTCTGAGATCTCTCTGCCTGGCCTTTGGGGTGTCATATTTTAAATATAGATTGGATTTGTAAATGTGCTTTGCCCTAAACACTTTGTACTACTGTAAAATGTATAGTAAAATGTATAGTGAAGAAGTGTTCAGCACGCCGTCGTTGGCGTTCGCGGTAGTCAACAGAAGCTTTAAATTATAGAGTCGCACCCGCCTCCCAACCCTCGAGACCAAACAGCTAGTGCGTAATATTTATGACGGGAATCCGACGCAAACCCCAAAAATAGACCGCTACCAAGCGCCCTGTTGTTCCCGCAGCATGCGTATGTGTATGTCTCCAACAGTGTAATACGGTCGAATGACCGTAATCATGTCAACGTTAAGACGTTGAAACATTTTTTCTGTCTTCTCAATTCAAAAAATTAACTAAAACTTTTAATAGCTTGCTTCTACCTTTCTTCAGCAGTTCAATTTACCTCTTCTCACTCTCTTCCTGGTCAAGATGATTTTATACATTCTAGAACACTTAGACTAACATTAGCAGAAATCTTATTTTGCCTGTATGGACCCATCGCTGCGACCAGTATCGTTGATCTATTGTGATATCGGCCGGGTGTTTGCTGTATGACCCGCACTGCATTTCTTTTTGTTATATTCGCTATTGAGTGAGCAATACGCTTATTGAATTTTATGCGTGCTTGTGTGTGATGGGTTTACTCTTCCTTCACAGCTTGTTCTAATTCACCCACTTGTGTCTCTCTGCCAGTACTATCCCATATTATAGCAATTCCCCTTAATAGAAACTCTCGTCTCCTAGATTTGGTGTTTTGACCAATGTACAACTCCGATTGGCTTCCCGGTCCAGGAAGCTAGCGAACTCGTAGTTCTGCTTGACGTTGACTGATCGCTCCGTTCTTGAAGTTACAGTTGATTTATCAGCATCTGTTGTATTTGAAGATATCTTAGACAGACTCAAATGACTTCGACTTTCGTAGTGTTGTGTCGGACGCAAAAACTTGGTATTTCTGTCGCATTCACGATAGTTAAGATCTTACTTAACCGAGCTCGTCAATGAACCAACTGAAGTCCTTTACCTTTCACACCGTTCATCGGTGTGCCCATACGGTGTGTCCATACTGCTACCATCTGGATGTCCTTTGTTTTTGCTTGTTTTATGTTTTCGAATTTTCCAGTTTGTGAAATGGCAAAATAGGAAAAGCGCAACAAAACTGGATATTAGACTGTCTAATAATCATGGTTAATGATGTCCGCTGCAGTGCCACCGACTTTTTTGTATAACAATTGAGTGCCGTTAATGTGGAGCAGTTGTTGTTTCAACAAAACGGCGTAACATGCCACACCGCGCATGTAATAACTCATCTATTGAAACGTTCGGCGAATGAAAAATTTCGTGTAATGGACCCGTAAGATCCCAAGTAACAATTCTAAAGCCACTTGGTTTTACTTGAATTTTATAAAGGTTTTATTGCGGTATTAATCATTACCTCTGGTTTTATTGTGGTATTGCGCAATACCGAAAGGATACGAGTCCCAATACACTTATAGCTAGCTAGAAAACCATAATAAAACAGATAGTAAAGCAAATTTATTGTGATTCCTTATATTACCACGTTAAAACTTGTTGTCTGCACCACGTCTCTTATAAACTTACCATAAGTGTGGCGTAGCAATACAAAATGACGCATCAATCAAAACTGATCTTATCGCGGTTGCTTGTCAAATCGCAATAAATCTGTTAGTTTTATAGAGCTATTAAATCGGTAGCACCCTGACCAAACAGTTTTTTTGCTGCTATTTTGAAAAATACCGCAGTTCAACGCCAAAATCATTTTTTTATGCGAGGCCATATTGCCATATTCTAGTATTTTGTTTTAGCTCGCAAACAAAAAGTCATCAAAGCAAAGTGTTTTGCAGAAAGAAAGTTATTATCAATCGGTTTTCCAGCCACAGTAAGCAACAAAAATGATTTTGCTAGAAATTGATCATTTTAATATGCACGATGAAATTAAATGCGCACATGCTGCAAACCGACGAAATTGCTTAAAATTTATGAAATATTCTATGGGATATTTTATTATGGTCGCTATCCTAAACCAAATCAATAAGAATAATCTGACAGCAAAACTATAACTTTGCTGCTCACGCATGTTTTTTCAAGTTGATGGTGCTGGCGAACTTATTTAGCTTTCACCAGAGGCGAAAAGCGAAAAGCTTTATTAAATTATGGCGATGGCTGTCAAGCAGCGAAAGCTTAACCGGTTTTATTGCTGCTTTCAGCAAAACGTGATACGACTACTTGAGCTTATGACCTGATTCTTATTGCGCAGGCTTGGCGTACACTTTTCGCTTCGATTCTGCACTTTTGATTACTGTGCCTCAGCGAAACAGAAATTGGAAAAGTGATGTATGGGGCATTTGTAGAGCTATACGAATGTAATAAAACTTGGAATTGTTAATTGGGTTGTCTCCACACACGGTTTTGATAGTTCTTTTGCTGTTGCGCACGTAAGTACAGCATACAGCTTTTCCTCCAAACGACGCTGTTTAAATAAAAAGCATCCCAATAAGGACGGCTTCGAATAACAATTACACCTTATTCTCTATTGCTTATCCACATTTTTTTCTGGTTAGAACTGTAAGCAACAAGCGGCGAATGTGTGTCATTTCTATATGACATTTTGTATCCGGGCTAGTTTTGACGCTAATTATAGAGAGTCAGTGTCGAATACACATACAGTGCGGAACGATAACGTTCACTAAGAGTCTTAACCGTGTCTATGTGCGGTGTTTCAACTTACCCCGAGTAGTGGGCTAAATATGAGAAATAAATTGAATAATATAACCAAAATACAAAACGGAAAAAGGATTCTACATAGATTAGTTCAACCACTTAATAAAACCTGACGTGCAATTATGACAAAAATTGTCAAAAAGATTATTAATTAGCGGATCTAGATAACCCCGTTTAGAAGCGTTAAATTTCTGAACGGCAAAAAGTAAACAAAAGCACGGAGTACTTAAAGTCCCTTCGATCTTCCGTTTATGATGGTCAGAAAGTATGTTTAGGAGATTAGTGAAAAAAAAAATCAGGCAGCAATTTATCATTTCCGATGAACAATACTGCTTCCTTTTCAACTTACCCCGTGTTTTAGCTTGCCCCGGTGTACCTTAACAGTATAGCAACGGTACCGACTAGCAGCACTTTGTTACCTCGAAGATTTGAGAAGGCCACAAATTTTCGGAGAAATGGTTAAAGATAGAGAAGGATTCCTTCTTTCGTTCCAGGATTGCTTTCAGAAACCCGGGGATTCAAATATTAGATGCTCATACAAGAACCCCGGTACTATAAGTAGGCATTCTGTACGAATCTTTTGCAGAATTCCTCCACCCGATTCCTATGAGAGGAATCACAGAGACTCTGTGCGAATCTTTTCAGTTCATCCGGGTAGCGTCACTCTTGCATTGCAACAACGCATGTAACTTCTATGTTACCTAACAATAACATAAGGTTATGAAACATGTTGAAAGATTTATTAGTCAGAGTAATTTTCCGCTATGAATACGTCTGAAACGACTCAACCGCGCAACCGATTATTTTGATAAATGTTGCTGTCAGACGATGAAAACTCTCTAAAATTAGAATTGTTATTAGGCAACGCATCATCACAACCATGTCGAGCAAAAAAAAAAAACGTCGACGAAGAAAGCCATCAGGTCTTGTGTGTTTAATCGGTCAATTTTGCATGCGTTAATTTACCGGAGATCCGCGACTGGTTGCATTGCAAAATGCGCCGCTATTCCCGGCGTTCTTTCAGCTTCGATGATCTCCTGATGGTGCCGGCTCGGTGGCCGGTGGTAAGTGTTCGGTGAGGTGCCGTGCGGGACCGCATCGGGAGAGAATGTCACGCTCGCCATAAATAGATGAATAAACTTGCCACAGGATAAACAGACGTCAGTCAGACAAGCAGAGGGTACCGTCGTCGTACAGCTTAGCTTAACCATCATCAGACAGACGACTTTAGAGAGGTAGATGTGCGAAAGCATTGGCGGAACTAGCACTCATTTCTAGGGGGGGCTATAGCCCCCGGAATTTTTTTCAGCCGTTTTATTTCGTCGGCATATTAAAATTTAATGCACATTAATGCCTGGAATCTTATAACAGTCATACTAATAAACTTTACTCTGAAGTTTTTCGTACCTATAGTTATCTAACTATTGGTTTTTCAAAAATTAAAAAACTTAGTCAACTTTTCTAGGGGGGGCTAAATCTTTTCTAGGGAGGGCTTAGCCCCCCCTAGCCCCCCCCCCCCCCCCTAGTTCCGCCAATGTGCGAAAGTGCGACGACATAAGCCAAGCCGCAGGCAGAGATAGCCAGCCAGCCAACCAGTCAGCCAGCCATTAGAGAAAGACACTGAAGTAGACAGTAGAAGGCACCTCGTGCGCGATCTCGGATTTCCAGGTCACCGGCAAGGGGCTTGTTTATATATACACATATATTTACACGGTAATCAAGAATTAAGTGAGATAAAATTGTCAACCTCGCGTCAGTGTAACGTTGCGAATGTGACGTGAATCGGGATGAGACAAAGTATGCGCCGGAGTATAGAGGCCTGGAAAAAGTTGCGATTGCTGTTGAGTGCATTCCAATGTCACCCAATGATAGGTTCTCTGATATGAAAATGAAATGTTTTTCCTTTCCTTAGTTTAGAAGTTATAGCCAGTAAAAAAACTTGGTTGGACAACTTGCTGGAAAGTAAATATGCACGATGCCAAAACAATGCCAGTTGGCGCGCCGGTAGCGCGTGGCAAAATTGCAAAGATCCGGGATCACGGATTGGGGCATTAAAACAGGGATTGATTAAACAATTTTTGTTGACTTGGCGGTGCCACCCAAATGAAACGGATCGATTGTGGCTTTGTTTTCCAAACAAAACACTGGCCACGGTGGGCACTCTGAGTGGGAGTCGTTTTCTCTGTGAAGATGTATAAAACTGATAACCTTTTCCTATACGGGTCTGATCTTGTCGTTCGAGTTGGCAGAAATTTGAGGACATAGATTATAGCCCGGGCTATCAGCACCACATTGGCTAGCGCATGAAACACCACAAGGTTCTGCCTGTTTCAATAGGCTGTTCTTGGAAACAAGGACGCCTAATCTGTCCACGTGGAGTCCGGCTGTGACAAAGTACCGATCACGCTCTAATGCCATGATCTTGAAGCATGCTGACAGATGAATCGCGCTATGCACACGGGGGGAGGTACACTCATCTTGATACGGATGCACAGACAGTTTACGTTCTAAATTTAAAAGAACCAGCACCGTTGGGACTGTTCGATGAGCCGTATCGCTTGAAGTGCTGATAAGTTTGGTTAGGGAGAAATGTCGATTCGATTGTGGGTTTTCTGCTACATCTTTAATGATTTAATTGTTTAGATATTTTGATGAAAAAAAAAGGAATTCGAAAGTAAAATTAGTCATTGACCGAAAACAACCAGATAAATTAGTAACATAACAACAAAATACGTAAACCCTGTCATGAAAATGAGTTACATGATAAATGATAGTCTATACACACCATCGCTACGGTTTAAGTAGCTTCTTCCCCCGTGGCCGTACCAAGTTCAGCCGACCAGATGCTGTCGAACCAAGATGCCACCCAAGAACGTTTGAAAAGTCAACGAAAGGAACGACATAAATCGTGGCTTGAAATAATGCGCATTTTAAAACATTTCTCGAAGCGAGTTACTCACTCTATTCGACCCTACCAGTCACTCGCGCGGTTTGACTGTTCTCATCTTCAACGGGCCTCGGGGGGAAGCGTCACTTTCCGCACCCACGATGCGCCGCCAGCCAACTGCCACTGCACACAAAAGTAGGCGGGAATTTTAATTATAGCGTACAGTCCGCTGCAGTTCATCACCACCGGCAGGCAGGCCTCCTCTCAGGCGCGCGAAGGATTCGCGAAGAAAGCTGCGCGAACGCGAAGTCTGGGGTCTGGTCAATTATTATCGATGGCTGTCCGCTATTAATCGAACGAAGAGTTATTGGTTTCCTGCGGGGTATATCTCTCGGTATCGGTACTATATTATG
The DNA here is from genome assembly GCF_943734655.1 of Sabethes cyaneus. Taxonomy (NCBI): domain Eukaryota; kingdom Metazoa; phylum Arthropoda; class Insecta; order Diptera; family Culicidae; genus Sabethes; species Sabethes cyaneus. The sequence continues at coordinate 42,384,990 of NC_071355.1, forward strand.
CACGGTACAGCCCGATAAAGTGAGATTATAATTACGGATGTGTCGCAGATCGTACCTCGCCGAACCGGACCGGGACCGGCCGCCACCCGGTATGATTTATCGCGGTAATATTCATGTAAATTTTTCCTCTGCCCTCCGGCGAAAGTGATTAGTTTTTTGACACAAGCGCAGCGCTGAGTACCTACAGGGTGATTAGGGTTGCATGTCCGTATTTTTTTATTCGTGGGTATTTCTTGTAAAGTTGGTTTTACACAAATGTGAATATTTTATGTTGAAGGTGTAATTATTTGACATTTAAGCGGTGCAATTTGTTTTGAAATATTACATGTTTTTTGCCGCTACAATCATGGACTAAAAACGAAAACTGTTAAGGAAACTTGTATTCGAAGAAAACCGGACCTTATGAGATTTTAAGATAGCTCAAATGCCTCGGCGTTTGATTAAAAAAGATTAAAAATAACCACCAAATAAAAAAGGTACAGAGGAAAGTGTAAAATTACTGGTCAATGATTTGAGTGTGTTTCAATCGCCTGTCAGGAGACAGGCATGACTTGAAGCTTAAAACATACAGAAAGCAATGGATTCACGCATAATTATGATATACATTGAGGTAAATAAATACAAACATTTAATCCTAATACATTAAAAAATAGTGCGAAATAAAAATAGCACCACCTGGCAATAAAACACCTTGGCTTTCATTTGACGACTCAATGTTTTGGTAGAACACAACAATAGAATTTGAGTCAAAATGTGTCTACTTGAGAGTGAAATAAGTTTTTCCCGTGCGCTTTAGCCAGTTTATGTGTTGATCGAAGCAGATTAAAATCAAAGCCAATCATTATGCAGACCTCTCTGACCGAGAAATTCGACGGAAAATTCATCGAACACACGGCTGTTGGAAACTACATGAAAATGGTAACCGTCTCAAGAAACGTGAATAGAAAAGCAAGCTCTCCCCAAAGGATACACGGAGAATTCGTAGAATTGTCTTAAACAGCACGTCGAGTACAACAAGTTCTTCTAAGTAATGAACTTGGAAAACCCAAGTTGACGGAACGACATAAGCAGAGCCGTTTCAAATCCGCAGAAAAGAACATCTCTTGGACCGATTAATGAAAGAATGCTATTCTTTTGGGTGAAAAAAGGTCAACAATTTGCGCAATGATCCGGAAGTTACGACGAGCAGGAACTTTGGTGGCGGTAAAGTCATGTGCTAGGGAGATTTTTCTTTTCGAGGAATGCTTTCTTTGCCATGGATTATAACGAAAATTAAGTCGAGAGACTCCGTAGAAACGCTGGAGATAAGTTTAGTTGATCACGGTGAGGTATTGATGAGTCCAGGCTTTGTTTTCCAGCAAAATAATGCTGAAATCCACAACTCAAAACTGGCAAAACAGTGATTTGCTGATAAGGAAATCGAAGTTACCGAGAGGACAGTCTGTTCTCCGGATTTGAATCCGATTGAGGAGCTCTGGTTCATGCTTGCAAGTCGTGTTTATGAAAACTGTAAGCAGCAGTTTAACAACGTAAGATAGCTTAAAAATCGGATTCATGAATGCTGGGAGGAGATCTCACAGGAAACCCTTGAAATACTGCCCTGACTAATATACCAAGTTTCCAGCTTTCAAGAAACCGAGGATTCCTATTTCATAGTAAAGGCGAATTCTTAAGAGAGTTATAGGTATTCCGTGAAGGGCAACTGCTGGATTCTCATACAAGAGCTCTGCGGTTCTATAAGCAAGGCATTCTGTACGAATCTCGCAGAATTCCCACACACGATTCCAATGCAAGGAAGCATCCGAAAGAAGGATTCAACCGCACATTGTTAATCTACTTTTCTACTTTTCAACCAATCTAGCTCTAGAGCCAGGTAGTGCGGAGTCAATTGGCATCTCTGGTTAAGGTTGAAAAACTCGGTTTTCCTGAATATTTCTCTAGTTCAAAAATACATATCTCATGAACCAAACAACCAACGTAGAGGAAACGTTTTCTTATCAAAAGTAGTAAATTTTCTTAGTACATTCACAGATGGATTACCGATACCCTGTCCGTCTCCTACTGTTCTCAAGAAAATACAGAGAAAACAAGGGAAAATGAGACTGAAAGAGAGTTCCTACGGAAATTAGTTTGAAGGAAAATTAGTTAAAAATTTGACAAACTGGTTAGAAAAGAGGATAAACGCGAGAGGAAGGACAACTGACATGAAAAAGAAAAAAAAACGTGACAGAAAGGGAGGGAAAATGGGACATACATATCGAAAAAAATTGGAAAAGAGAATAAACGGTATAGGAAAAGAAAGGAAACGAGGCAAAAAATGAGAACATTGTAGAGAAAAAGTTAAAGAACGAAAGAGAAAAGAAGAAAAATTAGAGAAAAGAAGGAAAAAGTATAAAAGAATCCAAGATAATGAGAATAAACAGGACATAATGGAATTATGACAAAAAGGGACAACAAAAGAGACGAAAAAAAATACGAGCAAAAGAAAACGACGTTTCTTCAGAAAAAAAACAACCAGAAAAAGATCAAAAATGGAACAAAAAATGGAGAGTAGTCTGAAAACTAGTAACAAAAGGGATAAAACAAAAAATAAAAACAAAACGTGATTGAAAAGGTTTTTTCTCCATAAAACATAAACATAAAAAAGATGAAGAACTAAACAAACGAATAACGGGATAGAAAAGAAGATCAAAAGCGATAAAATGCATAAAAGGCGGACCAAAAATGAAGTCGAAAGGGGACAGAAAACGAGGCCGGGAAAGACCACAAGCGAAACAGAGGAAAATCAGGACTCAGGAAAAGGGCGAAAAACAGAACAGGAAAGAAGAGAAAAAGGACGAAGAAAGAGGAAACAGCAAAACAGTGAAAAATGGAAAAACAAGAGTGAAGTCGAAACAGATAACGTAGAATTGCAGGGAAAGTAGAATTGCAAGAGACAAAAGAGAAACTCGATAGAGTAAACGAGGGAAACGGGATATAAAAGGAGAAATATGGGACAAAAACGGAAAAAGAGGACAGAAGAAGAAGACAAAAACAAGGAAACGGACTAAAGAAAACGGTAAAACGGAACAGAAAAGGACGAAAAAATGGGGCATCACCAAGAGGAAAAACGGAACAGATGAAACACGCGAACAAAAGCAGATAAATAGAGTTAAAAAAAAATGAAAAAGAGAAAATAACAAAAACAAGCGAAAATCCCGGACTATTTTTGGTGGAGTACAAACGGTAAGCGGAGAGTGGTGGAGGTGTATGAATTACGAGCTATAGGTACTGTTTGGAAAGATTCCCATTGCACACCTGGCGAAAGTTGGGGGCTACGGTGGGCCGGCCACGTCGCAAGGATGCAGTATGACTGTGCAGTAAAATCCGTTCTCTTTTAGAACCCCACCGGCCAGGAATAGAGGGGCTCAACGTGCTAGATGGCTCGACCAGGTTGAAGTCGACTTGCATGTGTCGAGACGCGCAACGAATTGGCGATGAGTAGCCCAGGACCGAGTACAATTGAGAGAAATTCTTGATATGGCATGAGCCAACCAGGTTCTCGGCTGCTAAAGTAAATAAAAAACCTGAGAAAAAGCAAGAAAAATACGGGAGAAATGCGAACGAGAGCAAAAGAGGAAAAACGGACGAAAAGTGAAAGCAAAAACAACTTCGTGTCCAAATCAGGATTGAAGTAGAACTTCAAGTTCAAAGTACTCCAAATTCAAGTCTAATCTAATGTCCTACGTCAAGGCGCTATATCCTTGACCAAATGCAGCATGGTTTCTGGTCTAAAAAATGTCATTAGTTCATTCTCGAGGGTCCGGAGTATCAGAGCTTACCTTCAGTAGCAAAGATACTCGCAACGATTGTGTAGTACATATATTATGTAGGAAGCGGTTGGTACGGGAGGTCCACGCTTTCTTTCATTCCCTTGATTTCATGGAGCTGAATGAAATTAGGTATCATTGTTGATTCCACTTGATTCCTTGGAATTCTCTGTCGTACATGGTGCAGTTGATCTGGCCATTGACAAAAAAATGATTGATTCGAGTAATTGTCATTTTTCAGGATGCTTTCTAGAATTAGCTACGTTAGTATGAAATTACATGAGATTAGATTAGATTGGATTAGATAATCGGCCGGTATTTTTTGGTAACTAATAACAGGTATCGTCTCCGGATCTTAATCCTTCGGATTACCTTCCATGGGAATATAATCTCAGTACAATTACAAGCAAGAAAATTCACACTTCAAGCATGGGATGATATGCCTCAAGACACCTTGTGTGCTTTCGAAGGATTTTCAAATGTATTAGGATAAAACCTTTGCGAAAAATTAAACTTGGTGATTTTGGAGTTTATTTGAATGGTAACGGCAAGCATCCTAGCCACCCTGTCATGAATTCATAGCAAAACAATCACACTGGAATTTGTTTTAGGTCTAAAATTTCTGTTTATCTAATTTTAAAAGCTAATGAGGCATTAGGTCTGTTCTATTTTTAGCCTTTCCTTTAAGGTTTGACTACAAAGCGGACTTCACACCAGTGCAGTGGATGCAACTGGAACAAGCGGAGCCGAGCGGCGGTGGTGGTGCTTCGAAATGGATCGCTTTTAACGAAGCAATCGAACCACCAGCGCTATATGATGATGGTTATAAAAATATGTAAATCACCTCGGGAAACCTGATCGCAATGAAAAACCCTTTCGGTTGCGTCGCGCATAACATAAACACAAGTGGAGACTTGGAGGAAAAAATCAACATTAAAATAAGCCAACGGTCATCAATGGGTCGTCGGACCGCTGAAACCAAATACCGATGCAGATCAGGCGGCCACAGAAGAAGCTGCCATCAAGAAGAGGAAACCAAATCGCAGGGACGAACCGCTGCACTGACTGCTTAGCTGGCTGGCGCTGTGGCATTGCGTTGATGGCAGGCAGCAGGTTCTGTGACTGTAACTGGCCCCGTTCGTCGTATCGGCGGCGGTAGTTTTGAAAGTGATTCGAAAAGAAAACTACGAAAATGTGTAAACGCCTTCGGACGACGACGACGACGACGACGACGCGACGGTCACGCAGTCCGGGCGTGATATCAGTAGTCTAAGCGGGTTTGTCAACTCTCGAAGGCGCACGCACCGACGGAATGATGGCTTTGCAAAACCGGTCAGTGCAGAGCGCATTATACGCTCTCGCACTGCATGGCTCCCGAAAGCTTGCTTAAACAAAAATTGCAATGAGCCACGAATGCCGTTTAGATAAGGATTTGCTTGTGTCCGCGCGCCAGCATTAAGTCTCCCTCGAGCTAAGTAAGGTTACCGATGTGTGCGTGCCTATGTTCAATGCACATACGGAACGATTAAAACTGTCTGTCTGTTTGTTTAAGCCATAAATAGATTAAGTGTGCACCTATCAGGAAAGCCACACTTGGATTGCTACCAGCTGAGCTGACTTTCGTTGACCCTCAGCGAGAAAGACAGATCATCGACGATGGCGTTTTAGAGTATGCAAAGGGCGAACATTTGCGTTCAACTTTTTGGCTATTCGCGCAGCGCCCGATTTCCTTTTATTGCACCACCTCAATCATCCACTAGAGTGCCTATTAAAAGCCTCTCTTGCTTTCTTTGTGCTATTTTAGGAACATAAGCCCCAGTATGTACAGAGTGATAATGCCAGGGCCTGCGACCTAGCGTGAGGCGCCACCGATCATCCCTTGATCACGTACTAATCGAATGATTCGGACTTACCCTCTCACATCTGCCCACCAGAACAACTCATCTCGGCGGCGATTGATTGAGTGCAAACCAGTGCACGGCAGCGACAACTTTATTGTATTATGCGATTTTTGTTTTCAGCTGATTTTGAAACTAAGCAATTGACGTCACAGTCAGTCAACCAGTCAACCGGTACCGGCAGTCAAAAATTTACACGCGAGTAGGAAACCAACCTCGATCCCATTAGCAATGATCCAGAATTCTTGACACACTTTCCATGGTGATGTTTTTGGACAACCTGCAAGACACTGATAAGACGTCCAAGACTAACCTAAGCATTAGAAACGGTTCACTAACCCCGAAGCGCGTTATCGCTTATCGCACGGCACAGTGCTGCTGAACGAACCAACGAACGGGTGCAGGCAGGAAACACCACGGTCTGCTGCCGGTCTGCTGAATTGGCGTTAATGAAGCATTACATTTTTGAGTAACGGTGACCTTTTTTCTCTCCCCACAGAGTATAGTCAGCTGATTATTATATTGACCGTATAAACAGGACACGGTTAGGTTAGGAAAGATTGCATTGTGTAATTGAGCACGGGCTGGTCACTGCGGCGGCCCGGCTGGTGGGAGGCACAACATCCCACGCCACGACACGCGGTCCGCGGTTTCGACAGGTGTGGAGGGTGTGACCAATCAGCGCTCGGGCGCGAGGATCACACCAGCAGAGGAGCACGTGTTGTACGGTGGCATTTTTTTTGCAATACTTCCACGTGTCGGCGGTCTTGGCAGCATGCCTGCATCGTAATCTATTCTCGGATGAGTTACATAAATAGGTGTCGTATAGCTGTTGTAGATCGATATTTCCGCTACTATTAAAGCTAAATTAAACCTTCTTTGGTGTCTAGTCCAACCTCTCTAGTTTATTAATAGAGTCGTCGGTTGCTCTGAGTGAAACAAGAGCCGTCGATTGTGTGTAAACACGGTAGCACTTTGAAGGGCGATTTTTTCCCTGCTGGGAAGATGGCATGTTAGAAATTGTTTACAAACTATGTTTAAGTGAGTAATAGCTTGAATTATTTTTCTGTCGAGACAGGTAAAATATGTTTGACACTTAAAGACTACTTCAGGAAAATGTATTGTACAACTTCAGGGCGTAAAATTGTTATGTAGCAATGTCAAACCGAAATTCATGTCGTTTTATATCGACTGTTTTTGAATTTGTTTAAAAAGCAAAACGTTGGCATTATTTACAACCATCGAAAATCGACTTTTCCTTGTGATAGTGTTTGAATCCAAGTGACAGTTTATAAATTCATTATTAATTGTGTATGTATCAGATTTTTAATGCACTGAACAAAAACTAAAAACTTGCTTTATCACTGTTTGTTATTGGTATAATTATAAAAAAGATTAAGCAGCACCGAAAAACATCAAGTAGTCACTGACGAAAAAACACGAACTGAACTACCAAAATCAAACAAGTGGCACTAAACTGCTGCTGGCTAATAAAGGCTAATAATAACTCGAAGCGGTTCATGTGTTTTCTTACCATTTGCTGCATGGTTTCAAGAGCACGGAATTTCGCTAGTATAATAGGTTTCGAGAGCGTGCCGGTTGAGTTGTAAATTTTAAGTAAATTGAAATCGATCCCTATACATTCAGGCAGATTTAATTTATCATGCCATGGAATATGTCGGAGAAACAGTCCGATAAACAGTTTTTGGATAAATCTCTGATTCACCCATCAATAATTAATTAATGTCGCGGACCAAAGGGCAAGAAACACAAGATAGAAAAGCTTATCATCCTGGAAAATCCTGTACCTACTGATCAGTTACCCTGTGATTTCTTTAACAAGTGCTTCTGCTGTTTGCAAAGTTTGGACTCTAACTTTCAAACCGACGCTAGTTACCTGGATCTGACAGCCGCTCTCGATCGCGTGGATCACGAAATACTCCGCAGTAAAATGGAGCGACTGGGTGTATTTACGGATGCCGTATGCTGTTTCACATATTACCTGTGTCGAAATAGGATCTACTGTCTCCAGCTGCTTCTTCTACCAATCTGGGGCCCCGCAAGGCAGCAACCTAGGCCCGCTGCTCTTTTAGATTTTCATAAACGATGTTACTTTTCTGCTTTTAAATGGTTGTCGACTATTTTATACTGACGATACTATAATTTTTTAAACTATTACGTGTCTGAGTGGCTAGGTGGAACTGCAAGAGTACTTGAACGTGCTTGTGTGCTGGTCTGGAGCAAACTGCTTACCGCTAAGTATAGAGAAGTGTAACGTAATTTCGTTTCACAGAAAACGTGTGCCTATTGAATATGACTATACTGTTGCCGGTCACCACCTTCTCCGCGTACAGTGCTGGACTGACTGGAGATAATGGACTGACATTCAAGCGAGCCACTACGACAGCATTTTTTCTAGGACCAACCGTCAATTTGGATTCATGAATGAGTTCCGCGACCCACCATGCGCCATCGCTTTTCTGTTCACTTGTGCGGATCATCCTCGACACTAGTTCTGTCATTTGGTGTCCATTTCACGCAATTCACGCTAGTTCCTTAACTGTCCTTTTACTCGCAATTTTTTTCGCAATTTTATTCGCAATCTCATGCCTAAGCGGAAGGTCAAAAATTGATAAACAATGTTGGTGAGACGGAGAGCGTCACTCGCGCTCTAAAATAAAGAATACACTAAAATCGCTTTTTACGCGGTTTTTTTACGCGACTATTTTTACGCGAATTTCGGAATCTACGCGAATTTCGGAATTTTCAGGTTTTTCTTACGCGAATTTCAGAATTTACGCGATTTTCTGAATTAACGCGAATTTCGGAATTTACGCGGTTTTTTACGCGAATTTCGGAATTCACGCGGTTTTTTTACGCGATTTTCAAAATTTACGCTGTTTATTACGCGAATTTCGGAATTTATGCGGTTTTTTTACGCGAATTTCAGAATTCACGCGGTTTTTTACGAGAATTTCGGAATTCACGCGATTTTCGGAATTTAGGCGGATGGGCTCAAAACGTCTATTTTTTCGCGCAGTGCTGAAATCCACAAAGTTTTTTTACGCGAATTTCGAAATTTACGCGGTTTTTTACGCGAATTTCGGAATTTACGCGATTTTTTTACGCAAATTTCGGAATTCACGCGGTTTGTTTACGCGAATTTCAGAATTCACGCGGTTTTTTTACGCGATTTTCGGAATTTACGCGGTTTTTTACGCGAATTTCGGAATTCAAGCGATTTTTTACGCGATTTTCGGAATTTACGCGGATGGGCTCAAAACGTCTATTTTTTCGCGCAGTGCTGAAATCCACAAAGCTTTTTTACGCGAATTTCGGAATTTACGCGGGTTTTTACGCGAATTTCGGAATTTACGCGGTTTTTTACGCGAATTTCGGAATTCACGCAGTTTTTACGCGATTTTCGGAATTTACGCAGTTTTTTTACGCGAATTTCGGAATTCACGCGGTTTTTTACGCGATTTTCGGAATTTACGCGGATGTGCTCAAAACGTCTATTTTTTCGCGCAGTGTTGAAATCCACAGTTTTTTACGCGAATTTCGGAATTTACGTGGTTTTTTGCGCAATTTTCGGAATTTACGCGGTTTTTTACGCGAATTTCGGGATTTACGCGGTTTTTTGTACGCGATTTTCGGAATTTACGCAGTTTTTTTACGCGGTTTGATTTACGCGGGACGTATCCTTCTCGTAAAAATCGACTTGAGTCTAATAATAATAAACTAGGCCGCGCATTCTTAGAAATGTTGCTACTTTATACCATCGTTGGCCGTTCTAATTTCTGACGCAGCTTATTTTACTTTGCGAGGATTGATCGAGATTTACTCCTTCGGGTCCAATTTGGGATCTACCCAAAATTCGTAACGTAGAAGGTAGAGTCACTACACCCGTATTTCGTTTACAACTTGTAGCCTTCATCAATGTGGTAAGTTTAAGGACTGCCGGCTGGAGCCAGTGGAACATTTTTCTCGATTATTCGTGAATTCTACTACTCGACACTCGATTTATAATTATTCTATAAAACGTTTGTTTCGCAGAGACGTCTTTGATGAGGTTTTGGGGTCTGTTCTGCGAAGCGAGCTACGTGAAAAGTCAAATTTCCCTGCGCTGCCACTCGCATTTACTTCGATATTCTGAGAATCGAGTCACATACCGCAAAAGGTTCGTTCTAAAACTCCAATGTCATTCGAAATTCGATTCAACTTGACTAACACCGAACGAAACGCGAGTGGCAGCAAATGAAAATTTGCCGTATCACGTCACTTACCTCACAGAATAAGGCCCTTTGCAAATCACGCAACTAATTATCGATTACCTAATCTTTCAATTGTGCGCCGCACTTCTTTATCGATTTAGAAGTGTGCTTGACTACTCAATGTATCAATCGTTGCGGTTGTTTGAAAAATTCTCTGATTTTGTTGAAAATTCCCGGATTATTCCAGGTTTCTCCAGATCACTTCAAATTCCCTGACAATTACACATTTTCTAGGGTTTTCCAGGCTAGTTGCCATCCTGAGTAACGCTGTTGCATCTTATAGAGTTACATAGCGTTAGGGTACATTTAGGCGTTTTGGTCATATATTTCGGTTATCTCTGTTAGACTGAATCTAAATTAGCACAACGAAAAGTGTTTTCTCGCCGAAATTATAAAAAATTAGGTAGGTACTGTTGAACAACTGTAGTCAGCACTGGAGGCTGTTAAATACTGTGTTTCAAAAATTATGCTACTCGGGTACACGGAATTCCAACGAAAACATACCTCCAATAATTCATCTTCCTTCCCTCGCTTAGGAACTGTAATCACAGCATTTGGTAAAAACTAGAAACGACATTGTCAGTTAGCACGCACGAATTGTATTACAATTATTGAAATTATTGAACATATTCCCTTTAATTGATATAAAACATGCATGAGTGCATTTTGCCTCGGCTAGTTGCGTTTGCAGACTTTTGCCTCAGTATCAAAAATCACTTTGCACGCCTTTTTCACAAAGGTTTTCAGCATGATAGCTTCAGAAACTTTTAACTAATATTTATGAGATTATGCTCAGTATTTAAGATTGATAGGCTTTAAGCTTTAATAGAGAAAAACCACGACTTCCTTAAACGGTGCATATTACCCCAGGCTACCCTATCGATGTAAATTTTTAAAAGGGATGTTCGCTCACCGTTTTTATGTTAGGCGACTTGAAACGAACTGAACTGTGCCGATGCTGTACCGAAAGTGCCGAACTGTAAGATTTGTTAAATTCGTTATAATCTGATAAATCTGGCAACCGTGTGAGATGATTTTGACAACTGGCAGTGCTCCCATTTCATATGTAAAATTGAACCGGTGTGCCGCTTGATATCTCTGGAGTGCCGCGGCGCAATGTGCTAAGTGTCCGACCCCTTGGTACACTCAAGTTACTTTTTACGCAAACATTTACGTACCGCCTAAATCAAAACCGCATAAATTCCGCCGAAATTTGCGTAGAAAACTTGCATAGATTCCAAAATTAGCGTAAAAAATCGCGTAAATTTTGAAATTCACGTAAAAATACCGCGTAGATTGCCAAAGTCGCGTAAAAACCACGTAAGATTTAAAAAATTTGAGTAAAAAACCGTATAAATTCCGAAACTTCTAAAACTGCGCCCAAAGATAGACGTTTAGAGCACAATCAAGCAAATTTCGAAACCCTCGTAAATTCCGAAAAGCACATTAAAACCGCTCAAATTCCGAAATTTTCGTGAAAATTTTACATAAAGTCCGAAGTTCGCCTAAAATATCTCGTAACTTTCAGAAATATGCGTAAAAACGGACATTTAGAGCACAACCGCGTAAATTCCAAAATTCACGTAAGTCCAAAAAATTACGTGACGTAATTCCACAACTAATTTAAAAAATCGCTCAAAGTCCGAAATTGACGTACAAAATAGCGTTAAAAAAACTGTATGAAAAAGAATTTCAATGTAAATATTAAATCGATTAATTGGGTCTGCAACATTTTTGCGAAGCCATTGGTAAAGTAATCCGGGCATAGGAATGCTCTGCTGTAGAAGAAAATACCGCTGAAGAAGGTATTGCAGCGGCATCGGCATTGGAAAATACTAAAGCCGCCGCCGCAAGTTTGCTCCAATTTTTGGCAGCAAATGCTTAAGAAATGCAGAGAAACAGAACTATCAACTCTTACTAGCATTGCCTTTGCATATTGTAGAGACTTTCGTTATAAAAGTTCTTCAAATGTGTGCCTTCTTTAATAGTAATCAACAGAAGAACACGAGGTTAAAGCATAAAAATTGCTCAGAGGATAGTCTGCTTTCGGCGACTGTCATCATAAAGAGTTATCACATGGCACTGGACCATGTCATGTGATGCTATCCGAAAGTTTAGCCCGGTCCACTTGTAGTTTTTAAGCGACAATTCAGCCCAAGATATTTTTTTTGTTATAACACATTTGGACAGTGCTCTTTGTCGGTGATGGAAAACCGATATTAAAATTAAGTCAATCTCTATGGTAATAATAATGATCAACGTTTCGCCGCTTTTACATTTTCCTCATGCATCTGCGAGTGCTCTGCTTCGGGTCTGCTTCTCACAAACAATTCGATTTTTAAAGCTTCGAGAACTCATTGTTATTGGAATGTTTTAGCGTATCTCCACTGTTATCTCTGCTATTTGAGTTTGAGTTTTTATTTTGAAGTTGTGTTCGACTGTTCGTTGCTGGCTTTCGAGTGCGTTGAATTCGTTTTCGAAACGATGCTTACATGCTTTTGTTCTTAAGTGTCATTGCGTCGCGCCATTATATTACTAAGTTGCTAGCTGGCTTCAGAACATTACTACGCTTTCTCTGAGTGATTAAAGAACGTAAACGTTACAAAGCTACATATCGATAGATAGAACTATTTATATTAATTTATGGCTTCGGAGCTATAAACAAGGTCATAAATAGGTGCGTCGATAGTTTCACGCGTCAAATACAATGACTTAAAATAGTTGATTCACCTTTTTAAAACATCAACAATTTGTCATAATTACGTTTTACAATCAACGTGTTTAAGTTAAATCAGATATTTGAAATACTTTAATTGCACTTTCAACGTACAATAGAGGTAAAAAAGCATTCAAGAAAGAATTTTTTCACGCTAAATTCCTGAAAACAGTTTTTATTTTACATTATATTCTTACCAAATAAATAGTCCGAAAGTCGCCCGACTTGCTCAGCTTACCTGTGGAAGAGAAGAAAGAAAAAATTAGAAATACCATTTCTATATTACGACCTTAGTGATTAGATTGTGAGCTCACATAAAAAGTAGTACTCAGTCAAAAATTAGTCATCAGCTAATCAGGTCACAGGTCCAATTTCAACTTGCCTCACACACATGGTCGATTGTATTTAACTTTTTTTCCTTTAAATAATAATTGCATTACTCGATAAGCAGCGGACATCCGGAGTGGAGCGAGGAATTACCTGTCTCGTTATTCCTTATCAGTCTCGGGCGATGCATGAAAATCGCTTCGCTACTATACTTTGTAACCAACCACATCCAATCAGCACGTTAAGACGATACTGTTGATGATGATGATGGCGGTGGCGGTAGTGGAGGTGGTTGCCAATCTGCCGACGACGACGGTCCCCGGTGGCTTGACAACCTACCTCCCAGGATGCATTCCCCGCCGGAGTAATTATATCGAGCTATTCGATCTGCACCTAGCTTGGCATGAACTATGCAGCACAACAATCCACCACACGATGGCAGCAAATGGAACATAAACCGCTATGGGAGAAAGGTTTAATGAAGAAAAATGCTAGTAGGCGGGAAATCGCTTGGAGCTTACAGCTATCCCACGCCGTCTCCAGAGCCAACTTGTTCCACACGCATGCCCTCGAAATTAGGTGTGTGTAAATGAAATATTAATAAATTGCATTACACAGCAAGCTCTCGGTCTGGTATGCCAGCAAGCCAGCCAGCCAGCCAGCCAGCCAGCCAGCGAACCAGCCAGCATAGCTTATGCACGGGTGCTCGCCCACGTTTTGGAAGTCGATAAATTGTGCCGGCCTCTCCGAGTGCCGCCGGTCGCTTATGCAGATTTGCACGCAGATCAGTACACGATCGGAATGGTCGGTCGTATAAAATTGCAGCATAAATTCAATCCCGCGCGCAGCTAGCTAGCCTATGCTGACGGCGAATGCGCAAAGGCGATGATTTATGCTGCGATTATGAAGTCGACCTCGTGCCGCTGCAGTCTGCTCTACGAAGACTGCTTGTAGACATAAGTTGTGCTTCAAATTGGCTTGGAAAGCAGAGGCGTTCAATATGTCGTGGGGGTCATCGTAAAGTGGAACCAATTCCGGCTGATGAGACAAGTTTCCTTACTGAACCTACCACGTTTACCGGTTTTCTGCGCGCCTATCTCTTCGCATCGCAATGCATTATGATTACCGGGCAAATCATGCTGCTGAGTTCTTCACTTACTTTTAATAAGCGGTTAACTTTGCCAATTCGCCAACAAAGTCACCTTGCTTCGTCGACTGATTTTCTTCATGTCGCGAAAGGATGAATGAAGCAAAGCAAACAAGAAGCAATCCAATTACCGACAACAACACAGTGATAACAGCCGGTGAAGAGCCGAAGACAAGCAAATTTCCCTTTTTTTCGACCAAAACCTGTTTCGGAACTCGCTCGACGGATGTATGTAGTTATTGCAGCCAAACATCAGCGCGAAGCGGTGCGCCCCAAAAATAGCATCCGACCGTGTCCGGCGATACCTTACCTTTTTTTTCGAGGAGCCAAACAACCGCCAAACGACGCCAGCATACAAATTACCACTTTGTTGGTTGCAGCCTCTTTAAATTGGTGGTCAGCCGAGAATGCCGGGTTCAAAATAAAAACTGCATTGTCCGATGAGAAAAAAACAAGACAGAACACAACACAAACAGTTCGTTTCGGTGGTGTCGGTTGATTGCAAACAACAATATCCGCGGCTGAATGCATGCGGGATATTTGCTGAAGGTTTTGTAGAGGTGAATTGGGTGTCCGCGACGTAAGTGGAGACAACATTATTTTTATGACGATAACTTCAACACCTGCAGTTATTATCGGGGAAGGAAAGTAATGAAAATTGTAGGCTTGATAGCATACCCTAAAGAGAGGATGGTGATTTCATCTAACTTTAGGGAGCTATTTCAAACGAACTTGACCCAGTTGTTTTAGTAGGCTGTGATAGAGGATACATTACACTAGGGTTTTAGCGCACTAGCCCGATTGTAACACAAGCCCGAATGTAGCTTTAGTGCCTCTCCTCATTACTCACTTCTCACTACACACTACTCTTATTACTCACTTAATCACCTAATTCTTATTGCTCACTAGTCTGTACTCACTTATCATACTCATTTCTTACCACTCATTACTCATTTTTCACTTCTCATTCTCAGTACTCATTATTCAAGGTTTCGAAGACCTACAAAAGAACCTCTTGGCTTTTCTGAACCGTGTGTCAATACGTAGTCTTGGTACCGCCTTCCGGCGTTGTCTCTTTGACAGGATGTTGAAAGACTTCCATCTGTTTTTCCGCTGCTGTGAATTTGGGGAAATTGGACACTATTTCCGTTCCTTCGACTTGGGCTTTGCCATGTTGACAGCGAGATCTGCCGCCTTGGAGTTGCCGGAGAGCAAGAAAATGTTCAGTTCTCTATGGTTCAAGGAATATGGGGCCTAGAGAAAAAGTCGGGTTCAAATCCGATTATGACTATGACTATGACTTATGCTTCTTCGAAGTCAATGAATGGCAGAAGAAGAGAGCTCTAGACGTTATATCCGGATCTCTGGTGCCGCGCTACAGACATGGGAAACGTCGCGGTGCAATGAGCTAATGAAAAGTCGGTATTTCTTTCTCCCTGTTTAGATGAGAAGTTGATCCAGATAACCCAGTTTATCTTCTCCGGCTTGTCATATTTGTCATGATGATAAAAGACTTCCATTTTCTTAACCTGTTGTCCTGCTGGTATGAAATTGGAGAGATTGGACACTAGATCTTTAGGATCGCCTGCAGTAAACCAAACAGAATGCTGCATCAACTGCATTCTCTCTCTCTCATTTATCTCATTATCGCTCTCATTTATCTCATTATCGTTCTCATTTATCTCATTCTCTCTCCCTTTCTCTCATTCATCACAATCTCTCTCATTAATCTTATTTTCTCAATCACTCATCTCATTCCCGTCTCATTTATCGCATTTTCTCTCCAATTCCACTCGTTTTTCCTCCAATTCCTTCCATTTTCTATCAGTTTGCCTCTGATTCCTTTCATTTTCTCTCCCATTCCCCTCTCTCATTCCTTTCATTTTCTCTCCCATTCCTCTCTCTCATTCCTTTCATTTTCTCTCCCATTCCTCTCTCTCATTCCTTTCATTTTCTCTCTCTCTCTCTCTCATTCCTCTCATGTTTTCTTTCTCATTCCTCTCATTTTCTCTCACTGTAGTTAACTTTATCGATCATCCTTCAGGTTTCATTTCAGTTACTCTGTTCGGCCGGTGCACTCTGCCAAGAATTTCATCAATGTCGGGATGTCGGGCCATTGCTGTTGAACAGTTCCGCCAGGTAGTAGCTGTGTTTGTTGCGTTCATCAAGCAGGTTTTTTCTCCATTTTCGGCTAATACTGTGATACAAATGTGATTTATTTTGTTTTCTGCCATCACCCTAAACTCCAGTGATCCAAAACTCTACGAACAGCTCTCCTGGCTCGTACCTATTCTCTAGTTTCTGCTCATTTCTCATACGCATTTCTCACTGCTCATTATGCAATGTTGAATTCGAGCTGGTGTAACATTCGGGTTATCTGATTCACGGGTTAAGGTCGATAAGGGTGACCTATAAATGCATCTCTGATCTTACTGAAATGTGTGCCGATCTATGCGCAGTCTTGGCGATGTTTCTTTGCCGTAATGTATTAAGACTTCCATTTTTTTGGCATGTGATCCTGCTGCTGAGAGATTGGACACCATTTCAGCCTCATTGACTTAGGGTTTGCTATGAGTCTTGCTCAAAATTGGGACTCTGGGCACAGGTTCCAGAGTCTACGGACTTGGAATAGAGGAAGCGTTTCCACTGGGCAAATGGCCCACCGTTTTCCAAGCGGAAGTATACCCAAGCAACAATGTGACTTTTATTGTACTCTTATGGTGGTCTTCAAGACCAATTTTGGTTTTTAATGCCATCATAAGAGTATAATAAAACCCTAATTGTTATTTGGGTATGCAATATACAGCTGCGCTAAGATATGTCTAAAACGAAAGTATAGGCATGCGAAAATCGGAACCTTTACGGACAGCCAGGCTGCACTACTGGCACTCAAGTCCACCAAATGTGCATCCAAATTAGTTTGGGAATTTGGGAGCACAACCTTAAGGGAGCTCTCCCGCCAGAACAAAGTTTAATTATTCTAGGTGCCTGGACACTGCGGAGCAATCGAGGGTAATGAGCTTGCTGACAGCCTAGCGAGACAAGGATCTGTTCATCAGTTCATTGGTTCCGAACCGTTTGTGGGCACCTCTATATCCGCTGTCAAAAGCAAATTACTGACCTGGGATAAGCTAGAAATAGCATCTAGTTGGTATCAAGCGCAGGGCTGTAGACAAGCTAAACAGTTTATCTACCCAGACCCAGCAGTAGTTAAAAAACTAATACGTAGGGAACTACGCACAATTACGGAACTCCTCACCGGACATTGTCCTACTCTTTACCATTTAAAGAGAATTGGCAAGGTCTTAATCGACATTTGCCGCGCACTTGCTCTGCTCCTGTGGAGCTCTTGCGTCTTCCAGGTACAGCTTCTTCAGAAGCTACCTATTGACCCCGTACTATGTATGGAAACTTCATCCCAAGAAGGTTATTGGTTTTATTAACCATGCAGTACCTAATTGGGACACAGTCGTACAACCCAGCTCAACTCCATCAATGGGTATGAGCGATTCGTAAACTGCGTACAGAAATCGGGGCCAGCTACAAAAGACAATCTTCGAGCTGTCGGAGAGATCATCTAGCTTGCTCTGCATATCAGTTCGGCGTTAAAAAAGCAAGAGAATGTTGAGGGCATTTACTTGCTCCACTGCCAAGAGATTCCCTGTTGCATCTGAGGTACAATACTGGTCTAACAAGTCAATCGTCATATGTTTTAACCACCGCCGACAGACTGGTAAAGTCAGCGCCGGCGTTACAGCGTGCGAGATCCTGTGCAGATTAACCAGCGAAGCCCTTTATGGCAGAAGGGCATTGAGTTGAAAGGCTACCGTGACAGTCTTAATGATCGTCTTTTGAGGCGGGTTTCGATTGCTGTACACAGTGTCCGGACTGCTCATACCCAGTGATGAAGTTGAGCTAGATAGTTGTAACCCTGTGGCGCGATTCGGTATTACTGAAATCAATGACTTTTTGGGATTTGGGTTTGGTATTGAGTAAGAAGGAAATTTCCGAAGAAGTTGGGCCTAGATAAAGCAAGAGCCCCGCCATTGCAGAGCAGTTGCGCTGTACTTTCGAATGCAGATTCACAAAAGCGGAAGGTGTCGGTATCATTCGATATTGTTTAAATGATGAAGAGCGGGACTGTATTCAGTTGGGAGTCCCCTGATTGTGCGTAGCTCACTGTTTAAATGTTTAGTCTACAACCTGTATTTGATTCCAATGATATGTTTCCTTAACAGCATAATCTATTTAGCCCAAACTTTTCTCTGACGATAAGTACTACGTCCTCGGCATAAGTAATAGTCTCGTAACCAAGATGTGCTGCTTGTGAAAGAATGCGTCGACCACAAGTGACCAAAGCAAGGGTGAGAGGGCTCCTTGTGGACTTCCTTTCAACGCCGAAAATGAAAAGTGATGTATCTCTCAATGAGGCTGTGATTTTGCTACTTGAAAACATAGCTAGAATCAAGCTTATTATAAATCGTATCGATTTTGAAAGAAAGCCGTAAAAGCTGAAGCGAATAACACGTTATCAAAAGCACCTTCAATATCACGGAAAACACAAAGTGCCGTTTCTTGATGTTTGAGCAAGGTCCTAATTAACGACACAAAGCAGAGCAATGCAGTTTCCTTAGATTTACCGTGTTGGTATGCATGCTGATTTCCATGCAACGACTCATTGCGGATATAGTTATCCACGATTTCCTCTATCAAATTGAGAAGCGGTGATGTCAAACTTATTGGTCTTAAAGCCTTTTGCATGATTTTCTCTTTTTTATCGGCCTTAGGTATCTGTCTGCTTTCTGCTAATTCTCCAGGATATGTCCCAAAGTGAAATTGGCTCGAAAAATGTTGATAAGCACGGACATTATAGTACTGTCCATTTTCTGTAAGGAAACGAGCAGAATGCCACCCGGATCTGGAGATATCATTGGCTCAAAAGAGCTAAGTGTCCATTTGAACGAATCCTCCATAAACAATCGGCGTGCAAGCAGAGCGGAATCGTTTGGCACATTATGTAACGACACATTCCAAAGCAACGAGGCCTATTTTAAGTGATTTTTTCTTAACACTTTACACTCTACATTTCAATAAAAGTGAAAAAAGAAACAATAAAAATCATGTAAATTTTTCTGAACTGCCAATTGTGCGGTATACAGCCAAGGATTGTCCACTAGAATTTTTTAATTTTTTCTCTAGTTATCACCAAGCGCGAGGCCTCCCGGGGGCTTGCCGGTCTAAACGCCGGCTCTGGGTAAAGTCAATAGCATCGCCGCACTAACTCTGCAACTGTCCTATGCACTAAGCGTTGGCTTCGAGGTCTGTAAAATAAACAAAACTTTCGCTTAACTTTTGTCATTGAATTCTGTACTGACACCTCGCCACTTCTCGTTTCCAACAGTCTTTTTGGACTACCTTCAGGTTCCGCTTGGTCTCGATTGGACGGAGCTCTGACGTGTTGACCAGGACCACCCGTGGCCGTGGTGTATTGGAAGGGGTGCATGTTGTAAGCGGCATACCACTGCATGGGCTTTGTTCCTTGGCACCATACCTGATCCGACCAAAACAGCACGAAATAATTGTGTTGTTTCAGCAAAATCGGACAGTTGTTCAGATAAGCTTCCTGGGTAATGATCCCCGTTGCAGTGAAAATGTTGCGCCTACCAAAATAGATATTTCTTAATGGACTTCGACAGTTTCATATGCTTGAAAATGTCTGCAAATTTTGCCCTTTCGGTTTCCGCATAAAATTTCCACCCAGAAAGCTGTTTAAAGTCTGCCTTCACGTATTTTTCGTCATTCATCGTCATGCAATAGAACTTCATCAGCATCGTCGTGTACAGCTTCCGGGATCGTGTTTTGGTCATCTTGTTTTGTTTATCGTCGTTATTTGCAGCCACTACTAGCGACTCTAGATTCTCATAAGTCGATAGTTCGGCTCGTTTTGTTAGCTCACGATAGTGAATGACATTCCCAGCTTGTTTGCGACATTTCAAAGGGAGAAATTGGGATTAGGGATTGGGATAGTTCAAATTTTAATGTGTTGCTCCCCTTGATTGGACGTCATTTTGATACCTGAAGAGAAAATGTCATTCTGCCTCGCACACAGTTACAAAATGAGAGGTGTTGCGATTTCAAATGCACGGTTAAAGGAACTGCATCAAATTTAGGTTGGTCAAATTTTGACCATCACACGCTTTAGAATTCAATTGAAATTTTTACAATCTTTCTCGTTAATTTGAGCATTTTACTAAGACTCTGGAAAATGATTCTTAGAGCAATGCATGGGAAAATGCGGGTTCGAAATGCTGCCAAGTAAAATCACCCATTTTTCACTGCTGTGCGACACTGCAGAATTACGCACACAATTTCTACTACCTATTAGTCAGTCACGTAACGCACGAACAACCGTCGCCGCTGCCGCCGTTAGTGCAATCATTATCATCGATTCATGGCGGCTGGTTCGACAACATTTCGACTGTGCTGTGCTGTGCTCAGCGCTGTCGTCATGCTGCTGCAGCACAAGCTCGAATGCGATGAGTCGAGCACGCACCAATCGCATGCTGGGCTGGTTGAACGCGAATAGGAAAATGAGAAGGAAGAAAAAAAACCAGAGCAAGCAAAAAACAAGCAATGCCGAAAATAAGCGACACGATGGCTGCCAGCAGAAAGCGGCCGTTGGTTGCCGTCCAAGCCGGGAACCGATCTTCGAGACTAACTTTTGCTATGGTTGCATGTAACTGTTAAAATTTACCTGTTTTTGCTCGTGCGATTATAGAAAGTAAGGTATTTTGGAAGATGGCTCGCTCGCAATGTCGGCGGCTTAGCTTATCAATTTTACGCGGCGGCTATTTTCGGTACGTCACTATCAAGTGTTTGTCACGTTAGCCGTTATCTGTGTGGGACTTGTTTGCTGCCTTTCTTTATGCACCTACTACTTGTCTGGTTTACGACAACAGGTCGATCCATTTTTCATATCAAATCCTAACCATACTCACTGTTGTTAGGCAAATGCTAGCACTTCCAAAATTAAATCTAAACATGCGGTGGTTGAGCGAGCGAGCACCCCCTGTGTTCATGGGAGATAACGACCAAGAAGCGTCTGCTTGGCTTTTGCTTATACAGGAAAAAATAAATAACGCGACAGGTATAGGTAATTGCAACAAACGGAACCAATAAATCAGTAACAAAACCTGTTTGGCTTATGAACAATAGCTGTCAAATTCAGCGTGCCGTGGCGTGGATTGCCTTGATTCACCTTTTCTGCTGATCCATCATTGCACTATCACGTTTGCAAAATTCTAGACCACACTGTATCCGTCAACCACCTATAAACTGTGAATGAACTCACGCTTACCAACACCCGTCGTATCCTTGCGATTTGAACGGTCAAGGTGTACTTTGTTTATAAATAAAATTGTTCATAACATATCGCAGTAATTGCGAGTTTCACGAGTGTAATGTTTTAATGTGAGCTGCAAAAAAAAAAAACGCTCAACAACCTTGACGTTTAACGACGCCGCCGTGCCGGTCCGGTTTTGTCGTCCTCACGGTTTCGTGTTATGAAATTTGAATAGCTTCTTTAGGCATCCCGACTGAATGCACACTACTGTGGGTGGTGGCCCATCAAGGTAAATTGCAAAGCATCCTGCGATTGGATCTCGTCAAATCAGCAAGCGGGTGGACCACCAATGGAGACGCGTGGTTCTAGGTGTTTGTTTACACAGCCGGACAGTTGTAGTCAGCCCGCAGTAGTGAGTCTATCTACAGCTAGACTAATGTACGGCGGCTGCGACTCGTGTAGTAGTCTCGTGAATAAGCATTTAGTCGCGTGAGTGACGTGTTTTTTGCGCGATGAAGGAAGTGTGTTGCAAATTATAAAAAATATTCGCGTTAGTGACGATGTGGGGTACGACGAGTTGTTCGTGTTGATTGTGAGATTCTGATTCCGAAGACGTACACAACCAGGGTCGGGTGGGGGGACTCGTGCAAAGGTGAGAACTCAACTAGCTAACTAACTAGGCTCTACTGCGAGGGAGGGAGAAGCCGTTCAACAGGTGTGTCAACGACTTACGGGACCTTGCTTCGAGTCGTTCCGGTTTCTAGAGTCACGAGTAAGTGGACGATGCTGCGGCTGCTGATGACGATGTTGTTGTCGTTCCGATTTTGTCGTGTACAACTTGTAATCAGTGCAACGATAAAACGCAGTAAATCAGCTAAACCGTTAGACGGTTATTGAAAAATAAATCGCCAATTTATGTATATTGAATAGGTCGAAAGTACTGCGATTGACAGAACCGGTAGGCTGCTTTCTCCTCGCATAAATGGAGCAACTTTCAAGTTTCCCGATAAAAGCATCGGTGACATTACAACTTAGTAAAAACCTGTAGAGTTTGTAGAATGTTTGCAAAATAAAAAAAAACTTCAGAATAAAATTTATGTCTTGTTTATGCAAATTCTACTGATAAAGCTAACAAAACTTGCACATTTTATCTTCATTAGGCAAATAAAAAATAAGGCAAAGCCTTGCAAGAAAACAAAATTGCATTCCTTATCTGGTGGATTGCATTTTATCACGTGATAATAAAGTACACTATCATAAAAATTCGCTTTGATCAAAAACGTCCAAACAACGCAAAAATGAGAAGGCTTTTAAACCTGTCGGCCACTGCAGGGGGGATCGTGGATAAAAATTTGTGCTGAAATTCCATTTAATCTCTGCCTTTTATCATGGCATACACCCAACGAGACAGGCGCCAGATACGAACGAATTGCAGTTCCATTTTGCTGGCTGCATTTTATTGCAGGTTTGTTACTAAAACCTACACCTATAGGTTGCCATAGCGACATTCCTAGGATAATCAACATGCCTTAACGGCTATTGCATGATATGTCTGCATTTTTTTCCTCACAACCAAACCTAAAATGCGACACCAATCGATTAAAGGCTTACGAATCGGGCGCCCAATAAATGGCACGTGCATTTGAACTGCTCTCTTTCCAATTCGCGTAGGAATGACTGGTATGGCCGTTGTTTCCAGGCTCTGTGTTCCAAAGGGTGAGCTCTATGTTGGATACAAGCGGGTGGTTTAAAGTGATTTATAGTTCGTAGCCTGAGTCAAACAGTTTTTTTATTTCCATCCATCTTTTAACAGGTTTAAGATTTTTCTGACATTTGAAATATTTGTTCAACTTCAAAAATTTGTCAGAAAAAAACGACTAATTGAGCAGCAAACAATAATTGCTTATCATTACTCAACTCAAATATTTAGCCACATGCATTCAGTGGGGTATTACTGATAAACTTGGTCAAAATAAGCTGCTCGTAGAGCAGAAAAAAAGTACGACAAAACCGCCGCAGCTTCCCAGCCGGTGGTAAATTGGACCAACTGGTCTATTTGTTCGTTTATCGTTATCACGCCAGCCGGGGTCAAGTCAATGTCGAAGCCTCGTGCTGCTGCTGCTGGGCCAACAATTATCTCTTCGGTAATTTTCCCCCTCCCAAAAATAAGTTAATACCCCACACGAGTGGTCATAATCGTGTATTAATAATAATGCGATCTGACCTGGCCCTGGCGCCTTTTTTTCTCCTATACCCACATAGAAATGTTCACACTACTCCCGTACGTTATCAGCGTACGCGTACGAGCTTATGATTGGACAAGGTATGAGCTTTTTTTTAACAATTTTATTGGTATGTTATGTTGGGATTATCATATTTTACCGACTCCGGGAGGCTGAATGAAAACACTCACCGATCGGATGATTCAGTCTAGTAGATTTTGTTGTTGTTAGCTAGAGGTACGCAACGGACACTTTTGGGGAGCAGATGAAGAAGTGCTCGGTTGCTCCGGACGACGTTATCAGTGGGCCATTGACTCACCTTTTCCGCGCTGGTGATAATTGGAGGTTATTAAGCCGTGGTGGGCGAGCGATAGGGGTCCCGAAAAATGAGATGAGCTTGCTTGTTGTAAATTTCTTGTTTTTGCCCGTAATCTAAAACGTATTTACCACAGTAGCAGTGATGAGCGCCACCTTAAACTTGACCTAAACGAGAGATTTTCACGTTGTAATTGCGCAATTTATAGAATCTGTGGCTGTTTTTGGAACTGCAGCATTGTGAATGGTGAATGATAATCGTAATAGCTTCGGTGTATTTATATTATACAGGTGAATTATGCAGCCGGTATTGCGTTGTAAAAGCAGAGCTGCGAAGTTTTCTTTGCCGGCAGCAACTTTTAATCGCAGCTTATAAAGATTCAACATCTGCTGCAAGGTCTTGCTTGTTTTGTTTTGATCGGATCACTTAGTAGCTTGTTTATATGTAGTATCAAAGACTATTTAGATCAATGGTACGTAGGTGACACAGGTACGACAATTGATATCTCAATTTTGCAATTTTGTATGAACCATGGCAATTTTTGATGAAAAAACAGCTCCTTTATGATAAAATGTGCACATTTTTGTATTTTTTCAAATTTTCAAAAACTGCTCCATAACAATTTTGGGATTAGAAATCGAGACAAACCGGAACAAGTCTTGTCTGCATAGACCATTTCAGGTAGTAAAGACAGAATTGGCTTAAAAGCGGTCTGAATTTGAGATGTGAGAATAAGATTGAAATGAACTTTGCTGACTTTACTGAACAGATTACGACTCAATTGAAAGTTGTTCAAGACATGATTCTACGTGCTAATGAGAGATATAAAAGAACCAAAGGTCGTAATTTTTATGTAACTGGTCTGAAAAGAACCACATGTTGACTAAATTTGGTACCATTTTCCCAGCGATATTCTGGATTACTAGTCATAGGTAGCAGAAAAAAAACAATCTGCTAAACTCGTCTCATCGGTTCTGTCAGACTTAATATCCTATTTACCGTTTTTCTAGAAAATATTGATAGTGGCTTACAAAGTGTGGAACTAATGGGTATTCAGGAATATCCAAATTGGTTCAAAATACATTTAAATGTCCATCCAAGATCGTTTTGAAAAATCCTGTGATTTGATAGCCCATTTGCCACGTTTCTAAACAAAACCTGAAAATGACTACTTTGACTACTTATATCGGTGTTGAAGATATTTTTAGGGTTTGGGGTTTTAGGGTTTGATAAAATAAGAGAGAAGCATTATTTTCTTTTGTCATCACGCGTACGTTCACTACTCAGACCAAAATTTCATGCAAGTGTGAGCACCTAGGAAACATTTTTATTGAATAGTAGCTTATTCAACCATTGTATTGTTAATTGCCGGCTAACAAGCGCTTGATAAGCTGTTATACAATAGAAATGTTTGTTGGACAGCGTACGAAATCTCCTTTACCGCCATCAACGCCAATAACACTCACTTAGAGCATCTAATCCGCTTTTCATAGTGCTTCAAATTTAGAATTTAGAATATTAAAGGGTGTCTCACATCACATTGCACCACGGAAGAAACGCTGTAGAAAATAACCCATTTTCTCTTGAAAATTTGACTAGAAGTAGTTTAGTGTATTGTATCTTTATCGCTGTCAGTTTTTCGAAAATTGAAAAAAATGGCGTCACCCGAAAAGGAACGTCGCGAATTGATTTTGCACAAGGACCTGGAAAACAGCTCGCAATCGTGCACTCAACTGTGAGTCGTGTGGTTAAACGTTACTACGAAACTCTGAGCATCGAACGGAAGGAGAAATGCGGTCAGAATGGATGTTCTATTAGTGATCAGGATCACGTGTCGTGGAAGCGTTTAATCTCAATGCTTCGGTCAGGGATGTGGCTAAAAAGTTGAATTTGTCCGAGCCTTTCGTTCAGAAAGCTAACGGGGAACGGGAGGGACTGCATACGTACAAAGTGCAGAAGACTCCAAATCGTAACGAACAGCAAAATACGGTGAGAAAGTCACGGGCCCGCAAACCCAGATGTTGACGAAGCTTCTAAAGTG
This sequence comes from Sabethes cyaneus, assembly GCF_943734655.1. Lineage (NCBI taxonomy): Eukaryota > Metazoa > Arthropoda > Insecta > Diptera > Culicidae > Sabethes > Sabethes cyaneus. The sequence goes on from NC_071355.1 coordinate 42,411,082, forward strand.
TTTTAAAGTTTCCCACGAAATACCTGCACATGTGGCAAACGGAGTGCGCCATTCGTGACTACCGGGATTGTTAACGGGCAGATCCACCGCCAAGAGTGTCTACAGCAGCGTCTGCTTCCTCTGTTAAAGCTACACGTGGGTCCTAGAAACTTTTGGCCGGATCTAGCTTCGTGCCACTATTCAAAGGATGTCCTAGAGTGATACGAAGCCTACGGAGTTACCTTCGTACCCAAGGGCATGAACTCCCCCAACGCATCGGAACTAAGGCCCATCGAAAAATACTGGGCTATTATGAAGCAGTCACTATGGAAGCATCCCAAGGAGGTTAAATCTGAAGAAGATGAAGAAAACGTGGGTTTCCGTACCGCATTAGCTGCAGCCAGATGTTGTACAGAACCTTACGTGTGAGGTTAAGCGTAAGGTACGATCATACGGTTATGGTATTGAAGGTGAATGAAATAAAAATGTCAAAAGCTTACTAATGGATTATATTTTATTGTCTGAAAGTTTGAAAAGGATCGATCAATTAGGTAATTTTCTACAGCGTTTCTTCCGTGGTGCAATTTGATGTAGGACACCCTTTATTTTAAAGCTCCTATGCATTGCAAATGCTGAAATACACCTGGTAGCATGTAACTTGGAAGTATGAAGTAATGCAGTGCTTAGCGGTTATTTGGGATATCAAATTTTGTCAAGTGCCCTTGTTTTTGGTGTCGGGGGTGGAAAGGTTAAAAAAAAGTTGAACTGATATTCTAATCTGTTTCTGTCTGTTTTCTGATATTTTCCTGTCAATACCTGGACATACAATAAATGATGAAGTTTTGATAGAGATACTTTACAATTTTACTGATAAATAAATATCTTTTTGATGAAACGTTCCTAAGGAAAGCGAATCCAAGGTACTGTCGAACTGCAATTCCAGCATCCAGCATTGGCGCATTCGAATGTAATCCGGGATCCACTGGTGAAGATCCCCAGAGCCATTTTTATATTTTATCTAAATATCTCTCAGTTGCCCTCGAGGTACGACGCTGGTCTAAAAAGTCAGTCGTCGTATGTTCGAATCTCGGCTGGGTTAGAGTCAATAGAATCGTAGCACTAACCCCACAATTGTCCTGTACGCTAACAGCTGGCTGCAAAGTCTATCGTATAAAAAATAGAAGGTTAAATTACGATAACGGCTTTGCTAAATATAAATTTCATGTGGTGAAACGACTAAGACGGACGATAATCCAGCATGCAGGCGTCTGTCTGTGTGAGAGTAGGTAATATCGCCGGTACGTTTATGACTGCTTCTGTGTACCAGCCAAGGAATCTGTGAATGAAATTTTAACCACATTCAACAGCTTCCGTAGGAGACGCCGCCGGTTTACAATAGAAATTGAGGAGAATGGAAGACTCAAGTTTCTCGATACGTGACTGAAAAGACGTAATAATGTGATCGGATAGGAAAAATGTGTGCACCGAAGCCGGAAGACGGAAGGTACCTTGATTTCAGCTTCCAAGGTCTGTATGTATTTGTCTGTATAAATGTGACACGGCAATTGATCGAGCAATAACGAAAATAACGAATCCGAACTTACCAAAAACCGCCCGGCTGTCATTGATCATTGAAGTAGCAAAAATATTTTGCACACAAATCATTACTCCAGTTGGTTTATTAAAAAAATACTGAAAGATCAAGTTTATAAACTATACTATAGGTAGTGTGGCCTATACCAATGACCTAACAAACCAACATTGAGGTCAGGGATGACTCGATCACTTTGACTCAATTTTGATTCATTTGACAGTACCGTCTAAATTTTTTATCTAAAATATCTTTATATTCGCTATGACGGCGCCGCAGTGGAGACACCTACATTAGTTTCGAGTTTGCGTGAAGCAGAATAGCGATTTGTTAAAGAGGGCAAAAGACAGAATATATCGAAAATAATTTTCACGCATTCAGCTACGGGCAGTTCTGTAGGTGGAAAAGAGGTCGTGCAGTGCCGTCATAGCGAATTAGGTATATACTATAGATAGTAGAGTAAACAGAGATGAGCGAAGATGAATCCTTTGTATCCAAAAGAACTGTCACAACGTGTATCCAAAAGAGCATGACGTCATTATATCCTATGCGACTCTTGAGAATTTTGCAGTGTTGCTGAAATGTTATTGTAGTTTTTTTTCGTTGCCAGTTCTGCGAAAAGGCGCATTCGTGTTGACTCAACTATCTATAGCAAATACTCATTATCAAAACATATTATCATAACGCAATAAGATACTGGTAAGATTCTCTTATGTGAATTTCTGTTCTGCAAGAAATAAGTGTTTTTATTTCACAGAGAATAGTCAATCAAGCTGGATAATATTTTGTTTACGGTGATTAAAAGCAAGGTAGAGCCGTCACAAAACTAAACTAAATTTTGAATTAATTTAATTAAAGGACGAAGATCACCGCAGAGATGTTTGTTTTAATGCAAATGTTCGTTTCTCTTCTATGTTATTATCATTACGTCAGTCAGATCTATACTTAGTCTTTTTGCTATTCAAATAACCTATCCTAATCTTACACGCCACACCTATGCAGATTAGGTAAGCTTTCCTTATCTTCTGGGTCCTACTGTCATACACATTCCTTTGTACGATCGTAAGGACATGATGTGTATAATCGCTCTGTATAGTATACTCCCATGTTTATGTGTCATAATTACTCCTATTTTATGTTTAACTTCAAGTCCAACTTTGAATTTAATTTGAGTTCAATTTAAAGTCCAATTTCCAGTACAATTTGAAGTGAAGCTTCAAGTCTAAATTGGTCAAAACTCAAGTTTAATTTCATACTAATTTCAAGTTTAATTTAGTTTCCAAGTCCTATTTCATGCCTGATTTTAATTCAAATTTGAAATGAAAATTCTAGCAAAATTTCGAGTTTAGTATAAAATCTAATTTCCAGTTTATTTTGAAGTTGGGGTTCAATTATAGTAGTAATTATAGTGCAAATTTAAGACTAATTTCTGGCCCAATTTCATATCTATTTCAAGACGAAATTCAAGTTTCATCTTGAGTCTAATTTCAAGTTCAAGCTCAACCTTAGGTTAACCAAGTTTAACCTAAAATCAAGTACAAGTTTTGCTGGGCCGTGACACGTGCCCACCTTTTCTTAAAATTTTATGTATAACTAAATAATTTCTCAATGTGCAACCGGAAAGCTTGTCAATTCTATAGGACAGTATTTTAGCGATAAATAAATTAATTGCGCATAAATGGATTCAGTCTCAAGCCAAATTTTTAGTTTAATGTTAAGTCCAATTAACGTCCAGTTTAAACTTCGGTTTCAAATTCGAATTCAATTTAATTTCACGTCTAACCAGAAGGTCAATTTCAATTTCAATGGAATTTCAAGACTTCCTTCAAGATCCAGTCCAGTAAGGTACAGTTTCAAGGCCAATTTAATGTCCCATTTTAAGTCCAACTTAAGCTCTGAGCTTATAATGTTCAAAATAAGTGCCAATTTCAAGTGCCATTTGAAGTCTAATTGAAGAACAATTTCAATATCCCATTTTGAAGCCAATATCATGGTCATCATCAATATGGCCTAATAAGCCAGCCGTCGTATGTTCGAATCTCGACTGGGAGAGACTGTTAGAGTCAATAGGATCGTAGCAACTGGCCCTGCAATTGTCCTGCACTCTAACAGCTGGCTGTGAAGTCTGTTGTATAAAAACAGAAGGTCAAGTTTCGATAACGGAATGTAGCACCTAGGCTATCATGTCCAATATAATTCTAATTTCGCCTCTTGCCTTAAGTACTTCACCTCCGATTTCATGTCCAATTTAACGTTTAATTTAATTCCAATTTCTACTCTACTCTACTCGAATTTAAAGCCCAACTTTAAGTCTAATTTTGAGTCCAATTCAGCTCCAGTTTGAAGTCCATTTTAATGCCCCTTTTTAATGTCAATTCCAAGTGGAATTTAATTCCAATTTCACCTCTGATTGAAAGTCAAATTTCAAGTTAAAATTAATTCCATTTGAAGTATAATTTAATGTCCAACTTTACGTTTAGTTTTAAGTTCAATGGAAATGCAACTTGGAGTCCAATTTTATGTCACATTTTAAATCCAATTTCAAGTCTAATTGAATTCCTCTTTCAAATCCACTTTTAAGTCTAATCTAATCTAAATTCTAGTTTTAAGTTTAATTTCAAATTCGATTTGAAGTTCACAGGCGGTCTCAGACTGGAGCACACTTCCAGTTTTCTCTATAAAAATTTTAAGTAAAAAAGACTTCAAGAATTCAGTGGTCTCAAGTCCTGTGAAGTGCCCCTAGACTGGTAAACGTGTCCAGCCACATTTTATGTGAAAGAAATTCTCGTGATGTCCGTAATTTTTGATAAGTAAATTAACTGCGTAAAACAAATCCACCATCCTACGACTATTGGATTTTCAGGCCAAAATAAACTTTGGCAAGGTCGAAGGACTGTGTGAAAATTAAGGTTAATAATTTCCAAAGCTCAATTTAGAATATCCAAAGCGTAACTGAAGGTTTCCACGAGAAAGCAAAATTGAAAACTTTGTACTTGAAATACCGTTAGGTACCTCTCAGACCGAGGCGTGAGACTAATTAATTTCAAAATATTTCTTGCTAAATAGATGATTTGTTTTTAGCAGTCAAGCTATAAATAATATCCACAATCCAGCAACGGTACAGAAGCGAAGATGAATTTGACGAACCGAATTTCGTTCGAAATCACTTCCCACAACGTTTTTGATCTGCATTTCTATTCCAAATTCCAACTAAGCATCCAAAAGAGAAACAAAAACCAGCATCTACGAGCGGATGCAACGAATAGACGAAATAAATACATCAATCACAATTGTCGCTCGATTTTCTTTTATAGCAACAATCGGTTGATGGGGTGTCTTTCGAGTCGTAAAACTAATAAAAGCGACAGAGCCATGCTCAAACCGCTCCAGCTATTTGCGTAACATTCACTGGCTATAGTTTTGGTTGTTCTTCCAGGTCTGTTACATTGTCCGTTCCGTTTTGGGACACCCTTCTGACTCAAAACTATAGCCCAGCGCACGCAGTAAATCTTCGAGTGCATTCGAGTATAATCGACTGTTCCTATTTTAATCTTCTCTAACGGATTAACATGTGGAACAAAATTGATTTCCCTTGTTGGGTTGAGCCTAATATGCGCGTGGTCAGCTCGCAGGCTCTGGTAAAGTTACACGATCGGCCGAACCTCCCCGTTGACTGGGTTGACTGATTTGGTTCCTACTAGCCATGGACTGGAGTGTCAGTATGCAGTGTGCAGTATGCCTAACCTGCCTGTGGCTCGTGGAATGTGTAGGTTTATCTAGATTCCAATAGGTGGACCACCGGAATGTGCCATGTAGTTGCATTTGGCTGACAACCCGAACATATGTTGAAGACTTGTCTGAAATCTAATGCATTCCACTAAGCTGGAAGTTGTTTGACTGGCTTACGGGCTAGAGACATGACTAAATTTGGCCACCTACTAAGTTTCAGGTGGTGCACAACGGTTGAGCCAGTTGCAAAATAACATATTTTACGTTAAAGTATAATTATTTCTAGCAACTTACCTCGATTCCCAAGGATTGTGTTCGTCAAAATACAGCAAAAACAAACGATCGGCTACAGGGCAATCAGCTGCTGCTACGGTTTGCTGCTTACTGTTCTATTTCACAAATGCTAGGGCAAAAATGCACTCAGTTCTTATGTTTGTCCCAAGAGGATTCAACCTAACTGACTACGTATACTTTTGCCAATCACAATCACGAACGTAAAAAAATGCACCCAGTCCCGACGGCAGTTCTTTCATTTGGCAATGCGCAATTAAGGGCTCCTGACTTTCTACGACAACAAGCCGGCCGGAGCTATGTGTATCACATCCAGCTGGGCGAGACTGTCCGAAAAGTTCCGGCTATTGTCCGGCGTTGACTAGTTGCTACAAAACCTCTCTCTAACAAAAGAAAACTGTCCATCGCCACTGCGGCCCAGTTAAGCTCCCACACCGGTGTTGCGGTTCAACTGCATAATATTTTGCACAAATAAAACGATAGGAACTTTCGCCCAAACATGCTAAGACACTCAAAAACACGGAAAGTTACTAAATTTTACACCAATCGTCGCTTCGAGCTACACTTGCTTATCATTTTTATCACACATGCTGCTGCCCTCCACTGGTCGCGACAGATTCCATCAACACAATAATGGACGTCTCTCCGATTCTACCGTCTCGAGTAGGTACGTACCGGCGAAATTGCAAATTGTTTGCAGTCAGTCCGTCGATATTTTTAATTCACTCCCAAATTAAGGTGTCACTCTTCTCCAGATGGGCGCTCTCTCGCAATTTTGGAGATACAGACAAATACACGCAGACTCTCAGATACGGTTGAACTGAATCTCGCTCAAACTGGTTAGAATTTTCAGCTTTTTACTAGTTGTTAAAATAAGTATTTTTTTTTAGAAAAAATAATTAAACTGTTAACTTTAGTTGCTAATATTTTAACTCTAACTATTGGATTGTGAACTGTGAAACTGATGAGGAAAAAACGTCCATACGCTTCGACCGTTTATCGAAGACTGAATGCGGACTACTCTGCAACGTCCGGTAATAAATTCGAACTCGTCGTCGCAGTGTTCGTCGCGCCGGTTTCATCGTAATATCGCCTTAGTTCGTTCGCTTGTTGACTATACAGATAGAGGAGGCACACATATGCTACAGCAGGAGCTGCACAGTGTACACTGTACAGCGACAGCACTAATATGTCGTGCCTGCCTGGTATAGTGAGAGCAACGTCGGGGACCTGCGATTCTCTCGCCTGTGAGGATTTGTATTTTACGTTTACCATAACCATCATCCGCGGATTCGCCGCGGTGTTGCAGGCTGATCGTCGCCACGCCACAATCATACATTTGTACAGGGAATTGAATTATTCCCGTCGAGCCAGACACTTGCACAGTGCTTCTAGATGGCCAGCGGATGAGCATAAATCGATTTTATGTGCTTACGTGCCTGAAATTATATCATTCTCGTTTTTATGGAGTTTAAATTTTTTTATTTACTTGGCGAATCAAATTCCGGAGCTTTATGATTGTAAAAGTGATTAACTTCTAAAAAAATAATAACTTTTGTTAAAATTTTAAACTTCAGCTTGAGAAATATCCAATATTTGATTGAATGTTTTTTTGCTTAACTTTTGGGTACTGGAAAATGGTTAAAGGTAGATAAAGATGATGAACGTGCAATTCTTAAAAACTAAAGGAACAGAATACATGTACAGTTTGATTTCGAATTTGGCAACAAATGCGTATCGCCTATGTTGCCAAAATCGAAACCGTGCCAAAATCGAGACCCGTTTTTGATATGAAAAAATTGAATGTAAGTGCATTAGAAATTGACAAAATGTTATTAATCAACGATTGCAACCTTTTTATGTTTACAAAATCCGCCAAGAGCTATCCGTGCGGTGCAAGTAAGTTTTTGGCGACCTGCGGTAAGCCGTAGTCCTACGGAAATAAAAATATTATTGTTCGAAACCGCAAACTTTTTTTCATGGACACACTTAGGGCAATATTTTTTCGTCATCTAAAGTATGTATGCGGAAACTGACTGTTATTTAAGCATATTTTTGGAAGTAAAATATTTTGTGTTGCCAAAAACGGATACTTTTGTTGCCAAAATCGAGGCATGCCAAAATCGAACCATGCTAAATTCGAAATCCCACTGTATTTCAATTTGCATAATAATCCAATAACAATACCTATTTCATCCATTTTTGAGATGATTTCTTTTGAGCTGCCTTTTTTGTGGAAAATATTATTATACAATATAACACTCAACCCACAATGGCAAGTTAACAGATTTTTAAGCGCTATTTGATATGGAATTACTCTAACCGTCGAAATCAAACCCATATATCCGACCTTCTTTGGTAATATCCGTGATGGAAACGATTTTTCCAAATTTTTGAGACAGTCTCTCGCATACAAACAGCTGATCTACCGGTTTCCTAGCATTGATAATTCCTTTCGAGTTAATTTCGAACGGTTGGCAGCGAGTAACGACCGCATACACTCCAACGATAAAGCTGGCCAAAAATCGTGAAGGTTTATTTTTTCACACCCCATCATAGCCGGTTTTGTGATCACCTCTCAACAAATGCAATCATCTAAATCTATCTATCACTAGCTGACCCGACAAACTTCGTATTGCCACAAATTAAACTGTGTTGTACATAAATCGTGAATCTCGGATGACCTTTGTCACAATCTCGAGTTTTGTAAGTTTCTGGGGAGTTCATGGGTGTTTCAATATATAAATTTTCCTGCCTCCAAAACCCCCCACATGCCAAATTTTGTTCCATTTGCTTGATTAGTTCCCGAGTTATGATGAAATTTGTATTTGATTTATATAGGAGCCCCCCCTCCTGAAGCGGGGAGGTTTCAATTTACCATAGAAAACATTCTTATCTCCAAAAACACCCACGTGTCAAATTTTGTTCCATTTGCTTGATTAGTTCTCGAGTTATGAAGAAATTTGTATTTAATTTAAATGGAAGCCCCCCCTCTTAAAAGGGGAGGGGTAGCGGTCTCAATTCACCATAGAAAAAATTCTTGTCTCCAAAAACACCCACATGTAAAATTTTGTTCCATTTGCTTGATTAGTTCTCGAGTTATGCAGAAATTTGTGTTTCATTTGTATGGAAGCCCCCCCTCTTAGTAGGGGGAGGGGTCTCTAAGCATCATAAGAACCTTCCCTGGTCCCAAAACCCCCTACATGCAAATTTTCACGCCGATCGGTTCAGTAGTTTTCAATCCTGTAAGGAACATTCGGGCAGACAGACAGAAATCCATTTTTATAGGTATACACACTTAAAAAAAGTACCGAGTTCGGTAAATTATCGTAAATTTTACCGAACTCTGAGCAGAAGAACGTTCGGTAAAAAAATTTTATGATGCCAAACATTACTAATGATCCGTAAACGTCGATTGGCGCCATCGAATTTTACCGAACGTTCGGCTGCTTAGAGTTCGGTAAAAAAAAAATTAAGTGTGTAGATTTGTATGGGAGCCCCCCCCCCCCTCTTAGTGGGGGAGGGATCTCTAACCATCATAAGAACCTTCCCTGGCACCAAAAACCCCTACATGCAAATTTTCACTCCGATCGGATCAGTAGTTTTCGATTCTATAAGGAACATTCGGGCAGACAGAAATCCTTTTTTATAGGCATAGATTTGTATGGGAGCCCCCCTCTTATTGGGGGAAGGAGTCTTTTGCCATCGAGAGAACCATCCCTGGCCCGAAAAACCCCTACATGCAAATTTTCACGCCGATCGGTTCAGTAGTTTTCGATTCTATAAGGAACATTCGGGCAGACAGAAATCCATTTTTATAGGCATAGATTTGTATGGGAGCCCCCCTCTTATTGGGGGAAGGAGTCTTTTGCCATCGAGAGAACCTTCCCTGGCCCCAAAAACCCCTACATGCAAATTTTCACGCCGATCGGTTCAGTAGTAGAGTGCCATATAATCGTAACAGTATTCGTGATAAAACGATGTATAAAAGTCAGTACCCTGGTTAAAACCCAACGCGTAAGCGAAGACTTCAACGTAAACCATTTATGCTAGATTGAAATCAAAACAATCATCAGTAATGTGGTTACATTGGTCATATATTCCGGTTATCTCCGTAATAGTGTATCTAGATTACTTATTACTTTACATTGCTTTTTCAGCAATACAGTGGTAACCCGATTTTGTCACTCCCCGATTTTGTCACGTTTTTGACTCGATTTTATCACCCCCGATTTTGTCACGTTTTTTACCCGATTTTGTCACGCTTTTGATTTATCAAAAGCTTAGTTTGAAAATCATTTTCAAACATGTCAAATGTGTTAAAACACTGTGAAAAGAACTGTGTTGATTTTCGTGGAGTTTCCACAAAAGTTGTTTCTTATCTCCACAACTATAATAGCTAGAAGGTCACTTTCTTTGGCAAAGTTCTTTATAATAATCTTCTCAAAAATTTTGTAGAACATTGTTTTGCTCTACCTCTTATTGCTTGAAAAATAAATTTTCTATCTTACTTTTAGGGGGGTTAATCAAAGAATCGTTCATACTATAAGAAAGAGCTTTTTACGCTATGACATTTCTCTGAACATAGTCAACCAGTATAATCAACAATTTCGGCGCAATTAAAAAACGCGTGTTTTCATACCTGTGGGATCTCACAGCACAGGTGACAAATGTCCACAGAGGGGTAGAAGGAAGTGCGAAAGGTCCTAAAAGTGATCAGAATGAAATATATGTAGTTCGTTCTAAGTTATCTGCAAAAAAATATAAAATTGAAAAAATACCCGATTATGTCACTGTCCCGTTTTTGTCACCCCTAAATTCATCATGGGGGTGACAAAATCGGGTCATTACTGTAGTCCGTTTATTGGATCTGGGCCGAATTTAGGCGTCGCCTCCCCGTTTCTCGGCCTTGCGCTGCCACTCTCCAGTCACTCCTAGCACCCGCTGTTCTAGCATTCTCGTCAACAGTGCTTATCTTACCAGTACCGGATCTGCCTCGAAGGCGACAGCCTCTCTCGGGTTCTCTACTGAACATTGTTTTCACTGGTCTCTCATCCGGCATTCTTGCTACGTGGTCAGCCCACTGTAACCTGCCGTGTTTTATTCGCTTTACATTGTCCGCATCTTACAAACTGATGCAATGGAAGCATATAGAGTAAAGCATCCAATACCTTCGATGGTGCACTTCTCATTGCACCTGTTACCTGTTGGCTAACCTTTGAAGCCTTTCTAGTTTTGACGTAGGACTACGTCTTACGGCAAGTTTTGAGATAGGGTGTCATTCCAAAAAATCGAAAAATGCGGGCGTCACGAAAAATGAAAGGTGTTGAGCGCTAATAGCTCAGCGGTTTTCCAATCGATTTTCAATATTCTTACACCAATCGATTGGAAAATCTTCTAAGAATTGAACCAAATAAAGAAAAGTGTGGATTCTTGATGTTGAACTATTAAAAAATTGAAAATAATGAACCTATGTTTTACCAGAATTCTCGCTTCGTGATTGGTTGTTGGAAATGACGTCATCAAAGTAGAAACGAGTTTTCACGCTTCGGCTTATAATTCAGTCAATTTTCAATAGATTTCCAAGATATTTACACCAATTGATCGGGAAATCGATTGAAAATATTGAAAATATAGAAAACTATTGATTTTGTTTTTGAAATTGAATTTGAAAAATTTTTGTTTTTGAATTGATTTTGAAAATTTGAATTATTTTTATATTTTTGCCTTCCCTCGTCAGTGCTTCCCTAGCACGGATGACAGAAATATATACGATATAAGCTATGGGTTAAGCTTCCTTATGATTGTATTTAATTTACGCCCTATAGAATCCGATCGAAAATGGTTGAGCTTCAGCTGTTGCTGCTTCCCACGGATAAGGCAACGAAGACATGCAAATTCATCAAGCGAGGTGTTGGAGCTGGAGCACTCGTTTCGCTGCCGTGAAGGAATATCTGGCTGCTGAAGTTCTGGAATAGGGAGGACATACGCTGCTTGCGACAACGAAACGATCAGAATTATCGTCACTTGCAGCTGGCCATCCGCAACAACGAAGAGTTGAACAAATTGCTGTCCCGTGTCACCACTGCTATGAGAAGTGTCTTTCCGAACATCCAAACTGTTTTGTTGCTGCCCAAGAAGACGGAAAAGGAGGCTTAAATTTCCATCCTATCACGTCGAAAAACCGTTCTTTTAAGAACGAAACATATATTCATGAAGATTTGAGGAATTTTCACTCACTGATTTTAATTCTATTTAACTTAGATTGATCTGATTGTTCGCTTCTTATCAAATAATTTTAACCGATCACCTCTCGCACTTCTGTTCGCTTGTTGCTGCTGGACGTTGGTTGCGCTGGTTGCAGCCAACAAATATACTAGCTCCAAGTAAATGTGTTCGGCCAAGCGTCAAAATAAATGAAATTGGATTTAATTAAATGAAAGAGTTTTAGTAACATCTTTTGCATCTTCACCAATGCTACAGTAATATACGTAGCGTAATTTTTCTTTGGCAACTTTGCTCTTTTGTTCAGACTGTAATTGAAATGCTCTATTTTTTATTTCACGTAGATGATAGAATGAAGGACCATGAAAAATGGGTGTGGTCGTTTTTTGTCGCTTGCTCTGGTACATAACACTTGGTAAGCCGGCGAACAGCATTATTCAAACGCTAGCTGAGCTTCTGCCAACATCGTTTACCAGGGTAAACGGAAGTCACGTTCGACTCGTGTACGTGTTCATCGGCGACTGACCGTGTGACCGTGTGTTGGAGCTGAAGCACTCATTTCGCTGCGGTGATGGAATATCTGGCGACAGGAGTTCTGGAATTGGGAGGACATATGCTGCTCGCGACAACAAAATCCCACGTCACTTGCAGCTGGCCACTTGGAGTGGCATTTCATCGTGATTCAGGACCACACACGAACGGTTTCGTTGATCGCATAGCTGTTGAGGCTTTCCGGTTTGTCCGTTGCAACAAGCCGTGCCTGGTTAGCGGTTATCGGTACTCCAATTTACCGAACAGAGAATTACGTTAAATGCGTTAGTGCAAGTTTATTGCAAGCAGGAGTTATGATAATCAAACAATCGGTTCTTTTAAGGGCCACACAACGATTGAAGAGTTTATTATATTTTCTTGCCCAGTTAATACCATAATTAACACAGTCAACGAGGGAAAAGTTGAATTTTTCGCCATTGCGGACGACCAATCAATGACGGTAATAAGTTTTCTGGTCACAGGCGACATTTTCTGTGACTTCCAATACGTCTGCAGGTTGTAAATGCTTTATCCGTGTCCTTTTGTAAGCCGCAGAAAAGTTGCGCAAAATTTTTAACTTTTTGAAAACTCGCGCGTACCGTCTACCGATTACCAGAGGAAAAGCACTATTCAACGTAGAAACATATCATACAAATTTATTTACTGTTTGGTTTAGTTACTAACTTGGTTTCGTTTTAATAAAATAGATTTAATCAATTCATGGATATAACTCCAAAATCGGTTGAGGATTGAATGTATACAATGTTTCTACTTTGATGACCGTTACGGATGTAGCTTGTATACATGAAGAATCGTATTAATACATGGATACATCCTACTATCGCTACAAAGAGACTTACGTCTCCTATGCGGTCGTGTTTTGTGCACAACCCCTCTGAGTTTTTTTTGAGTAGCCTTATCTTTCGTTTTTGGCCACCAAACCAGTGTAGCATAGGTAATCCTGGGTCTCACAAAAGCCGAATAGATCCAACGGATCACCTTCGGTATCAGTCCCAATTGCTTATCAAAAGAGAATTTGTAGCTTTGTTTACTGCTTGCTCTAGATGTCTGTTCCAATTAAGTTTTCTCTCAAGACATACTCCAAGGTATTTGACAGTGTCTGAAAGCTTCAAGAGTGTTCCTTTCAATCTTATATTATTCAGTGTAAATTTTTTCCTTCTCGTAAATGGTATGATAGTAGTTTTATTAGCATTAACGTTGCTGCCCTGCCTATCACACGAATGATAAAATATAATCTTGAGCAATTTGTATTCCGTCAGCGATGATAGAATCAAATTTTCAACGAACAATTATCACTATATCATCTGCGAAATCAATTATTTCGAAGCCAAAGTACCTAGCCCATTTGAATGATTTTTAGCGAGGATTTTTGCAGTCTGGCAATTGCTGGAATATTTTCAATATTCTCACATGTATGCCTCCAGTGAATCCTTTTTGATCTTCGTATTTCTCTATTTTAGGCAGTGAGCATTTATTTATACTCCTCCCACTGTTGTGTTCTTTTAGTCCGGTTAAATAACTTCTGGGGTTTCTTCCTAAATTTCTCTAATGTTTTGTTTCCCCAAGAGAAGAGCGTTTCATTGCAGAACAGCTTTCGTAATAAGCTTGTAGGATCAGGTTAGAAAAGTTGTTTTGAGTTACCCTCAAGTGCTTTATATGTTCTTAAGCAACCTTTCAGCTCTTAACTCCAATCTTCAGTTTCCTAGTTTGTATTCCTGGGACCTCTTATAATTTTTTTAAGTTGTTCATTAGCTTCATAATCAAATATAATATGCTTGTGATCGGACAAGGATTCTTAGTCTTAGTGATAAGTCAAGTACTTCTTGCCTTATTGGCTTTACAAAAGTTGGCTTTTCCCCTTTATTGCATATATCTATATAATGAAATGATATAAAATCTAGAAGGTGTGCGCCCCTTCCTTCGCTATCTGTGCTGGCCCACCCGGTGTGGTGGGCATTTGCATCACATCCGGATCCGGACGCAGGGATGCCACATATAATTCTGTGTTTTTTGTTGGAAAAATCTGACAATCTGTACGGCGAGGAAAAATATCTGTGCAAAAATCTGTGCAATGCAAAACAATGAGAGTGAAAGAGATAGAGAGTCATTTTGCTGACTATTTCCGTCTCTTTCACTCTCATGTAAAAGCTCAAAAATCTGTTTAATCTGTGTACTTTGGCGAAAATCTGTATTCTATGCATACAGATTCTGTACAGCCGATTTCTTTCACATATCTGTTAAACACAGAATAATCTGTGCATGTGGCAACCCTGACCGGACGCCAACTCGAGCAAAACTTGGCATGACCCTCTCAGAATTCAATGAAACTTTATATGTGTAGAGAGTTCATGTGAATAAGCAATTTTGCACACTGATTTTTTCCAAAATTGGTCTAGACTTACTTTTAGAAAGGGCTTAATTTTTTCTCTTTTTTTTAATAAAAAATGGTGGAGCGTAAGTGTGTGCGTACGAATGGTTAGACTGGAGGAACGCAAACTAGATGTGAGACTATCGAATATATATAGGGTGTCGTGTGGTAATAGTTTAATTGTCAAAACACTTGGGCGCAAACTGAGAGTGTAGGTTAGAGTCCCACCAATTGAATGAACTGCGCAATATATTTTTGGACTCATTACGAAGTTTCACAGTTTCATCCAGTCTATCATTCTTCTCACCAAACGCTCCTCCACTTCAATATAAAAAAATCAGTCTTCCCCTGGGTCTTTGGAACCTCCATGATGATTGCTGCAGTCTTTTATAATCAACTCTGCAAAATTGTAAAAAAAATTTTTCGTTTACTAAATAGAATGGCTGCTATTGACAAGGGCTGACCTTCGGTGTGAATTAATTTACACGAATTTGTGGGAATTCCCTGTATCCTACCTTTTTAAGACCATGATTCCTGGATCAGTGCCATATAAAAAAAAGTAAGTACCGCAAGTCGCAAAGTACCGCAGTCGCACCTTTTGCATGGTGAAGAATTGCTGGAACAGATTTAATTATTTTACTATTGGATAGTTTCCTTTGGGAATTCCTATTTCGAAAACAGACATTGAGGAAGCCTGCAAGTCGTAGGCGAAATACGTATCTGTCGTGAATAAAATACACATAGTAGAATTAAATTGGATAAGTATTCTTCTTTTTTATTTTTAGGTTTCGTATTCTACTAAGACGCTCCAAAAACTTCAGTCAACTCCTTCATTATCCTGGCATGTGACAGGCAGCTTGGGTCCCGATCCAATTTCCCCATCACTTATTCACTCTTTTCAGGGAGCCACTTAGTTCATCAGTAAAGGTCGATCACTGACGGAGTTATGTTAAAGCATAATCCGCCACAGTTCATTTCGTTCAACTGAAACGTACGCCGCCTTGAAATTTATAAACAAAGGGCAAGTTAAATTGCCCTCTCGAAAACCGCACTGGTATTCGCCAACAAAGGTTTCCTGTAATGGCCTCCATGTGCTTCCAAATTTTCCGTTGTGCAAAACAGGTACTACAAATACCCATTCCTCTAGCTGTAGCCAAGTTGATTGGCCTCAGGTCATTGTCGTTTGTGGTAGGATGAAAGCTTTCTCTACCAACAACGGGAGGAAAGAACTCATCGCATCCGGCTTGTGCATTTGTATCCATATGTCCTTTGCTTTTCGAGAAGATCACAGAATTTGCCCTTAATCCTCAACACGCATAGATGGTCATTAATGGGCCTCCGCGTAAAGACACGCTTTATTTCTTTTCCATGTAATACGAATTCGACTCCATACGCTATCGAATGTCATGCCCGCAATAGGATTGACTGCGCAGAATTCGCGTTCTTCCGTCTTCGGCCATCGCAGCGGCCCTGTGCGATGGTAACATCTCCTTTTTGCATGAAAATTTCAATTAAAATATAATAAAATTGCTATCTTCATTACTCGGAGTATAAATTTTTATTGCTTTATGGTAGACTTGATACATTTTCGGGTATGAAATGGGGAAGGCAACTAGGAAGAAGCGCCCAACATAGCACTAGCCATCCCAAGCCCCTACCTAGCGCCTCCACGTGGCCATACCTGGAAATACTTCAATTTGTATAATTGAGTAGCCAAGCTAGGAGGTGCGGGGTCGTGCGGTTTTCAGTTCCTAACCTTACAAATGTAGTTTTAGGCAACCATTAAACCACACGACTTTAATTTCAAGTATTATATGATTTATACTAATTTTTTGGTAAACTAATCTATTTTCAGAGAGCGAAATAAGGCGCTATATCCTTGGCCAATTGCAGCCTGGCTTCTGGTCTAAATGCCATTAGTTCATCCCTGAGGGTCCGGAGTATCACTTAACCCTTATTAGCAAAGATACTCCCAACGACTGTAAATAAATCATTATCTATGTATATGGGAAGCGTTTGGTACGGGAGGTCCACGCTTTCTTCCTTCCCTTGATTTCAAGGAGTTTGATGGAATTAGGTATTTTTTCTAGTTCCACTTGATTCCTTGGAATTCTCTCTGCGGTACATGCTGCGCAGTTGGCCTGGCCGCTGACAAGAAAAATGATTGATTCAAGTAATCGTCATTTTCCAGGATGCCTTCCAGAATTGGCTGCGTTAGTGTGAGATTAGATTAGATTAGATAGATTATGGTAGACTTGATACATTTTCAATGCAAATAAAAATTTTCTTCTGATTCTCTGACCCGAAAAATCTCAAAGAAATTGAAAATTGATTTATCTTTTTTAAACGTCTTCTTAAAATATTCTTGAGGCATTTCACCGGAATCCCAAATTAAGAAAATTTCAAAAATCTCTTCGAAATTTTTTTGGCCGGAATTCAGCTGCAGTATATTATGAAACATTTTGATTATTATAGATGAATTCAAAGGTTACAAACAATTAAGTGATTTTGTCAACGTATAACAGGGAGAAATTAAGAAAAAATGTCGTTCGAAAGAGAAATCAGCTACTCGGAATGCGGTAAAAAGGGAAGAAAATTATTGGAAGTGAAATATGGATATTCTAAGAATTTCTTTTCTTTTTTGGGATTTTTGGGACGATCGCGTCGTTTAGTCGTACCCGATCATACTATGAGTAGGTTCTTCTTTTCCATTCAAGATACAGGTACAATTTTGAAAATAATTTCACCTGTGCCACTCAGGCATCGAAAAAATGCACAGAAAACACCTTTCGCTAGTTTCGTGCATACCCGCTTGTGTTTGATCACACTGATAACAGTTTCAGTGATAGCTTCGTGTCAGTGCATGACGAAACTTGGCAAGACCGAGTCATCATCACCCAAAGGACCGAGAAGGTTGACTGTTAATCTGAAGATTAACACGGATGCTGGGTAAAGTTCGTTAGAATCTTTAGATCTACAGGACAGTATATTCTCCGGGTATGTAATCTTTCTAGAGATGTACAACAATTACTGGTTAGTGCTGATAACCAATGTATACTTTGATCAGTTCGATAAGCTCTGCACCTCTCTGCACGTGGAATGAACAGTCATAAGTCACCATCCATACACTCAAAAAAAATCGACATGTCGCATCCACGTGAAAAATCATGTAAACTTCTGTACAGCAACTTACGTGAACTTCATGTACTAGTTAACGGGAAAATTGATAAAATTTACCGGGATCGTACGTAAACTGGTTAGTATGAGTGCGAGTTACCAACAATTCACGTGAATGTTACATGAAAACTGTGATGGATGAGAATTACATATGTTTTCACGTAAACTTGACGTGCTGATTTTTTTGAGTGTAGGTTTGATTGCCATTACTTGGCAACGAAGTTTTGTTTCTTGTTTGTTGATCGTCCCGTTTGATACGTTAGTCGGTAGGTAAATATTTACATTCTAATTGCATTTTTTCGTCTGGATTTAATTACTTCTTTCTAACAGATCTAAACACAAATAAATTGCCTTTTGATTGTTGAATTTGAAATGAACGTTTTCACTGTTCAGAAACTCTTATGATACAGGTAAGAAATACGTTCAGGTAAAACATTGTCAAAAACCTAGCTTTCCTTAGAGGGTTTGATTAAAATCTATTTTGATATGAAAATTTTTGATAATCATGAAATCTTCGCAATAGCTGGAAACCATCTCCAATATCGGATTTTAACTTAGTACCATTATTTCACCCTTTTTGTTTCTGTTTTTATGTAGTAATCAAGGGATTGCCTCCAATGAACAGCTTGACATTCCAACTTTGACTCAACTTGTACCCAACAACTTGTTACTATTGTTTATCGAAAGTCGTATCGACACCATATCAAACCGTCTTTATCCGGATTATTGACAGTATACTTTCTAGGTATAATTCACTCACCGCTCAACTTAGTTCTTATGGCGATCTCACAGACAAACATACTTAACACTCACTATTCAATTCAGCGCATTCAATAAATGTCATTTTAAATTTGGTTTTTGTTGGGAATGTCTCCGTGCCACCGTGTCATGTTGGCACTTTCAACGAAACGAGGAGAAATGCCTTTTCAAGTATATCTGCATATTTGAGCAGTCCTCCTGCGGTAGGTTATTATTATTATTGTCAATCATAGATGGTGCTAACGTGCACGCAGAATATTAATTTCTTCAGAATTATGTCTGTTTATACATATTTATCTCTTTCATATGCTTGCACTCGATCACTGTCTAGGAGGATAAACAAAGATTATTACTGTCCCAGGTATTAAAGAATTATGCTATTCTCTTTTATTGCATTTTTCCAGTTCATGTCCATCACGTGATCAATCGGAAAAGGCACGATGGCATCAAAATAGAAATAATTAAAAAAAAAGACATCAAATAAACAAAAAAGGTCAATCTAATCTATTCTAGTTCCATAAGCTTACACGACCAAGTCGCCTTGCTGACGTGGGAAGTGGAACCAATAAGAAACCTTTCTCACAATCAGTCGCGCAAACTGACCGGAGAAATTCGCCTCTGCTGCTGACCCACACCTAAAGGATGCGCGATGAACGGCGAGGCGCTGGCTGTGTAGGTATAATAAGGAAGGTGGCATAAATGAGGTGACGCTTATGACTGCGATTAACAAACAGACAATTGTTCAAAACATATAGTAATGTAGTAGCACGAAGCGGGCGAGTGATCTCGCGAGCGTGTTTTATTTACCAAACGGCACCGAGTTTGCTATTGGTGAAAAGCTTATCATCTGCCTGTGCACCGTTTTCCAACTGGCACCAGGCAGCCAGTTGCACGACGACGGTTGTCGCCTTCATTTTTGGGGAATCCTCGAGCTTTGGTTTCCCCGCTGGCGAACTTAGTACTCCTCTCTTTAAGTCAAAGCGCTTTGACAATTGAGGAGGTTTTTAAGCATCGGATGTACCTACAACAAATTTATGTATGGTCCAAACGTAAAGTCGGAACAGTTGTAGATAAGATGCAGAGGCTACTTACATCTCCTTCAGAAGAACTTGAAGTGTTGACGTTTGTTTTTTCGACTCACTCGAGAGCCGCCCTGAAGGGCTCTCTTTATACTGGTAAGGTCTGAACATGCGTCGTAAAATCAACACAAATTGTATGTAGGTATTTCCAATTTGATTTTCACTCAGCTCACCTAACTGTTAGGGGCAATCCGAAAAGACGAGCCCAGACAACTTTCTGTAGTTCCGCTGTGGGTAGGCAGGTACTTGCCTAGTCCATACTTTTCCCTTTTCATTCACCCAATTTGGAGCTGTTTGTTGAAATATTTACTGTACAGTGCATTACTTCACTTGTTTGTTAGGAAGATGAACATTTCTCAAAATCATTCAAGAATCTTGACCTTTTTCAACTTTATAATGCAATGAAAAATCGAACAGTCGTCGCTGGCTGTACCTAAACAGCTAAAGGCGCCTCGCATAACGGATAGTATACTTATGGTCACTCGCATACATTATGTAAATTTAACATGAGCTGGGTGTGAAACCGGTCCAGACAATTTCACCGGTAAGTCACTTTGGTGTAGGGCTGCTGCATCGTTTTCTGTATACGATCGAACTAGAAAAGCCTTGTCATATTGTGTCTGGCACTATGTGTGCATCAGAAATTGATTTCCAAGTGACCTTCCTTGACTATTGCGGGAATATCGTTTCGTCTCAGTTTAAACGAGGAGCTGGTAATGGCATTGAACAAGCCTAATTTTTCGCTCGTGCTATTAAATTTGGAATATTAAATGACAGTTACGCAAACGATGGAGCGGAAAAGATCATTTCGAAAATTTAATGTCGAATTAGTAAAATCGTTAAAGTGGTCAAATGATAGTTCAATGATAGTTGACATCAATATAAAACAAAAAAGTGTTCAGAGAACGTTTGTCGACGGCCAGCAAGCCATGGATCGGTGGGAAATGGAAAACCAAAAACCGCAAAGCAAGACCGCCAAAACATGATTCCGGAAGCTGTACATGACAATGTTGCCATCTTTTAATTGCGTGGACGATTTCTGGACGACGAAAGCTTCGTGAAATCAGCCAATAGCTTCGTGGGCAGAAGTTTTATATGACATACGGAAGGAGAAAGATAGCATAGGGCATAGACCATAAAATACAGGCCAAGTTCGCTAAGAAATATCTGGTTTGGCAGGCCATCACTGCAGCTTAAAAAGCAACATTCCCGTCGCAGACAGAGACCAACATGATTGTTCCGTGCTGTTTTGGTCAGATTTGGCGTCCTGCTATTACGGAACAAAGGCCATGGAGTGACCTAGGGCAGGATTCTTCCCATCACATTAGTGCATGCGCTGCTTAAAACTTATAAAGCTCTACAGAAATCTAGCTCATTCGTTTGAGTCATTTTTAACTTGCCCAGTTTTGCAGTTTTGTCAAAATATGCAAAATAATTTTTTTGAGCTCTACTGAATCGTTGATTGAATTGATTGATTTCCTAACCTTGACCGGCGAATAACCCATTGAAGGATACAATCGTTACAAATGGGTCCATTTTGAAACCAATTGCTTCAAAACCATTCTAAATGTAAGCAAAAATGCTATGGAAAACATGCAAAAATTAGTCCAAAAGCATTCAAGAGGAGAAGAAGTACCTTTTGAGTCCGATAAGAAAATAATTCTGAAGTAAAGCGGGATGTTGGGTTCCAACTTCCAACCAACTTTGAGAAGTAAAGATCAGTTCTTCCACATTAAATCTTTGTTGACGAACGTTTTGTTGATATCGAAAACAATTCTCAAAGCGTAATCTCTAAGTATTTGTTTTTTGTCAATAAACTATTGATATAGAAGCCAATCTAAAACCATTGTTTAGGGATTGCGGCAATGCCAAATAAAGGAAGAAAGAACAGCCAGGCATGAAAATCCTGGCTGTCAAATAAGTAAGACAAGTGGAAAGGTGCCAGTGTTGTAGAGAGATAAGATTATCATTTGTAATGAATGCATCATGGTTCATAAGACACTTGACGCCGCGCACTGAAACCTGAGAGATCACCTGATGGGAGGATCTAATCTCAGCTTAACTCATGGATGAAGTCTATGCGGTTATTATAAATAACTACATTGGTCGCGAGAGTGGGTGAATCCAGCAACAAAAATTAATCATCAGATCATCCAAAACCAAATTCTTGCAGTCGTGCCATACCATGTAAAGAAATGCAAATTTATAGACCCATCGTGGAAAATAATAAGATCGTAAAGATCCAACAAATTTTACACAATTGTACAAAATTACCGTTACAAAAAAAAAATTATATGTCTGAACTGAAAGGTCAAGACAAAAGCTGTTCGTGTTGTACAGATTGTCGGTGTAGTTAGCGATCCTAGTCTGCCCATCAATGAACAGCTGAACTTTGGAATTGGCAGAATCAAGCGTTCCAACGTTTATCCGGTAAAGATAGTGGACTGCAAGCAGTTATAGTATCGTTAGGCAACGGTATCAAAGTGTATAATCCGTTAAATTTGTTTCGAGTGACTAACCGAATTAGCTCTCTCGCATCTTAGTGATCCAATCGGCTCGAACCAGGGCTTCAACCGATCCTTTTTTCTCTACCGCCTTCATACCACTGCGCATTCTAATTCACACAGTCTGTTTAGTGGTGGAATACGAACGCTATGCATAACGCCATGAGCAGCTTGCTCAGTCCGAGGGGATGCGCTGTGCTACCCCTTGCTATGTATTTGTCAGAGGATAACATCGCACTTCCAAAACTGTCAACGCTTCCAAAAGTGTCAAATTTCAATGCAGTAACATAGCGAGAAAAAAAAAGAAAAAAGCAAAACATCGAGTTTCTTTGTTCGATGTTGTACTCGCTGCTCTCGTCAATAGAGCATTCCCTTGGATCAGTCATGCCTCCGTTTGAACGGTAGAACGAATGCATTTTAAACCTTTTTAACATTTGCGTTTAAGTTGCCTTTAAGACTCAGACACAATGGATACGGATTTTACTACGTTGCGGAAATTTGACAGAAAACCCATGGAAAAACTGTCAAATTGCCGCAACGTAGTAAAATCAGTATGCATTGTGTCTGGGCCTTTACCGTTTGGAGCAGCGAATGACTGCAAACTAGTCAAATGGCTGGCAGTCACCACGCTAACGAAAAGCAACCGCGCTATCGTATGATTCAATACTACAAAAAAACAACCACTACATGTGCATGGAAGAAGTCGGTCGGACTCCGTCCAATACAAACGAACATTTTGCTCGCGTCGGACCGACTCCGAGTGACAAACTAGTACTGTGAGCAGCCGATTTTGAGACAAAAAGAGACAATACGTCATCTTATGCTTCCAGTCAGTTTTGCAGTTTAGATTCTTCGAAATGAACGCGCAAAGTGGGAGACGCTGTTGGCTTCTCTTGAGAGTCCGCATGAATTATAAGACGGCAGCAGCGCAAGCGGCAGATTGAATGGATTCAGAAAACAGTCAAATGATCGTTCAAAAAGCGCAGGTTGAATGCGGAAAGCGTACGCAATCACGCAGTCACATTCAACTTGCGATCCCTTCTCAAGCCCTGACTCTAACCGCTATGATGCTTTGTCATCTGATGAGTCAAAAACTGACGAACTACTTGAGGGTTTGGCGAGCAGAACAATGTCGTCGGTTAGATCGAGGTCATGTAGCCGCTTCATCGTTAGAGGATTCCAAGGCAACTATCCATCGCTCCAACTAATATCTCATCCATAACGATCCCTAACGAGAAACAGCGACGGTGATAAGTTGTCTCACACCAGCAGTAACCCTTGTGGGGTCGGAAAAGACGCCATTGCAACACCTTGCACGAGAACGCCTCTACTGAGCCTGAATGAAATGCACTATCAGCTTATCAGGAACTCCTGTGCGCCCCAGATATTTTCGTGGTTGAGTCGGTCAAAGGCTTTTTCAAAGTCAATGAACACCAGCAGAAGAGAGCCCTGAAATTCGTTAATCTGCCCCAATATAATGGGTGGCAACTAAAATTTTGGAATTTTTTCACGGCCCTTATGCTCAACAACAAACGAGCTCAAAGAGAAATGAGAATATGTATGTGTTGGCTCTTTCCCTCCTCTTTTTGGTAATATTTTTTGTTTTGTTTTTGCTTGCCCAGTTTTGCTTAAAATGGTGTCGAAACAAGAAGCATTTCGGGAGCGCCTTGTACACTTCTACGAATTGCAACAGAAATCTTGGCAAAAAATATACGGTACAACATTTAAAAAGCAAATATATTGCGGCTTCGACTGTTTACCATATCCTAAGATGCCCAACAACTATTCGCAAGCAAGGTAGTGGAAAACCAGCCAAAATTATGGACGCAGAAGGACATCGTTCTCTTTCTCGTTTCTTCAACAACAAGCCCTCTGGTTTGGCTATCACTTAAGATGCACCAGACGAATGTTTGAAGAAAATTTTGATCCCGTTTCTACCGGGGTTTTGACCGGATAGAGCATCATCGCATTACGTCAAAAAAACACAATCGTTCCTGAATACCCATTCGATTCCATTTTGACCCAAAAACCACGATCCGAAAAATCTGTCTCAGTGTGCCCAATCGAAAATTTCTTCGGGATTTTGAGTTTCTTGGTATACAAAAATAACTGGAGAACCATGAATTGCAAACAGTTGATTGGTAGAATCAAGAGATGCACTCGCAAAGTTGATATGACGGCCGTACAACGCTTCTGTTTCGACGTCAAACGAAAGCTTCGATCTTCTTCATGTATCTTTGTCTTTTTTTGACAGTTTAAGAAAAAAATTCCAAAATTTTAGTTGCCACCCGTTAATACGAAGCGCTGTAATATGGTCTACCTATGATTATGAAGTTCAGCATGCCGCGGATAGTAGCATCGATTTTTTCCTAAACCCGATTAAAGATACAGGGAATTAAAAGCAGCAAGTCGTCTTCATTCAATTCGACCTTAGGCTACTCGTCGTCAATTTCCCAGTCGTCTAAAAAGTCACAAATCACTTTTGATACGCACGAGCAGCCGGTTTTGCAAGTTGGGCCCCCTGTTTCTGGTGCTGATGAGTTTGTTGAAGAGAACTGTTTTCTTCGCACTGTCCGGCCCACCATAGTCTACTGACTTTCGCCAGAGATATACGATGGGAATCTCTCCAAGCCGTGCCTGTTGTGATTCAGATGTCTCCGCCACTCTCCGCTTTCAGTATCCGCCAAATATCGTCCGCAGTACCTTTTGCTCGAACACGGCAAGGCCGCGTATGCCCTCTGTGAGTAGCGTTACGGTTTGAAGTCCATAAAGAACTACTGATCTAATAAGGGTTTGCTCGTCGGATCACCCCCTCAAGAGTGATGTTGAACAGCATGCAGGATAAAGCGTCACCTTGTCTGAATAATCGCCGCGTCTCGAAGGGACTCAAGAGTGTCCCAGAGATGCGCACGTAACACATCACTCGATCCAATGTAGCTCTGATTAGCCGCGTCAATTTATCCGGAAAATCGTATACGTGTATTATCTGCCATACCTGGTCTCGATGGACTGTATCGTATGCTGCTTCGAAATCAACAGAGATGTGATGCGTGGGCACGTTGGAAGGAAGGTAAAAATCAGTTGCGCGAGCCCTATGAAACCCACCTGGTAATTCCCTACGAAACCCTGTGCTCTCGTTTGACTTTTTGAATATCAGGTGCTGGGATGTTACTATTTTCCATGGGTATTCCTAGGTTAACTTCAATTCCGCCTCGTTCTGCAACTTCGCCATTAAGGTGTTCATCGAAGAACTGCTTACACCTGTCAATCACCTCACGCTCATTTGTGATTAGATTTTCTCTCTCGTCCCTCTACATGTCAGGTCATCTGGACTTCTAAAATTGTCAAACTCAGCGGAAATTTTTTTTAAAACTTTCAGTATTACTGATTCTCCTAAAACTCTTCTTGTTTCTATATGACACCTCTTTTCTTAGGCAGGGAGAGTGTCCAACTTGCACATAACTTGATTCCTGATAGCAAGAAATACGTGTACAAATTGAATCAACTGTTGATGGGTATGAAATTGTCAAACATTTGCGGACCAAACATAAACGCAAGACTGTGACAATTCCGGAGTGACTGATTCAATTACGAAAACAACAGTTATTAATATTCAAATTGTAATAAAAATGAGGTGTTTTGTTGTTTCCTGTGTCGGTTGTTTTAGTATGAACCAACCAGAAACTTTGTGCCAGAACCAAAGTTTGACAGCCAAATCAACCGCTAGAATTTTCTTCACGTGTTTTTGAGTTATGGAGGAACAAACAAACGTACATTGTGTTTTATTAATATAAATAGACAATAAGAGACTATTGAGTACTCTTCTATTCTAAGCAATTGTTCGTAGGCCATTTGTACGTTGCGTAGGTAATAATCAGATTGAGGTGAGGTTGACTGAAGTTTTTGGAACGTCTTAGTAGAATGCGCAATCTGGAATTAAATAAAAAGAAAACTAATCCAATTTAATTTTACTATGATATTTATTCTTGACAGATACGTATTTCGCCTGCGACTTGCAGGCTTCCTCAGTGTCTGTGTTCGAACTCGAAAACAGTCTGCAAATCGTAGGCGAAATACGTATCTGTCAAGAATAAATATACATGGTAGAATTAAATTGGATTAGTTTTCTTCTCATTTGATTCCAGGTGAGGTGAGGTTGTTTAAAAGTGAATCGAACAAATTCGAAAAGTCTCCGAAGACCGTTGCTAATGAAAAGTACAATTTTTGCTAGCATCCAGCATGCACACAAAAGTTGATTGGAACCTAAGATTATCGAACTAAAATCGGTTGTTTTTACCAAAGTACCTAATTCAAACGGAAAAAGTTTGTTCGACTTTCTACTTCGTGTTTTTTTATTTCATATGCAAAATTGAAATCGAACTCTACATTGCACCTTTGACGCCTTCCGCAGTGTTATAATTACTAGCGTTTCTTGGAGAACCGAATAAGACCCCAAATGGTGAAAGTCAACTTTCAGCGCAAATGCGTCGCATTTGTACATGGTTTTTGCGTTCAACTTTAAATGATTTGAATATTCCAGCTCCATTTCCACGACATACTTCATCAGATTGAGTGGATCGAGCTTTTGCATGTTCTTTATTAACTAGCAAACAGTAAAGCAACAATGTAGTCTTGGACAAATAGTGTTGAAAGACCCAAACTACATACATCCATTAATATTTCTTCCATGATTAGATACATTTGTGACAAAACTTGCGTGTCCGTACGGTTTACTTGCATCCGAGTTGCAATGCAAAACTGCACGACAGAAGAAAAAAAACAAACCGACAGTTGTTTCCACGTTGCAGCAGAGCATGCCGGCCGCCTCCGCAAGTACGGTTTTCACTTTCATTCGATAAATTGATAAATTGCACTGACCACTGACTGCCAGAGCAGAGTATGTCGCACTTAGGTACCGGCGAACGACTTCGGTTTGGAGGCAGGTCCGACGTCGTTCGTGATTGCGGCGTCAAGCTCTTGCTTTGCGTCACTTTCCTAACGAACCTAGATTAGCTTGATTTGCTTCGGATTAAACTCGTAGGTATAATGTGGCACTATTTTTGGACTTGCGCCCTGTGTGAAAGGCATGGATTCACGTTTAATTTGTTGATTGAACATGGAAAGGAAATTCATTAGGAGAGTTTAAATCTTGGATTATAAATTTAGTGCACATTCATCATTTTGATGCTTTGACATCACTGAACCGGGACTATTTATTTATATAATTCGCTGTACAAGGCGCATCCATTCCTCCTGTCTAGTGGATGTGTCTAGCTGGACGCATCTCAATCAATAATGGAAACGTGCTGTGATTTGAATGGCCTGTTTGAGTCAGTATGTGCATTTTTCGAAAAAGTTTGCTTTTTAGCATTAATGTTGTTTGTTTTGATAATGGAAAAATACAAATCAAATGAGTTAAAAACATTTTCCAACATTTCCCCTGTTCGTTTAAGTGAACGTAAAATATTCTTGTTTGATACTCCGTTAACCTTCTGTCTGTACAAAAAAATACTTACGTTGTCTGTACATTGGGGTCAATTTGACCCCAAAATTCAAACTGCTATATCTCAGCGAAAAATAGACGGATTTCCGAATTTTTAGATGTTTCAGAAAGGTAATTCAATGGACTAAGTGATAAAATTATGACTGTCGACTTGGCAGGCGGTACCTTTTACAAGGAAGGGTTTTAGTAAAGAAAAGTCGGAAAAATCGGATTTTTTCAGATTTGTGACGTTTATATCACCAAACCCTGACCTTCTAGAACAATGCTTTCTTCTACAAAAATATGCACGAACACGAGATCTTCAAAGTAACTTGTGACATTTTACAGGATTTGCTCGTTAGGTGGCGTTTGTCCGGAAAAATCGATATTTTTTTGTTGTAAATTTTTTGGGTTTTACTCGAGTAAATCGTTCTTGTTCACGCTAAAGTTGATTATTTAGACAAAATACGAAGTAAACATAATCCGGTGGTAGAAAAAAACTTGGTGAACTGCTCAGAATTCACCCACCAGGTGGTGTACGTGTACCATTTTATTAACATGGTTCGAGGTTAAACAAGATAGATGACATGCAAGTTTCTTGTCTTCGGTAAGATTGGTCAGGTCATTCTATAATAGACAATTTAGCACAGTATTTAATCACTAGGTGGCGCTAGTATGCTTTTTGTTTTGATTTATTCATTGTGTATGAACATATTGTTTCAACAAGAGGCCGTCGTCTTCGACATTATATCGCAAAATAAAACTAGTAACAATTATTCACAATACTATATAGCTAAGTAATGTACCGATTCAGGCAAAATTTATGTTAAAACCATCCGCAACAATTGAGTATAGTACAGGAAGAAAATGAATACACCACTAGCGTCACCTGACGACTGAATTTTATACCAAAATTTTCGGAATAGAGTGGTCTCAACTATTTGAACAATTATGCCGTAGACAAAAAAATTTATATCTAGTCAGTATTCTAACCTGTTGTAAAAAATAAAAACAAATGAAGCACCAATGCCACCTAGCGGTCAAATTCTGAACCACACTATAGGTTTTATTTGTCACAAGATCATGTTTACTGCAAATCTTGTCTATCTGTTCAAATTTTCCGAGAGCAAGAATGACTTACACGAGTAGAATTCATAAAGTTAAGACAAAAAAAGTTGATTTTCCTCGCATAAACGCCACCTAGCGAGCAAATCCAGTAAAATGCTAAATGCAACTTTGAAGATCTCGTGTACGCGCATATTTTTGTAGAAGGAACCATCGCTCTAGGTGGTAAGGATTTCGTGATATAAACGACATAAATCTGAAAAAATCCGATGTTTCCGACTTTTCTTTACTAGAACCCCTCCTTGTAAGAGGTCCCCCCTGCTAAGTCAACATTCATAATTTTATCATTTAGTCAATTGAATTACCTTTCAGAAACATCTAAAAAATCAGAAATCCGTCAAGTTTTCGCTGAGATATAGCAATTTGAATTTTGGGGTCAAATTGACCCCAATGTACAGACAACGTCTCACTTCATTTTAGGTTAGGTTAAGACCCAATGTTTGAGTAAAAATGAACCATTTGTTGGTTACCAAGCACGCCTTAAGGGTGGGCTGGTCCAGGGTTGATATCGTAAAATTTTGTCACTAAAAGACTATAAATTTTCAAATATGAAAAACATATTTTAATAATTCCCTAAAATAATAACATGATTTCTCAAAGTTTTCTTTATACAGCCCGGACTCGATTATCCGGGTGCTCATTTTTATTTTCAGCCCGGATAATCGAATCACCCGGATAATCGAATCATCATTTTTGGTACAAAATTTTTTTTTGGTATGTCAAGTTTTTTAATAAACTTGTCGCAAAACGTAAGTTTTCGAAATTTTTTGATCAAATAACTACTATAATAAAAGATCTCTGGTAGACACACCTAGTCACGAAAGAAGTAGATTAATTCATTGAAAAACAAAAAAGTTATAGCTTCTCAAAGTGGCCTGGGGTCAAATTGACCCCAATGTACAGACAAAGGGTTAAGAGTGTCGAATGCGAAACAACACAGTAAATTTACAGGGTGAGTAGTAATAACTGTCAATAAAGTGAATGGTCACAAAAAATAAGATGCTTGCATAAATTTAAATTTTGAGTGTATTTCGTGTAAAATATATCCATAACATTGGAATTCATAGTTACAGGAAGAAGAAATTTTTCGAATATACGGGGGGTTGAAGATCTCGAGATTACAATTATTTTCTCTCTCTCTCTCTCTCTCTCTCTCTCTCTCTCTCTCCTTTTTCTTCCACTCTTTTTACCACTTTCTGTCTACTACTTTATTATTCTTCGTTCCTTTTTCATTTTAGATTTATTTTTCCTTACCTTCACAGCCTATAACGCAAGCTGAGATATGAACTCAGTGCTTCACCTTGAAACGCTACTTCATCTTTCTCAGGTCTAGACCCGGGGATTAAATCTCGGTAGTTTCACGGCCGCGAAAGGCCCCGTTGTTTAGGAAGCAGGCCGACCAACGTTGGCATAAAATAATAAAACACTTTTGGTATGTGCGCCCTAGTTTCTCCAAGGGTGCGCGCATTGAAATTGAAATCAAACAAACCTTAAGGGGACATAACGACTAAAATTTTTGAAAAAGTCATTATTTTTTTACTTATGACAGTTATAAAAGCCTTTGCCAAGCTACTGCCAACAAAACAAAAAAAAAAGTTTATTCCAATACGTTGTGTAGTTTCTGAGAAAAAGGTACATAAAGTTTGGAAATCGTGGTTTTCCAGGAGCGGCGTTTTATCCCGCCGAAATTGTTCCACGCTGCACTGGAATGCTTATGTGTATGATCGTTTTTCGGCCACTTGCCGTGGTCGGATCATTACAAAATCAGTATCAAAATAAGCGGAAAAGACTGCAGAATCAAAATCTGAAATAAAAATATAGTGACTTTTTCAAAATTTTTAGTCGTTCATGTCCCCTTTACCGCGTGCCTTGTGGGTGGCTCGTAGAACGAATTAAACATATGAACGTTTCTGCGTGGCTTGCAGAAAGCACCAAGGAACTAAAGGGTAACCGCTCGGCGAGACTAGAACTATAAACAACTTTGTTTATCAACTCATGATTTACGAGTGCACCCGTGAGAGAAAAGAACGAAAACTGTACTCAGCACACGGGGTGGAATTTGGCTATCGTCAGAATAGGAGAGAGTGAGAATTCATGTGAAAAAATCGCCTAGGGCGCAAAACTGGATGAGGAAGTCTCACTTCATTTTAGGT
Organism: Sabethes cyaneus; assembly: GCF_943734655.1. Lineage (NCBI taxonomy): Eukaryota > Metazoa > Arthropoda > Insecta > Diptera > Culicidae > Sabethes > Sabethes cyaneus. The sequence continues at coordinate 42,442,096 of NC_071355.1, forward strand.
TAGGTTAAGACCCAATGTTTGAGTAAAAATGAACCATTTGTTGGTTACCAAGCACGCCTTAAGGGTGGGCTGGTCCAGGGTTGATATCGTAAAATTTTGTCACTAAAAGACTATAAATTTTCAAATATGAAAAACATATTTTAATAATTCCCTAAAATAATAACATGATTTCTCAAAGTTTTCTTTATACAGCCCGGACTCGATTATCCGGGTGCTCATTTTTATTTTCAGCCCGGATAATCGAATCACCCGGATAATCGAATCATCATTTTTGGTACAAAATTTTTTTTTGGTATGTCAAGTTTTTTGACTTTTAGGTATCAGAAATGTTTTATTTATTATTGATCTATCTTCCCAAAAGTCAGAAAAATCCTTTCTTACGACTTTTTCCACTGATGATTTTTTTTGGTACAATATTATTTTTTGTATGTTATGTTTTTCAATATTTAGGTATTATAAATGCTTTTTTATTATTGATCAATCTCCCCTAAAGTCATAAAATTCTTTTTTTGCAATTTTTTTTGCTGGTGATTACAATGATGATGGTGATGATGATAATGATGATGGTGATGATTTTTAAGTAAAAAAATTGATTTCATCATCGCAGGATTTATTTTTGTTTTGTTCGCCGATAAAAGGGATATAAGAAAGGAATTTTGTAGCTTTAGGGAGGTGAATCAATGCTTGTCTAGTTGTAATCATCATGTAGCATGAAAACTATAACATTTGGGTTTAAAATAAATCAGCGAAAAAAAATTATTTTTTTTCGCACGGATAATCGAGTCTAAAAACCCGGATAATCGAATCCCCGGATAATCGAATCCCCGGTTAATCGAATCCCCGGTTAATCGAATCCCCGGATAATCGAGTCCGGCCTGTAGTTTTGAACCGTTTTGGCAATTTTGTATAATTAATATTTTTTTGAATTTTTGTAAAACTTTTTCTAGCTGATATTTTTCCTAGATTTCTGAGATTTTTTTTGTGCTTTTTCATAATACATGTTTGTTCGCGACGCTTGGTTTGAAATAGGCGAAGTTTTATGAGGTTCCTAAAATGGTTTTCATACCCAATTTCATAAAACCGTTAGTAAAACTGCAATGAGCTTCCCCTGAACTTCCTGATGACCACTATAAAAATGCCTTCCGACCAAGGGCGAACTTCAACTTGAAAATACATCCGTGAGCAGAAAAGTTAAAATCATCTTGATAGATTTAGTTTATGGCAACGATAAGAAAATGTTCCATAGAATAAATAACAAATTTTCAGCAGTCTCCGTTGGTTTTCAGAATATGCGCATTAAATTTTTTTGTGCATATTGATATGATAGGTGGATAAAACCAACGCGCTATTGTAGTTTTGGAATTTTCGAAAACTGGCTGTTTTAACAACATAAATACATATATTCAGTTAGTCAATGTCAATATTTAGCAAAAGCATTTTAGTTGCTTCCTGTGCTAGGAAAACCGATTGATAACAACTTTCTTTCTGCAAAACACTTTCCTTTGACAAACTTTTGCTTGCGAGCTAAAACAAAATACTATAATATCGCAAAATAGTCTGGAGTCTCGCGTAAAAAAATATTTCGGTGTTGAATTGTTCTTCCTTACTTAGGTGGTTTACCGTCCTAAGACAAAGCCTGTTGAACAAAGTTTCTCCATGTAACTCGATTGAGGGCTATCGCTCTTCAATTCCTCGGACACCGAGTACTCTCCGCTAGACCTCGCTCCACCTGGTCTAATCATATTCTTCATAGAAGCAGGTATAAATCTGATTGGTCAGGGTGTTACCGTTTTAATAGCTCTATAAAACTAACAGATTTATTGTGGTTTGACAAGCAACCGTATTAAGATCAATTTTGATTCGTGCGCCATATTGTATTGCTACGCCACATGTATGGTAAGTTTAAAAGAAACGTGGTGCAGCCAATTAGTTTTATAGTGGTGATATAAGCAACCACAAGAAATTTGCTTTAATAGCAGTTTTATTATAGTTTTATAACTAACTACAAGTGTGTTTTGACTCGTATCCTTTTGGTATTGCGTAATACCATAATAAAACCAGATGCAATAAAAACTTTATAAAATTCCAGTAAAACCAGGTGGCTTCAGAACCTTTGAGAAAATAGTAAAATTTCTTTTAAAGCTATCTAGGAAAACAGGAATTCTTAAAATTAAGTTTCCTTTAACAAGTCCACAAACTATGGCCGTATTCAAAACTGAATGAATTTGTGAGAACCTTCGGTCCATTTGTAGGATAATTTTGAAAAATGACCCATGCAAATAGTGCAAGCATATTTGTTTATTTATTAATTTTCTATCTGGCCTCTCTCTCTCCCTCCTTTTTCTTCCACCTTTTTTACCACTTTGTCTCTAATATTTCATTGCTCTTCGCCCCTTTTTCATCTCTTTCACTCTTCTTTCTTATCCTTTACCTCTCCTTTTCATTTTGTTTTATTTCTTTTTCTTCGCTTTTTCAGCTCTTTTTTGTTTTTCCTTTCTTTTTATCTATTTCCAATCATTTTTAACCATTTTCTTACCTTTTTGCCTTTTTCTATCTCTATCGCTCTATACCTCTATCTATATGAATCTATATCTTTTTTATTTATTTCTATCTTTCTCTCTTTTTCCATTTCTTCCTTTATCTCTTCTCTTCTTTTCACTATCTATCTCTCTATAATACTACTCTATCTATTATATCGCTCTTACCTTTACTAATGCTCTAATGTTTTGAGTCTATCCTTCTCTTCATATTTTTTTCTTTCCCTAACTCACACTCTCTGTTTCTTTCTTTCTCTACTTATCTCTCTTTCTGTTTTACTCGTTATCTGTTTCACTATCCACCCCGCCCCCCCCTCTCTCTCTCCTTTTTTCTGTTCTACCTTACTTACCTACTTTACCAGCCGAGAGACGGGGTTACTCTTGCCGTATCAAGAATTCCTCTCTTTTGTACTCGGTCCAGGAGCCAGGAGTATTCCTGGTGCCGGTGGGGTTCTTGAAGAGAACGGATTTCACTGCACAGTCGTTTGGCATCCTTGCAACGTGGCCGGCCCACCGCTGTCTCCCAGCTTCCGCCAGGTGTACAGTGAGAATCTCTTCAAGTAGTGCCTATAGCTCGTGATTTATACGCCCCCTTCACTATTCGCTTTCTGTTTGTACTCCGCATAAAATAGTCCGCAACACCTTTCGTTCAAATACGGCTAGTGCACGTATGCCTTCCGTAAGCAAAGTTACTGTCTCAAGTCCGTAGAGGACTACCGGTCTGATTAGCATATTGTACATCGTCAGCTTTGTGCGGCGGCGTGTGCTTCTTGATCGAAGCGTCTTGCGAAGGAAAAAGTAGGCTCGATTTCCACCTTGAATGCTTCGTTGGATCTCCTTACTCGTATTATTGTCGGCGGTGAGCAGAAATCCCCCAGTAAACAATTTGGTTTGTATATTTCGGTTGCAACTGAGAGATACAAAATCATATCCGCACGAAAAAGTTATATTTCTCACCACATAAGAACATATAAGTACCAAAGTGGAGGCAATATACGTGCAAAAATTTTGATAATTCTATCTTGCATTCTATACAACAATTTTTGGAACACGCAACTTAATAATTCTCAATATACGATTAAGATCTAACTAAATGTTACAGTCATCTATACTGTTTTACAATTCACAGCAATAAGTTGTATATGACGACACGCACGACCGCAAAACAACTTATTGTACACTTCGCCTTGACATACTCTAATCATTATGCAATTCCAATGTAAAATTGACTTGCATACGACTTAATGTGCACTTTCTATTACGATCTTGTGTTATCTGGGCCCAAATATACGAACTCATCAACCACTTCCAGTTCATTGCCGTTAATAGTCACTGTTCGTGGCAGGCAAACGTTGCTTTCTCTGGAGCCTCTTCCTACCATATATTTGGTTTTCGCATTGCATTTATGACCCTATCCCGCATTGATTTATAACCCTATCCTCCGTTTTAGTCTGGCGCGTAGATTACCACCACTGTTCCAAAGTTTCTAGTAAAAATGTCGAGATCATCTGCGAAGGCTAAGAGTTGGCTAATCTTGCTGAAAATCGTTACTCTCGTTTCGATGCCTGCTCGCCTGATCACACGTAATACATTACTCGCTCCAGAGTAGCTTTGATTAGTCGCATCAGTTTGATCTATTTGTCCGGAAAACCATACTCGTGCATTATCTGCCATAGCTGTTCGCGTTTAACTGTATCGTATGCTGCTCTGAAATCTACGAAAATATGATGCATAAGCTCGTTGCACTCTCGACATTTCTGGAGGATTTGTCGGAGAGTAAAAATTTGGTCTGTAGTAGCACGGGTCCCTATAAAGCCCACCAGATACTGCCCTAAAAATTCTCTTGTTATTGGAGATAGACGACGCAACAAAATCTGGGAGAGCATCCTGTAGGTGGCGTTGACCAACGTGATGCCGCGGTAATTACAGCGATCTAGCCGGTCGCCCTTTTTGTAGATGGGACAGACTACACCTTTCATCCACTCCTCCGGTAGTTTATCCAATAAAGTGCCGTTGCTAGCGGTTCTTGACCATTTTTGTAGAGTTATTCCGGGAGTAGGTCCATTCCAACACTATTATTCGCTCTATTATTTGTCAGCTGACCAATTTCTTGCCGAATTTCTTCGAGATCTGGAGCCGGCTAACTATTGTCATTTTTTTCTATGATGAATTGGGACCCCTCCCCGTTTTAGGAGGGGGGATCCTATACACATGAAATACAAATTTCCTCATAACTGAAGAACTAATCAAGCAAATGGAACAAAATTTGGCATGTGAAAGTTTTCGAGGGCAAGAATATTTTCTATGGTAAATAAGGACCCTCCCCACTTTCAGAGGGGGGGGGCTCCTATACAAACGAAATACAAATTTCCTCATAACTCGAGAACTAATCAAGCAAATGGAACAAAATTTGGCACGTGGGTATTTTTGGAGACAAAATTTTTTTCTATGATGAATTGGGACCCCTCCCCACTTTAGGAAGGGGGCTCCTATACAAATGAACTGCGAATTTCCTCATAACTCGAGAATTAATCAAGCAAATGGAACCAAATTTGGTATGTGAAAGTTTTCTAGGGCATGAATATTTTCTATGGTGAATTAGAACCCCTCCCCACTTTAAGAGGGGGGGCTCCTATACAAACGAAATTCAAATTTCCTCATAACTCGAGAATTAATCAAGCAAATGGAACCAAATTTGGCATGTGAAAGTTTTCGAGGGCAAGAATATTTTCTATGGTAAATAAGGACCCTCCCCACTTTCAGAGGGGGGGGGGCTCCTATACAAACGAAATACAAATTTCCTCATAACTCGAGAACTAATCAAGCAAATGGAACCAAATTTGGCACGTGGGTGTTTTTGGTGACAAATTTTTTTTCTATGATGAATTGGGACCCCTACCCACTTTAGGAGGGGGGGCTCCTATACAAATGAAATTCAAATTTCCTCATAACTCGAGAACTAATCAAGCAAATAGAACCAAATTTGGCATGTGGAGGTTTCTGGAGCCAAAAATGTTTTCTATGGTGAATTAGGGCCCCTCCCAACTATAAGAGGGGGTGCTTCTACACAAATGAAATACAAATTTCCTCATAATTCGAGAACTAATCAAGCAAATGGAACCATATTTGGCATGTGGGTGTTTTTGGAGGCAACCATTTTTTCTATGATGAATTAGGACCCCTTACCTTTTTAAGAGGGGGGGCTCTCATACAAACGAAATACAAATTTCCTCATAACTCTAGAACTAATCAAGCAAATGGAACCAAATTTGACATGTAAGTGGTTTTGGACGCAAGATTTTTTTCTATGGTGAATTGAGACCCCTCTCTTCTTTAGAAAGCGAGTTATGACCGATCTCCCCGTTAAGAGGGTGGGCTTCCATACAAATGAAATGCAAATTTCCTCTTATCTCGAGAACTAATCAATCAAATGGAACCAAATTTGGCATGTGGGAGTTTTAGATGGCAGAAATTTTTTCTATGGTGAATTACGACCCCTTCCCCTTTTAAGAGGGGAGCTCCCATACAAATGAAATTCAAATTTCCTTATAACTTGAGGACTAATCAAGCAAATGGAACCAAATTTGTCAGGTGGGAGATTTTGGAGTCTTGAATTTATTTTACGATAGTTAGAGACCTCTCACCCCTGTGGTAGGGGGATATGGACTCTCATACAAATAAAACAGAAATTTTTGCGAAACTCAAAAACTAATCGAACTCGAGAAATTCGAGACTCTTCCATAAAACATTAGTCAATACAAGACCACAAAAACTATCTATAGTAACACTAGATCATTCAGGACGAGACGGTCGCGAGTGTTGCCGGTGACCCGTCGTTGGAAGCGCCGCCCACTGGGGGGCTTGCAAAACTCGAGATTGTGACAAAGATCATCCGAGATTCATGATTTATGTACAACACAGGTTAATTTGTGGCAATACGAAGTTTGTCGGGTCAGCTAGTAGCCTATAAAATATTAATTACCCAATGCATTAGCAGCGCATTAGTAAAACTTGGCAATTGAAAAGTTAAGAACTAAACTGTCTATAAAGAAGAAACAAAAAGAATTCTTTTCGATCTTTTGAAATTGAAAATACTAAAAATCTTCAGAAAGCGTCTGGAAAAATTCTAAAATTTTGCGACCATTATTTGAATCATTTGTTTGATTCGCCATTTCTTATTGAAAATTAACTTTTTGAAAATTTTTGAATCCTCGAGGATTACTAAACTACCGTAACTCGCATAACAGTCCCATTTTCTGTGAAGTTTCTTATATAAATGAGACTGTTATGCAAATAGCGATAGTAAACCGTCCTCTCAACTTCTCAAAATTTCAAACAAAATTAGTTCCACGAACCCCTTGGGATTGCAAACATCTTGCAACATTCCACTGCCAAACTCGATACTTTCCAATCCACTACTCTAAATTGGTCCAACCTGTTGACTACCAACGGACACACAAACATTACTTCTTCCAAAAAACACTTTGGATATTTGAATACCTAACGAGTACAAAAATTCTTATACAAAACCTTTTTCACGTCCACGAGCGTGAAAAAAGTTGAGATCAAAGTCATGATCATGTTGTAGTAAAGTGAAAGCATGATGATTGACGAATCGTCAATGACGATAGTTCAACACTAATCGTTATTCCCGATAATATCGTGCAGTCGGCTGGATGAAGTTTATGACATTTGGAATTAATTTATTTCGATTCCTGCAACCTGAACCTGCAATATAGCTCAACTGTTGCGTAATATGATAAAATAATGAACAATAAAGCTGTTATCATTAGCTTATTATTATTATCAAAAAATCGCCCTTATTATATCAACAAAGCTCGTTATAATTATCTAACATTATTCAAATTCGACCATGTGACTGTATAGCGCGATAGTATTTTTACATTCCATTTTTTTTTCAACTGTTTTGCCATCTGTTGTAAATCCAATGAAATTAATCCCTTTGTTTACCTAATTTTACAAAATTCAAAGGTGTTGGTTGAAACTCAAGCCACTGAACTTCATGGATAAAATCACGTCCACAAAAAGTGTGTGTTGGTCTACCAAATTGTCCCATGACTTAAGGATTAACCTTTTGAGGTTTCACACTCAACAAAAGATTTGCGTTTTTTTCTATTCCAATGCAAAAGTAATATCAATTTGAGTAACGGTCAATCAAGCGCGCAATGTGCTATCTCTTCTCATGCGTCATTTAATTTTAAACAGTTCTTCGTTGAATCCTCACGACAGACCGTGGAGGGATCATCCCTATTCGTCGCAGCTTAACAATACTACAATACAATGCATGTTTGCCAATTGATAATTCTTCTAGGACTCACAATCACTTGCATCCAAGTGTTCTGACTGACCAAATGCATGCATGGCTGGCTGGGCGCTGAAATGAATCTCGTGAGGTTTGTTTTATGGCCAGAAGAAGAAATAACGTTTATTTCTGCTCGCTTATCAAATAAATACGCGGGTGATAAAAATTACAATCCACAAAATAGGGCGAAAATGGTACGATTGATAAGTGACCATCTGTGTTCTGGATTTTTCTTGCACCATCGTATGATTTTTAATTGGAAAAGAATAATTTTGGATCAAAAATCGGTTAAACGTTTGATTGTAACCAAATACGATTAGTAAAGATGAAACTTCGTAGGTTTTGTTGTCATTTTCGGAGCACCGCGCAGCTCAGCTTTTTATAAATGGAGTGGAGATCCATGTGAGGAAATTCCAGTAGCAGAGTTGATTAACTTTTTTTGCTCTTTTGACTACACCTCCTCAGCGAAACAGAATTCGAAAAAGTGGTGTACAGGACAATTATAGAGTTGATTATTCTACAATATTGTTGAAGAAAGTATAGTTTTATCTTGTGTATTCAAAAAAGAAGCTTCAATCAAGCTTAGACAAAACTATCGTCAACTATTGGGGCGGTATCCCTCAGTATGGAAATCCTCACGGTAAGCTACTCAAAATGTTGTATTTCCGTACACAACTTCAATGTATTCAATCTAACAGGAAAGCACTGAGCGATAGTGGTTAGATGCCATATTCTGAGTAATCGTATTTCACCCGGATTAAATTACGTTTTAATCAATTGTCAAACAGAGCATCATGCGTTTGTATTATAGTAGTTTTGGTCGGTTTTAACAGCGCTGCGGATGCTGGGATGGCCCTCACCCTTAGCCTGAAGGTGCTCACCACAGACTAGACAACTGGCCGCAGCCGGTCACTACCGTATTTACCATATTGCCTGGGACTGTTATCACGTGTTTCTGTCAACATTAGTTCCCATTCTGACGTAAATGGTTCTTGTTCGTTTTGTGTCAACTTTTGGGACTCATGTTCATGGGTCGGTAGAAACATTGAGAGGAATCTTGCGCAATAATATGGGTCAATGTCATAAGTACTTTGATAGTGACGTCAATTTTCTATAATTTCTAAAAAAAGGCTGTTATTTGTGATGGAAATAGTTCCCTTCTACTATTTATGTTTTAGCGATAGAGTTATGGCCTTCAATATGACCAACATTCACACTACTATTTTGATTAGATTTTATATTGCCAAACCGTTCTTGAGGAGGCAGAAAAATTCTGCGCGTTGGAATATGTACATTGGTTTGTTCGGTGAAACGTTGTAGATATAGTTGTCGAAAAATATCTTAATTGTTAAACTAACAGGGTGTCGACTCAAATCCAAAAATAAAATTCCCTGACTTTCCCTGATTTTCCCTGATGCTTCAAATATTTTTCCCTGACCCTCAAAACTCAAATATCAAGCTTATTTGGGTGATTTCTGGCTTAAGTTTTTAATCCTTTAGCATAGCTTATGCGAGCTGCTGAAAACTAAAGCTAGATTTCTTCATGTTTTACGAACACATATCAAAGATTCTTAACCTATTTCTTACCAACGTTTCGAAAACGCCCTCTTCTATCGAGTATCGAGGGACAGTTATGTTTGAGGTATCAACTTGAATCCAAAGAAACAAAGATTGAGAAATAATCTAATCGACTTGTTTTTGCACAAAGCTTAGATGTTACATACAAAAAAATTACAGCCGTGTAAACATAACAAATCTTGCTAATTTTCAGTCAGCTCAAACTAGTAACTTTACCGCTGGAAGGTGGACACATGTCTGCGAGTTTTCAGTTAAACTAAAACAAAACTTTCCTGGGAGTTCCAGCTTGTTATCTTTGCTGCAAAAAGCATGGGGTTAAGGAGATGATTCCCCAAAGATTTTTGGTACAAAAATGTGCGTTTTGCTGGCTTCGAGGTACGGCAAAACTTTAGCTAGATATATTATTGGAAAATATCCAAATGACAAATATTTTAACCCTCAATGGTGGACAGTTAAGACTAAAGCTGTGTGTCATGATTTCGGATTGCAACTATCGAGGCTTGAAAGCAACATTGACTCGAAGGTAGTTCGGTGGCCGGCCGTTCGGTCCGATGACCGTATATGGGTGTTGAGAATTAAGGCAAATTCTTCAACTACAGCTTAATCAACGTACAGTCACCAACAAATCATAAATTCGATGGTACTAGGGACGAATTGAACCGCCTAGTTAGCTTCGAGGTACGATGCTGTTCTAACAAGCCAGTAGTGTTCGAATCTCGGCTAGCTGGTTTTTGTTAGACGGAATCAGTAGGATCATTGCACTGACCCCGTAATTTTCCTGTACTCTAACAGTAGGCTGCGAAGTCTGTCGATAAAGAAGGATAATGTCTAGTGACGGTTAATGCTCAAGACTTTGCTTTGCTTTGCTAGGGACGAATTCTATGACAGGTTCGAAATGATTTATGGGGTGCGCACGACTTGAAAATTCAAGACTCTAGCTCCCAGATCGATCGTGTTTAACGGTCAAAACTTTTTGGAAGTCACAATATACAGTCTTTTCTTAGCGACTTTGACCACTATCTCGACGTAAGATTCACGCAAGGTTATCGAAATCGGCGAAGGCTCGCACTGAGAGGATGTTGCATTTCAACATCTAGCGGCTTACGGCATATGACGTTGCAGTGGAGTACACCAGAAAGCTTGATCAACGAATCGCAGAACAGCAGGACGAAAAGGAATAAGACGTAAGTAGGCTGTGGAGGATCCGCCATAGCGCCAACAACTACGAGGGAAGTGATAGGCACGACGTGGGGAAGACAATCACCCTTATTCCGCGAGTCACGTGACTCAATACGACAATTGTCACTCGCCGTGACTCGCCACGGCGAGTCGAATTGAGTGCTGTCACCTAGGTGACAACCGTGTCACCTAGGTAACAACCCCGTGTCACCTAAGTGACAAACCGTGTCACCTAGGCGACAATTGTCACCTCATTTGCGATGACTCCAAATTAGTTACGTCACTCGTCTCGCAGAGTAAGGGTGAGTGTAACAGCTTGTTTGATGTCGAATGCCAGAAAATGACAAATGAGAAGAACCAGGCCAAGAGTCGCATGCTCACTGCGGATCACGTCAGAACAGAGAAACATGTAAGCTTTCTGCGTATTACGTAACCAGCTGAACCAGTCCCGAAGGTTGCCAACTCGCATAAACGCAAATTCTACAGAACGTTAATGCTCCCGGTAACCCTTAACGGACATGAATCATGGACACTGAAGGAAGATGATCAATGCTTGGGACTTCTGAGTGTAAAATTCTGCAATTGGTGAAAACGCTGTAGATCGCGTGTAAATAACAGTATGTATCCCGCTTTGTGCTCTTGATGTCTGCACCGTGAAGTGCGTGAGACCTGCCATTGCCGATTTCGAGCACTACAACGAGTGAAGTCTGACAATTGTACGGCGCAAAACAAATAAAAAATTTACGGCAAACTGAAAGATAATCGAATCGCCATTAGACATGTAACAAGTTTTAATTCAACCGATCAATCTGCGTATATTTGACATGAAAATTGATTTGATTCGAAAGTTGATCAACAATATTGCCGGGTAAACAAAATTTCCCTGATTGAATTTCGAAATTCCCTGATATTCCCTGATTTCCCTGATCCAAAAATGAATTCCCTGATATTCCCTGATTTTCCAGGTTTTTCCAGGAAATCGACACCCTGACTAACTATTTTTATAACAATGACACTACAATGTTAGATATCGAAATGAAAAATGTTTTGGCTGCTGCTGACTAATATCACGAACAGAGCGCGTGCACGTTATCAATGCGCAACAACCCGAAATTTCAATGTATGCTAGCACAGACAATCGTTTCGTTACTGTCAGAAACCCATACCAAGATGTGCACGCGCGCAAAATTTTTGTACGCTATCTGCCGTTCTATTTATTCGTTGACCCATTTGACGCATATAATACGGGTATATATAGAAATAAATAACATTGTAAAATTTGGTTAGAAGGCAGATAATGCTCTAACATAAGTCAACTGAATTGTCTAACAAAAATATTAAATTTACTTTTCTTGTGATTCTTTTTACTAGAACGTTTATGATTTTAATAAAATATCGTGATCTAATCCAATTTGCTGGAAAATTTGGACACACCACTTATAGCTTCAGTTACAAAATAAGTTCAAAACTACCGTCATAAGATATAAACAGCATGGTATTTTAGCAACTTTTGCTCACATCAGTTTGTTAATTATTTCCTTTTCACGTTTTCTGGTATTACCGAGAGTAAACATTCTCTCAAAAGAAAATAGTTATCGATTTTATCAAATTTATTGACCTACGACAGAAACTTATGCGCTGACGGTGGTGGTCTTTGGAACTAGACGAACGGTGAGAAAGTTGACAGTTTGCTTGAAGAATCGGCAAAAAAGTTCACTTTTTTAATTTTCTTGATGTAGTGAAATAATGGACAACTCAAATTATTATTTCAAAATGTAAGAAAATTGTGTACGTTATTTTTGGTACATACATACCGATTTTATCGATTTTATCTACCCATCCGAATAAATTTGGGGAAAAATAAATTGCTCCAAAATAATCTAAATGAACAAAAAATATTGTTATTATTAATCATTTTTTCAATTATGTAATATTTCAGCGTAATTTTACGTATAGGGCTCATTTTATTCATAGCCATAATACATGTCAACTCAGCAATATAATGAAAAAAGCAATATAATCAAAATTGCTCCGATTTTATTCAAATTTGGTGTAGTTATTCCTTTGCAGTAAATTTTAGATTCGTATTTTTATTTGGTACTTAGGGTTCTCTTTTCTGAGTCAGTGTGGTCCCAAAAGTAACCATTTTTCCACCTTTCGTTCTCTAAAAATTCATAACTTTTGATCCATTAAACCGATTTAACTGATGTTAATACCAAATGGAAAGTATTTTAATGAGCTCTTCAGAAAAAAATATTGGACTGAAGCCCAAACTTTTTTTATTATCGCAAAAACATTGAAAACATTCACTGTTTATGTTTCCATAGTGTGTAGGCCTAAGAAACTCTAAGTTTTAGTAAAGTGTCGAGAATACAATGGAGACGCATGGTTTTTGTTTTTACTTGTAATAAAAGGGCTTTTGACAAAGAAATGCATCTCTAAAATAAAACGCCATGCGAGTCCATTGCATGGACGCATCTTTATTTCTTAAAAAAAAGAGTATCTCAAAAACTGAAAATGTCACAGGTCTGTTTTTTGATATCGTATGTAAACAACTAGCTTGCCATTGAAAGTATAATGAAAAAATAAAAAACGAATATATTAAATGTTTTAAGTAATTTTAAGAGGCTCCTACAAAAAATGTTTTTGCAATCATAAAAAACTTCGAACGTCAGGTTATTGTTTTTTTTCTGAAAAGATCATTAAAATACCTTTTATTTAGTAATAAAATTATTAAAATCGGTTTAATGGTTCAGAAGATTAGAATTTTTAAGGAATCAAAGGTGACAACCATAGTTCCTAGCGGAGACGGGGTGTGCCCGTTAGCATTACGGTATAGAAAAATCCTTTGTGACCATTATGAAATGTTAAAAATATGCGTTACAAAATAAATGGAAGTTACTTTTCGTATTTGACTTCAGTATTATTATACCTATTCTGTGTATAATGACATACTACAGATGCCATATAGTAAACCATAAAATACAAAGAAATATTCTCTGTTATGCATAAATGAATGAAATCTTCCAAATTTTCATGCCGCATGGTTGAAATGACAATTTAAAAAAAAAGGTAGATAAAACCGGGTCAAAATGGTAGACAAAATCGGGTGTAGATTAAGCCAGGTGTAGATATAATCGAAATACCACTGTACTTTGCCAATGGTTTGTTTACAGTATATTCGAGAAAATAATGTTTTTGTATATTTGTCCGACAAAAGACAGGTTATATATATTACGGTAAATTATAAAAATTCACGGGCTCAAGTGGTAAAAAACTTGCTTTTTATGAAATTAATAGAAACCAGGCTATTGCAAGCAAGATACAGGATAACCAAAGATAACATTCATAGTTCCGTGTAGTGCCGGAGCAACATGGTTTGCTAAGACTGAAATGTTCGAATCTCTAGAACCTTGACTAACCGATACAAAACAGGCAATGATGTTGTAGAAAAACATTCCAATAATGTGCAAAAGCCGATTTAAGATCACTGCTGTGTACGATTAGTTAAGTCGTCACACCAACTTTTACCAGTATTCTTCAAATTTATGCTCTTTCAATTCACTATTTTAAGTGTTTTTAAAATACCTTGCAGCAAATTTCCTACAAAGCCTGATGGAAATTTTGAAAAGTTTTCAATCGAAAACTAGTTAAAAATTAAATTTGCTGAATTTTTTTTATGAAATATACCGCATCTGACGTTTGTTTTCGTTTTTCTCATCATCGCAGCAGATAGCGACACGGCGGCAGTTTTTACTCAAATTCGTCAATAGCAAATTATATTTATTGTGAACGACTTTGGGCAGTGCGAAGACTACACCAGATAAAGCTAAATGTTTCTTTGAAAATTTGTTCTTAGAGTTGCGTCTGTGCTACAGTAACTAAAAGTGGAAATCGTAGCAATGCAGGGGGTTCTTGGTTGCAGTTTTGTACAGATAATCCTATTAGGAGAGAGGCATATCGGTGCAAAAGATTATATCTAGATAGAATTAACAAAAGGGCGAATGCAGCAAATGTAAACAAAACGGGTGAGAGGTATTTTTTGCTGGGCCAGCATAGGCAAATCAACCCTCACTCGGTGTGTTTACGCTTGCGACATTCGCCCTTTTGTTAATTCTATCTTCATATTACATGCATTCCTTTCAAGTACCACATTTACTACAGTGGTGTATCGGAAGACAAGAATCTTTCGGTAGAGACTCGTGGACAACATTGTATGTGCATTCCGACTTAGCATATATTTACCGCAACTAGAGCTTAATCTATGCGATACTTAATGACAAACGAGAAATCCGATGACGTCAAAGGCAGTTGAATGTTAAGGTCGACTTTTGGCGAGTACTGAAATCGCACAGATACAGAGACGGGTGGACAGGTGGATACAGGCAGTTGGGAGCAGTTCTTCGATAGGCGAATTCGATCAAAACTAAAAGCAACCGTTCGCTACCTGGTGGTGATTACTAGAACTACAAAAAAAGTGATGAATGCCGAAATGTTTACTGGTAGT
Organism: Sabethes cyaneus; assembly: GCF_943734655.1. Taxonomy (NCBI): domain Eukaryota; kingdom Metazoa; phylum Arthropoda; class Insecta; order Diptera; family Culicidae; genus Sabethes; species Sabethes cyaneus. The sequence continues at coordinate 42,457,220 of NC_071355.1, forward strand.
CATATGAAGCTACACTTTTAAGGCTTAATTTCCGTTGATTGATAGTACCAACAATAATGGATACGGATAGTACAAGTAAGAAAAAAAATTTCCTTTCGTTTGTTATATATAATATATGTTCCGGGAGATTTTTAGAACTTAGCTAGTGTTTTTATGTTTACGAACTGACAGGTTATATTTTTCCTTCTAGGTGCTGATGGTGCCAATCACGAGAAGGTTCCAATAACATTTGGCAACGTGTTGGATTACGTTGGAGACTCCGTAAGACCCATACGAGAAGGGCAAAATATTTTTGATTCTGGGCATATCGTGTGTATTGGCTATACCCACAAAACATCGAGCCATTTGACTCTACAGGCGTATGTTCTACAGAGTTCGCATCCGGGGGATATACCACATCACCCGGAGTTACAAATCGGAGTGGATTATCGTCAGTGGCATTTGAAGTGTTCGTGCAAGGCCGGTACAGCTAGATGCATATATATAGTGGCATGTTTACTTCACCTTTGTCAGTAAGTATAATCTTTTTGGAAGACAACCTAACATATGCATATAATATGATTACGTATAATCTAGGTTTGGATTTGTTGAACACATGACTTGTACGGATTCTCGACAGGCATGGGGCAAAAGTAAAACAAACATGACGTCTCTGTGGCGTGCAAAACCTGTAGAGCAGCTTTGTTGCATTCGGAAGCACCCAAAAATTGTTTCTGACGCACCTAATAAAGAAGATTTTCTTCAGCAAGCTTATGATCGAATTCTGAAAGGTAAAGTTTATTAAGCTACCACGCGATATTGTCGATACACATACTTTAATGGATTGCTTCTCTTTACAGCATCTCCGCACTCAGCAATTAAAAAGCATATCGATGGAAGAGATCTAAACTTTCCAATACCCATTTCAGGACCATTGAAATGTTCAGATTATGGTGTATACATCTCCCGACATGAATTGCGCGAAATGATTAGTGACCACAGTGGAACACGTTACCCAACTACTGCATCCGATCTTGAGTTACTTCCGAGGAATGTCATGCAATTTTATGAAAACGTAGTGGTAAAAAACATGCAGTCTATTATTGACATTTGTTATGACACTAGAGACCAGCAAAATAATGCATGGCGTTTACATCGTTCGGTTAGAATTACCGCTAGTTCTTGCTATGACCTCCATACTTATACCAAAAACAAAAATGCAGATTGGCGCAGAAAAATTCAGCAGTATTTGAACCCCAAAGTGATTCGCTCAAAGGCCCTGGATTACGGTAAACGTACTGAAGAACTAGCACTAAAGCACATTGCTACAAAAGAAAACGTAATCCGTTAGTGCAAAGGTGTGGCTTTGTAATATGCTCCAGTAACCCTTGGATTGGTGCAAGCCCTGACGGAATCGATTCTACATCCAGGCTTCTACTTGAGATTAAATGTCCCACGTTTGGAGAGGAACACAACCTTACTTGGATGTCAGACCACTGCAAGACAATTCAAACTTACCTGAAACGAGTGAATTGCTCTTGGGAGTTGAACCGGAAGCATAAGTACTTTGCTCAGATACAAATATGTATGTATGTCACAGGGTGCACAAAATGCGATTTTATTGTTTATTCCAAATATGAGGACGATTTTATAATTGTTGAAGTTGATTATGATGAAAACTATGTCTCCAATTTATTAGCTTCTTTAAGGCAGATTTATTTTAAATACATGTTACAAGAAATTTTTGCGAGAGATGAAAATATTTATAATCAAATTAATCACTGCTAATGATTAAGGCGATGTAAAAGAAGGAGACGGAACGGAAGTTAACCTAGGAGTGCTACGATAACAGCGAATAAGAATCATAGAGCCGCAGAAAAGCTCCGTCTCCCGGCAGAACTTACTGAAATGGCAAAGAACCACTAGCAACGGGACTTTACTGAATAATTTCAAGGATTTGGGAGGAAGAAAAACTACCGGTGCGGTGGAGTGGATGGAAGTTATGGTTTATTCCTTCTATAAAAATGGCGATCGGCTCGATTGCGGTAATTACGCTGATCAGTGCCGCCTAGAAGACTTCGTAGGGCAGTATGAGGCGGGCTTAATGGGGTCCCGGATCCCGGATCTAATTTTCACTCTCCAACAAATCCTTCAGAAAAGTCGAGAGTAAAACGTGCCCACTTATCATAAATTTTCGTGAATTTCAGGGCAGCATACGATGCAGTCGATCGCGAACAGCTGTGGCAAATAATGCACAACAACGGTTTTCCGGACAACCTGACGTGGCTGACCAAAGCTACTCTGGAGCGAGTGACGTGCGACGGACGTGTTACGTGCTAGAGCTGCCGAAAAGAGACTTCACTGTCGTAAGAAACGTCAGCACTGGGATCGCGTTCTTGCGGAGGCGGAGAATTGCTTCGAGAGGCACGATACAAGAAGCTTCTTTAATACGATCAACGGAATCAGGAACTGGACCGTGCCAACTCCTGTTATGTGCAACGATAAGGAGGGGAACCTGATTACCGAAAGATCGGAGGTGGTTAGGCGTTGGAAACAATATTTCGATGCATTGTTGAATGGTGATCAAGATGGAACGGTCAACAGAAACAGGATAACGATTGAGGATGATGGACAAGCTGTGGATCCACCAACTTTGGAAGAGGTTAGGAAAGCAGCGAGAGAGCTGAAAAACGGCAAGGCAGTTGGAAAGGACGGCATCCCCGCCGAACTTTTGAAAGTCGGGAGCGAACGGCTGTATTGTGCAATCCTTCAGGTTATACTAAAGGTATGGACTGAGGAGGAATTACCTACGGACTGGTTGGAAGGTCTCATATGCCCAATTTACAAAAAGGGCCATCGACTCGAATGCAGCAATTATCGAGGAATTACTCCCCTCAATTCTGCATACAAAATTCTCTCCCGCATCCTGCTTCTCAGACTGATGCCGTTACAGGAAATCTTTGTTGGCGAATACCAGTGCGGTTTTCGAGAGAGACGCTCCACGACGGACCAAATATTCACCTTGCGACAGATCCTCGATAAATTCCGGGAATTCAACTTGCAGACTCATCATTTGTTTATAGACTTCAAGGCGGCGTGCGATTCAGTTAAACGAAACGAGCTGTGGCAGATTATGCTTGAACATGGTTTTCCAACAAAACTGATTAGGCTGATACGTGCTAACCTTGATGGTTCAAAATCAAGCGTCAGGATAGCGGGTGAGACATCGGACTCGTTTGTGACGTTAGATGGTTTGAAGCAAGGTGACGGACTATCGAACTTGCTGTTCAACATTGCATTGGAAGGTGCTATTTGAAGGGCCGGCGTGCAGAGAAGCGGTACCATCATCACGAAATCTCATATGCTCCTAGGGTTCGCGGACGACATCGATATCATCGGTGTTAACCGTAGAGCTGTGGAAGAAGCGTACACGCATCTTAAAGAGAAAGCTGCGAGGATAGGGCTTATCATAAATTCTACCAAAACAAAGTATATGGTGGCTGGTATACAGCGTGGTAGCCCTTCGGGTGTTGGAACTGCGGTGGTGATAGATGGAGATACTTTTGAAGTGGTCGACGAATTTGTTTACCTTGGTGCGTTAGTGACATGTGACAACGATGTGAGCCGTGAAGGCAAAAGGCGGATAGCGGCTGCCATTAGACGAAGGAGTGTGACGCAGACGCATGAATCTTGAAATATACCAAGTGTACAAACATGCGGATATTGTGAAGCGACTAAAATACGGCAGGCTACAGCGGGCTGGCCACGTAGCAAGAATGCCGAATGAGAGACCAGCGAAAACAATATTTAGCAGAGAACCCGACAGAGGCCGACGACTTCGAGGCAGACCCCGTACCCGTTGGATGAGCGCTGTTGACGAGGATGCTAGAACAGCGGGTGTTAGGGGCGACTGGAGAGTGGCAGCCCAAGACCGAGTAATTTGGAGACGGCTCCTGAATTCGGCATTGATTCGATAAGCGGATTGTCGCCGAAAAAGTAAGTATCATCCAGGAGGTTTTTCTGTATTCCACACTTCCTTTTTTTGCAGTATCGTTATAGTCTGAGTGAGTTACGTATTATCCATTTCTAATAAGTGTGAGTGTTTTTACTCTTTTTTTGTTTGTGTCTTTAGTCTTTATTACTCTTCAACCAATTTTGTTCTCTAGGACCAGGAAGTGCGGAGAGTATTTATAATTTGAGAGAACGTTCGGCGAAACAAGTCGATAGAAATAAGTCAAACAATTCGTCGAATTCAGGCGAATTAGGAATACAGAATGAGCGAGTTTGTGAACGTAATGAACTTTTTAATAATATCTAATTCCAGAAAACATTTACACTTAAAAATTGGCCACAATTAAAAATTTTAAACCTCGAAATCGAGTACCATACCTCAGTGAAGATGCACAAAAACTTCAGCTGCTTATCTTTGTTTCAACTTGAACAATTATTGTCAGCCAGTTTCGTCTTACCACCCGTCCGAACATTCAAACGTTCATGTGTTAACATTTTCGACCACCCGAAGAAAACCATCCATCAATCCCGCTTGCCGGCCGGCCGGCGCGAACGCGACGGTATTGATTTCACATTATCGACTTTTCGCCCTTTTGACATGCACGGCAGCAGTGATATGACTACGACGAATCATCGCGCTGTTAAGCGCTCGAAAAAGACACCGAGTTCCTTTTTCCGGACCGGTAGTTGTGGTTTTTAATCGGAATTTATTTTTACTGTCTTAAGTATGAGCTGGATGATGTACAAGAAGTAAATCAATACGATTAATTCGGATGTCATTCTGTGGCCGTGAAGATCAATCTAGTTTGTTCTTACCTTGATCGACTTCCTAATCGGATTCGCTTTCGCTCTCCGACTGGAAGTCACCCACGTTGATGCTGAAGGTGTACTCCTGATCGCATCCCAGGTACGAGTCACTCATGTAGTACAGCGTGTACTCGTGATGGCCCGGACTGGGTGCCACAAAGTCCAGCTTGACCTTGGCTTTCTGCTGCAGTGTCAACCGTTTGATCGACAGCAACGAGTTGGTTTTGGGATCACCAATAACCACCCACCAGCCTTCCTCACGTTTCTGAGGAAAACACATGAAATGAAAATACGGTAAATTAATTAGTATAAAACTTGCCGGGCACGTTCTCAAACAGTAGTTTCGAGCAAAAATATGGGCTAACCAACAATCGCATTCATTTTTCTCTAATAGTCGACACGCTCGAAAGAGCCATCAGGATGTGTGGAGCTGCGAAATCCCAGTCACATTATTTTGTTCCCGTTGATAATGTGACCGGGGATGCGATTTACTCTCGAGGGAATAGAAGGTTTCTGTTTATTTGCTCATTGTTTGTAAATAGCTGCCCAACTTCTGATTACGGACGACGGGCATGGCTGATAATGATGGCAAAAAACAAGCCCTGCCATTCATTAGTAGGTGTAGCACGCGCACACGCTGCCAAGTTGTTTGCACAAAACTGTGGCGCCAAGGTTCGATGGAAACTTACCTGCGGGAAGAACGGAGCAATAACTGGTCCAGTAACATCATCCTCGCGTTCCAAATTGACAACCACATTGACGGAGGATCCGGAATGTATGCGGTCTCGGTCCACCACTTCGAATGTCATCTCGATGTTGGGATAGCGGTTGCAGAACCGTGCAACGTCCGACATTTGCAGGTCGCTCAGCTGCAGCAGACGGCTCCGATCGTCGTCGTCCAGTTCCATTATATCGAACACGGTTTCGATGTTCTTATCCTGGCAGCGTTTGATTATGTCGCCGCTAAAGTGCGGCAGCTGCTTCAGGTACGAGTCCTTGCTCCACATGGCTTGCGTGACCATCTGGGCCAGTTCCATAGCGGCAACGGCCGGCGAGAGCCAACCGTTCGAGCTGAGCACGTCAACGCAAGCCTGAATGAGCCGGATTGCTTTGCCCAGGATTTGCTCCGTATCGCCCTGCAGCTCGGCGCCAAGCTGAAGTCGTGATAGATGGGCTTGCAGCAGGAGGTTCGTTTTGATGTGCGGGTCGTTGTATCTGGAAATGTTAGAATGCATTATGTTAGAAATTAGAAATCCTTGAAATCCACGAATTCAGTTAGTCAATAAACTTATTATCATTTGTTTTACCGCTATCGGACATCTTTCTATTAAGTTATAGGCAATCAGTTTATCTTATAGTAACGAGCAAAACAAAGTGAAAATTTTCACTAAACCGTAGGAAACGTTCATACAGAACCAGTTTAAATTGAAACAGTCTAAGCGGCACCAATTCAAGGCGAATCAAGTCAAGTAGAATTAGGACAAACATTGACAGAAATATTCCGGAACGTATCACCAGCAAGTGGGCGCGGTACGTTATCATTGGCAGAGCAATTGCGCGGTCAACAAAACCGCAGCTTCTGAGTCTTTGCTGTTAGGATGATGGTTATTCGTGAAGATCCGCCGAAGTTCCGTCGCCAATCCGCCGGATGGACTATCGAAGCGGGCTCTTACGACAATATGCTTGGAACAGCCTGAAGGCGGCCTGCCAGGACAACGATTACGAATACGGGAATTCGGGCTGCTCCGGCAGTAGACCGGGGTCAAACTTGTGGAGTGTAAATCAGTCGAAGCCTACGGCGTTGATCTTCTGATGACCACTCGGCACAAGTTGGCTGCAATCGGATTTGAATAAATATAACGAAGGTTGGGTATCCAGTATCCTGTTGATGAGACTACCGAAGACGTACGATCCTATGAGTATGGGCCTTGAAACACCCAGGATCAAGCTGAGGGCGGGTACTGTTTAAGTGAGTATTTTCCAGGATATCAAGTGACCAGATGAGTCAGCAGGATGCGATGTTGTAAGGGTGTTCGATAGCCAGAACAAGAATAAGGCCGTGAATGTGCAACCGGACAAGTTTAAGATGAAATGTTACTGGTGTAAGCAGATCGGACACTTCGTGTCCAGATGCAACCGAAAATTTCAAAGGAATCACAGAAGGGTAAGAAAAAGTCGAATACGCACTCGGCGTTTGTGGTGTCAAACGGAGGGAAAATGATCAAGGAAGATTGGATTTTCGACTCTAAAACTTTGTCCCATGTCTGTCGTGATCTTGATGACCTGGAGAACCCTCAAAACGTGTCTTACTAACACACACAGGATTGCTGCTTTCAGAATCCAGAGCATTCCTATTTCATAGTGAAGGGGATTTATCGTTACCGAGTTATAATAATCCTGGAGATTCGACTGTTGGATTCTCATACTAGAAGCAAGATCTATAAGTGTTCTATAAGCAAGATATTCTGTACGAATCTTATGCAAAATTCCACAACATGATTCCAATGCGAGGAATCCTAGAGATTCCCAGAGTTTTGAGAGTGCCATTTAGCGAGGCGGAAATTTCGGATAAAACTTTTTGAACTGAAGTAGTTGCAGGCTAGCAGTTATACCAGAAGACAAGTTCACCGGAAAAATACCACATTCATCGCAGTTGTATGTGTGCGGGAGAAAAGCTGTGGATTATGTTTTAAAAATGCGAAGGAAGAAATGGGATTCCAAGTCCGAGACTGGAGTATTCTTTGGATATGCAACAGGGACCAAGGGATACCGTGTCTGCAACCCGCAAACGAAGAAAGTTTTCATAAACCAAGACAATGTGTTCTTGAGTAAACAGTAAAGCGGACAAAAGAAAGACAAATTTGTAAGAACTTATCAAGCCGGCTTCGTCGAAGATCGATTTACAACGGATCAAATATTTACCCTGCGGCAGATCCTTCAAAAGGGCCGTGAATACAAAGTTCCCGCGCACCATTCGTTTGTTGACTTCAAAGCCGCATATGATACCATCGACCGGAAAGAGATATGGAAAATCATGGACGAGAACATCCTCCCCAAGAAGCTCATCAAAATGATTCAATCTGCGATGGATGGTACACAGTGCTCTGTTCGGATTTCGGGTGGATTGTCAACTTCATTCGAATTACATAGAGGGCTTCGTCAAGGTGATGGTCTCTCATGCCCTCTGTTCAATATAGCGCTACGAGGTGTTATGAACCGAACGGATATCAACACGCGGGAGCGATCTTCAACAAATCTAGTCAATTCATCTACTTTACCGATGATATGGATATTATCCATACTACACCAGTACACCAGACTAAAGCGTGATGCAGAAAAGGTTGAAGGTAAATACGGAACCGACGCCGCTTGGACAGTAGTATAATGCGTGGCGATGAGTTTGAGATAGTCGACGAATTTATCTACCAGCCGTGAGATTCGGAGGCGTATTATCAGCGGAAGTCATGCTAACTATGAATTTCACAATGGCAATTACGGTCGAGCAAAGTAAGCCCCCGCACAAGGTGTACCCTGTACAAGACGTTTATTAGACCAGTTGGTTGTTCTCTACGGGCATGAAACATGAACAATCCTCTAGGGCGACCTGCGAGTGCTCAGAGTTTTCGAAAGACGAGTGCTAAGAACGTTCTTCGGCGGCGTACGGGAGATCGGCGTATGCAGACGAAGGATGAACCATAAATTCGCTCAGCTCTATGGCGAACCCAGTATCCAAAAGGTAGCTAAAGTTGGGGCAAGAATGCCGGACAACTACTCTGCAAAGATGATGTTTGCCTTTATCTGGTAGAAACAAGACGACCGCAGTGAATAAGATGGTTAGACCAGGTGGAGCGAGAACTGACGGAGAGTCAGTCAGTGTCCGAGGAATTTGAGAGCGGTAGTCCACAACCGAATTAACTGTAGAAACCTTGTTCAACAGGCTTTGTCTTAGGACGGCAAGCCACTAAAGTAAGTATGGACGAATAACGAAAATGATGTTTCTTGAACAGTGGTCTATTAGTAACTAAGGAAAAATATCTAGGTAACAGACCTTAATAACGAATGAATATAAAATCGACTGCTACTTAGATTTGTTTCTTCAACACCCTCTCTCAGTTGATTTCAGTTAATCCTATTTTATCCCGCAAGTTTAGGAATTGAGGTGATGCTAAATTCTTCGTTGAGAGATCTGCCTCTTGTTGTTGTGTTGTTATGTATACCAGTTGAAACTGCTTTTAAGCGACAGCCTCTCGTACAAAATGATATTTAACGTCTATGTGTTTAGCCCTCTTTGTTTCTTCCTTCTGCGCCATTGCTATTGCACCTTGGTTGTCTTCGAATCTTGGACCGGGTATATATTTTCAGCTTCCATTGCATCGGTCATTAGTCCACACAGCCGTAATGTTTCGGCTTGCACAGCTACTCATAGCAATATATTCTGCTTCAGTTGACGGCATTGCTACAGCGTTTTGCTCCTTTGAAGACCAAGCTACAGTAGAGTTGAAAACTTTCAGTAGATATCCTGAGACACATTTTCATCACTAGCAAAATCCGCATGGACAAAACCAACTACAGGTGGTGAATGGGCATTGCTTTTGTATACTAGTTTAAAACGTTTAGTACCTTGAAGGTATCGTAGCACTCGTTTTGCGTGCTTCCAGTTCTCCGGTCCTGCTGCATCCTGGAATCTCGATAAATAGCCAACAATATAACATAAATCCGGCCTTGTTCCCAAGTCGCAACGAAGATTAGCAATCTTTACTCCAAACTTCACCGTCACCATTGCCTCATACACCGAAGTAATCAAACACTTGATCTTTCGGCTTCATAAGGTACACGACAGCAAAAAGAGTGTAATCGTCCAGAAACGAAACAAAATACTGAAACCCATCGTGTGTTGCAGGAGTGATTTTTCCACAAACATCTGTATGCACTCCTTCCAACGGTCTTGTAGTAACGGGTCTAGTTCCACAGAAGGGCAAACGTACCAGCTTTCCCTCCGCGCAGGTATCACAAAAACCACCATCACCTCGTAGTTCATCCATTCCTTTTACCATTTTTGAACTTTGCAGCTTTTTTAAATTTCAATAACTCAGGTGTCCGTATCGACGGTGCCATAGTTCCAGTTTATCGCAATCAATTTTTGCAGCTAATACAACACCAGAATCCATATCCATGGACAAATAGAACAAGTTTCTTCGTAAAATCGCTTCGCAGATGAGCTCTCCATCTTTGGTAAGGAGTGCACGATCTGGCAAAAATTGTATTTTCACTCCTAGTTTCAAAAGAGCAGCCAGAGACAGAAGATTATACTTCAGATGAGGAACATGCATTACGTGGCTTATCCTTGTCCTTGGCACTTTTGATAGTCACGGGGCCGGCAACATTTTGACAGAAGACAAATATTTTTCTTCCTTCACCATATGCCTGCTAGCTCCAGAATCCAAAATCCATTCCAGTTTGTTACCGGGTAGCACCTCTGCTTCCTTTGAACTAACCAAGGCTATTTCACGATCAACTGGAATATCCGCTGCATTGGCCCGTACCGTTTGCTTCTTTGCCTTCGGACAGAATGAACGTTTATGCCCGAAAAGTCCACAGTTATAGCATTTTCCAGCGAAATTGCTTCTAACAAATTGCTTTTTTTCATGCTTTGCTGCCAACACTACACCATCAGATCCGTTGCTAGTACTTGAACCACCTTCTCGCCCGTTGTTTTTCAGTTCCTGTGCCAACAGGCGTGCTTTCACGGTATCCAAGCACAACTTGTCGTCAGGGAGATTTTCTATCGCCGTTGTTGTAACATCGAAGGATGTCGGCAAAGTTATAAAAAGTTGGCTAACCTGATCAAGTTCGCTCACGGTAGCTCTCGCATCTTTGAGTTGCCTTATCAGCTCATCAAATTTCCGGAAATGGTCTTTTAACGGTGTTCCTTCTTCCATTTTCAGTAGCGAAAGAGACTTACGAATATACGTTTGTGCAGCAAATCCTTTCTTCGCAAACGTGTTGGCCAGACTTCCACATTTCCTTTGCCGTTTCCTTGTCCCGAACGTACTCCAAATGACTATCTGCAATAAAGGCCACCAAAAGAGCTTTTGCCTTATCGTTTTTGTCCTTGAACGCCGCTTTCATTGCTTCAATTACGTCTTCAGCCGGCGGATCCTGTTTCACTGCCTCCAAAACTACGCGAGCTGCTAATTGCGTTTCGACTCGAAATTTCCACGTATCGAAACCTTCTCCAGCACACTGAACTACCCCAGCCTTTTTCGCGCTGAGTAATATTGTGTCAACACCATTCGGCCACTCGATATTCCTCGAAGAAATGAAGGATTAAAAGCTTGTGTACGGCCTAGACGACCCGATCGAATTCAGTGTCTTTAGCGATGCAGACTGGGGATTGCGATTGTTTGGCATGCGTTTGCGTCAGTGGAGTAAGCGTTAGATGCTTTGCTACTCACACTCGCTCGCGTACGTGTCGGCATCATAAAACCCGAACCAGAAATCTGAAATTTTCATCAGTTCGACATGCCATTAAAACATCTCTTTAACAGACTATTTAAGAAAACACGCTACCACACCTGTATGATTAAGAAATCATCCCACACCTGACTCGGCAAGGATTTTAGCTACCATTATTGTAAGGAATTCCGGAAGAAGTAAGCTTCAAATTACGATACATTGCCGATTTCACGCACCCACCCGTTGATTTGTTGAAATCAGCGTTGCCTCACTACGCGTGTTGGAGTCTAAAATTTTCTATTCACCAGCATACTTGGATCAGCCACTGACATACAACCGATTACATGATAGCGTTACAATCAGACACAAGGAAACTATTATTAACGTACTACCTATAAAAAATAAGGTAAGAAATTGATCGGGTTTGTACTTACTTTGGAGCGGTCCCGTTGGGACCGGTCAGCTTGTTCGGAAGCCGACCGGCTAAGCTCTTCAGGATGTTATCTTCGTGATGGCGCACGACTACGTCTTCATACTCCGCTGCCGATGAAATAATCTCCAGCAAACCACGAATTTTAGTTTTACTATTCAGCGAGAGGCTGAACAGTTCGATCGTCGTGTAGTTGATGTAGTAATAGGCAGCAATCATGCCCAAATTCAACGGGAGGGTATCCATTTCGTCCTCAATGCTGATGCACTTGGATTGCTCCAGATCGGAGAGGGTTGTTTCTACCAGTTCGGATAGATGATCGGACAAATGTCGATGGGTGACACCCTGTAGGTTGTAGTAGTTTGGATTTTGGGTCAAACGCCGGTACAGGAAGGTCCATGTTAGGTAATCGACAGCATCCTGTTTGTTTTCGATGGTTTTTGTTACGATTTCAGCGTTGAAATGATCGTGCAAACGATGATCCAAATGACTTTCGACCGGTAAACTTTCGTTCAGGAATTTTTTGAAGAAGTCCTTCTTGGAACTCTGACACATTAGGACACACTTGGCATCGTCATCTTCCAGTGGACGGTTGGCTCTGCCAACCATTTGCATGACGTCTGTTATGGGATAGTCGTCATAAGAATGGCTTTTTCCGTTGTAAAATTGTGTGTCCATAATAACAACCAGGTAGGCGGTGATGTTGAGGCCCCAGCAGAGATCTCGCGTAACCACAGCAACCTGAACGGCTCCCGAATCGAACAGCTGTTCGACGATACGATGGTCGGATGCAGTCAGTCCCTCATGAATGTAGGCCACTCCTTGCGAGAGAGTTTCCTTCAACGTCTTATCGGTCATTCGATCCAGGAAAGGTTTGATGTCCTCTTCTTCGGCATGGAAGAAACGATTCGGTTGAGCTTCTGCTGCGCAATATGTCAAGATATCGATCGCCGTAAGGCGAGCAAGTTTACGTGAGGACACAAAAACGATCGCCGGTTTATGCGGGCTGAACTTAGTTATGGCATTGTAGACAGGCTTTGACATAGCGGCGATTCGCGACGCATTGTGGGTTATGTTGAATCCTTGTACGTGCAATTCCAGTGGAATCGGACGAACGCTGGGGTGGAAATTAAAGGTCGCATTGGCGTTGCATCCCAACCAGTTGGCCACATCGCGTGCATCCGACAACGAAGCCGACAAAGCAATGATTCGAATCTGTTTCTCGATCTGCGAAGAAATGTAGCGCATACGGGAACAGACAACTTCCAGAACGGGACCATCCTCCCCTCCGATCAGCTGCAGTTCATCCACGATAAACAGCTGAATGTTCTGAACGTTCTTCCTCTGCTTCCAACGACGGGACAGAATGTCCCACTTGTCCGCCGTTGTCACAATGATCTGACCCTTCGCGATAAGCTTCAAATCCGTCCCGGTTTCACCGGTTAGCTTCACGACCTTACAGCCCATGTCGTCATTTTCCAAATTCTGTCCAAACTTGTGATGCCAATCCATGAAGATCAGCTCGGCGAGCGAATCCCTCGACACCAAATAGACAACCCGTCCGTGCGGGTTTTGTTTCAGCATGCGAAGCACTGCAAACTCGGCGATCGTGGTTTTGCCCGACCCCGTCGGTGCGCCGACAAAGACATTATCCTCGCTGTTGTAGACGGCATTAAAGACCTGCGTTTGAATGGGATTAAACTGCGGAAAACGATACAACTGCTCGAACCGTGGCTCACGGAAAGCACTAATGGGAAGAGCCTGCAAATCGAGCAGCTCCGTTGGGGGAAGATTTTTCTCTGGTAAAATCAAATGTCGGAAAGAAACCGGCAGCTGCGTTTCCGAACCGATCCAGCGATCCGACACGATGCGTAAAAAGTACTGCGGTGGCAACGGTTCAAAGACCGGCACGAAAAATTTCACCAAATGATCGTCCTGACAGTACTTTGCCTTCAGTAGAAAGTACTCATGATGCAGAATGACCTCCGAGTCGACGTCTTCGACCAAAATCCAGAACGCTTCCGACTGACCGTGAATCTTGTCGTCCCACTGGAAGTCGGGAGTAATGGTTAGCTCCACGCGGAGCGTGGAACGCGTGATCGGTTGAATGTGCGTCGAAAGTTCCAGCTTCGGAAACTGGTGAACATACTTATAGATCGTTTTGCCCAGCTTTGGAACGCGGATCAGTTCGCCGATTTCGTTTGCCTCCAGATCGTACAACCGTTCCCAGGGGAAGTTTTTCTTTTCGATTTTTTTGACGATTTCTTCGGGCATTTTGCGGAACTGACGCAGAGGGGACATACTTTGCCACATTCGACGGTCGATCATTTTGCATAGCGTTAAGCATTTGTCCGCCAGTTGAGCCCACTCTCGGTGCAGGACGATTTCGAAGATTGCCCGAAGCAATCGAGATGCCGATTGGGTTACGTAGACCATGTCGGCCATCAGGGCGAAGCCCTCGAGTTTCAGCTGCGAGATGTAGGCCTGCAGCAGGACATTAACCTTGGCGCTGGCTTCCTCCATGCTTTCTTTGATCGGAATCGGAACGCGTTCCATTAGCTTTTGCAGTTCCAGTTTTTCCTCCTCACGAACGGTAATGTTGCGGAACTCTCCCGACAGGGAAAACACACGGAACAGTTCGATTTCGCTGAGGGTTGGTTTCAGTAGTTGGTTGTAAGTCAGCATGGTTTCGTGGGTACAATAATAATGAGAAGCGATTCTACCGATTTCCGTCACCTGGAAGTGGCCACTCTTGCGATCGTACTTAATTAGGCCACTCTTCTCCAAATTCAATGCAGCCGTGTGAACCAAATCCGCACGGAATTGTTCTAGCAGAGGATCATCCTTAATGGCATCGTACGAAACCCCGTACAGAGTCGGCTGACGAAGCATCCGGATGTACAGATAGGTGTAACCAAGCCAGGTGACTGCATCCTTAACGTTCTGTATGGTTCCCAGAACGATCTCAGCATTCAGCATGTCGGGCATCTTGGAAATTAACTGCGATTCGATCGGTAGCTGTTGGTTGAGAAGCGACAGATAAAACTGGAGCTCACTGTGGTTGGTAATCAGAATGCCTTCTCCCTTGGTATCGTACTGTGGACGACCGGCTCGACCCAGCATCTGAAGAACATCCAACGCTCCAAGCTCAACCCAACGGCCTTTCTCCGGATTGTAAACCTGTGTCCCTTTAATGATGACAGTATGGGCGGGTAAATTTACACCCCAAGCCAGGGTAGCAGTTGAAACCAACACCTGGATGTGCCGATCGGCGAAAAGATCCTCCACAAGCGTCCTGTCGACACGAGTCATACCGGCGTGATGGATGGCAAAACCATACGGAAGCAAATCTTTCAACTCGGCATTTTTCACCTGCTCAGCTTCGGACCGTAAAACTTCCATACTGGCAGAACCTTCCCGCAGAAAGTTTCCCAACGTATCCTTCTCCAGACACATGTCCCTAATTGCACGCGCTGTTTTACCGGTTTCCTTCCGCGAATGGACAAAAACCAGCACCTGATTCTTCCCGGCATGTTCCATAACCTTCTCGTAAACGATATCATTCATCACCTGGAACCGCTTGAGGGCTTTCTTCTCCGTAACACCAATGTACTGCTGTTCCAGCGCAACCGGACGGTAGCTGTTATCGAAGTAGAACAAACCAGTTTCCGGTCGAACACGCAGAAAGGTCGCAACGTCCTGATAATTCGGCAGAGTAGCTGATAATCCAACCAAACGAACATCCTCCTGAGTGGTTTCAATGTTTCGAATGGTTCTCGCAACCAACGATTCCAAAACTGGACCCCGTTCGTCATGCAGCAAATGAATTTCATCAATAATTACCAATCGAACCAACTGTGTGTAAGTTTTCTCTCCTCCCTTTCGCGTGATAATGTCCCACTTTTCCGGGGTACATACTATAACCTGCGTAGCAGCTATCTGTTCTCGACTAAGCTGATGGTCCCCAGTTAATTCCGATACGGTCAAGTTGTAAGTAGCCAAGCGCTTACCAAAGTTACCGACCATTTCCTGTACCAACGAACGCATCGGAGCAATGTAAATTATTTTAAATTCGTCCACATTAATTGTACCATCATCGTTAATATGTTTACCAATTTCCCGCATCATCGTCAGCAGAGCTACGTTAGTCTTACCGGCACCCGTGGGGGCACACAGTAGTAGATTTTCATCACTTTCCAAAGCCGTCTTATACAGCCGACTCTGAATTCGATTCAGTGTCTTGAATCCAGCAAAAACCGGCTGCACATATTTCGGCAGCTTTTCGATCGTCAGCAGCTCTTCGTTTTCCTCAAACGCTTTAGGCTTCAGCGCCGGCACGTGAACCTCCTCATAACCCTTCCGCTGCTTCCTAAAGCTACCATCCGGCAGCTGACACCGTTTGTTAGCCATCAGATGCGAACCCTGCGTGAAAGCCAGCTCATCCAACTCCAGTAAATTCCGATTACCAGGAATCTGCCCTCCAATACCTTCCATGTTATCATCGTCCTGTTCCTTCCTGCGACGTTGCATTTTAGACTTTTCACTTTCATAATCCTCTACCTCCTGCTTACCGGTATCGAGCTGCCTCAAAATTTTCGCCAAATAGGCATCTCCCTTCATCTTTTCACGAATCTTAATACGCTCACTTTCGCTTTGCGAAGAAGCCAGCATTGTACAGTACAGAATCATTTGCCGATTTTTCTTCAACAGTTTGATGAAATCAAAACAATCATATCCCAGCAGCAACACCAATTGGTTTTCACACTCTCTATCATCCCCAGCGTCCTTCAGGACGCTGAGTACTTCGCCAGCCTTCGCCTGTGACAACATAGAATCGTTGTAGTACTTCCGCAAGCAGCGCTGCAGCCAATGGGCATCGATATCACGTGGATCCAGCGCCTTTTCCTTTTTACCCTCCTCGTTACCACCGAGCTGAAAAAATTCAAATTACTCAATCTACACTCTGATAAGCAACTCAATTCAGAACTCACATTTTCTGCGTGCAACATCCCGTCATCCCTCGCCTCCTCGCCCTCATCCTGCACGTCATCATCCCGAATCTCCCCGTACTTATCCTCGTCACTTTCCTCCTCGGACTCCTCAAACTGCACATTAATCCCGTACGTATCGTCGATCTGTTCCTCCGCCGTAACGCCCATCGCGCTCGCCGCATCCGACCCAAAGTCGGTAATTTTCTTCCCCAAATTAACCAACAGCGCAAACCGTTCATCCGTAACATTCCCCAACAGCCCATCGATTTCCCGCTTCCTCTCGCGATCTTTCATCTTATCATTTTTCAAAACCGCCAAAATCTCGTCGGCCGCACCGCAGAGAATATCCCGCGGTTGATCACCGATCGCCTCCTGAATGAAGCTCAGCAGCACCTCGTACGTCTGGCGGGTTTCCTGCGTCTTCGGCCGGTACACGATGCCGACCATTTCGTCGATTCCCTCCGACAGCAGGGTCGCGCCCTTCATACTGTTGAAATCGTACTGCGCTTCGTCACGCTTCTGCCGCTTAGCCTTGCGCTCCTCTGTTTTTTCCGGCTTGGTGCGCTGCGCCCGGTCTCCCATGCGGGTGCCCTCCAGCTTGCCAACCAACGACAGCACTTCGCCCGTTGCCTCATCCCGCCGGGGACGTTCGATCAGACGAACATCCGCTTGCAAGACAAGATTCGAGTTCTGAAATGTGGTGAAATAAATATTACGCATATAAACAAAACGTTTTTAGTGCGTTTCGATTTCAACAAGGGCACCCATCTTGGTTACCTTTAAATAATATTGAAATAGCGAATAATTCAATACGTACCGCTTTATACTCGTATTGCAGCTGACGTGCTGCGGCATCAGCCATTATATAAATGTGATTTCAACTGAATATAGTTGATAAAATTCTGCAAAATTGATATTTTCTCGTTTTTCTCCGACGGACACAACACTTTTTCGGCTTGTTTTCGGTTTTGACAGTTTAATTTAGGCAAAGGAGTGCGTTCGCAGAGTTGAGTAATTTGGTTCAAAGAACTTAAAATAGCAGGTTTGTGTGTCTCGCGCTCTCGCTACCACCCCCATCCACTAATCGAAGTTTGCTATTCGCTGTGACGGCACCGCACGACCTTTTTTCTACTCAACTGCCCGTAGCTGATTGCGTGAAAATTATTTCCGACATATTTCTGTCTTTTGCACTCTTTAACAAATCGCTATTCTGCTTCACGCAAACTCGAAACTAATGTAGGTGCCTGCACTGCGGTGCCTTCATAGCGAATCCAGCTTTCCACGAGCGATAATGGCGGATATTGAGCACAAGTTGGCACAATCTTTTGACATTCATTGGAGGAGCGTCGATGGATACATTCATGATTGTTTGTTGTTCGAGTGTAAAAATGTAAACATTGTTTAATCGCTCGTTGCAAAGCTGGATAGGCAGACTCGCGATGCGCAAAGATCGCTCGTGGAAAGCTTGATAGGCAGACTCGCGATGCGAACTTAAACTTTTTCAGTACTGATACTTTCGTGGCACGCTGGTCAAGAGTTCGTATTTTCTGATGAAAAACTCTTCATCTTGCAACAGCCACACAATGTCCAAAATGATCGGCTGTGGGCGCCGACGTTGGCCAGCATCCCCCGTCCCACATAAACATCCCGCGGTTCCAGAGCGCCGCGTCGGTGATGGTTTGGGGGGCCGTATCCAAGCGTAGGAGCTTCCACTGGTGTTTGTCGAGAAAAACGTGAAAACTACAAGACCGAGGTTCTGGAGAAGGTCGTGGCCCCGGTTCTTCGTGACCTCTACGGGAAAGATCATTACGTCTTTCAACGGGACGGCGGACCTGCTCACACGGCGAATATCGTTCTACCGTGATGTCGGGAGAATTTGACTGATTTTCTCGATAAGACTTTGTGGCCTCCCAGCTCCCCGCATCTTAATCCCCTGGACTTTTATGTATTGTCGTACATGCTGGCCAAGCAGAGAGAACATAAAGTGAGCAGTATGCACCAATGTATGAAGCTCATTTCCAAGATCTGGGACGAGATGCCCATGGACCAGGTGCGTGCCGCGTGTGACTCTTTTGAGTAACGTCTCAAGCTCGTCATAAAGCACAAAGGGGGTCTGCTTCCACCAAATATGTCGTGCAGGTTCTCAATAAACCTTGCAATAAACACTGCTTCAACAAAAATTGACTCAGAAAAGGATATCTTGTATTTTCATTTTTTAAACACATTTTGGGTGTTGTGGGTTCGAATCCGGTTATAATCTCAGATTACAGCTTGGTTCGACTCATGTACCTTCCAGCATTGGACAAAAGGTAGGAGTCAAAATGACTACTTGTCAAGCATAGCTACCAATACCCTCCCCCCCCCCTTCCTTTCCGCTCTTCCCCCCACCTTCACCAAAAAATTTTCATTTCTTTGCCCTACCGTCCCTTCATCAATTGTAGAACCATCGTTTCAAAAAAATATTAATATATGTATGACCTCATTCCAAGGTCAAGACTAAAAACATGAGATTAGTCTACATTTTTAAAGGTTTTAAAGTGTATTCGAACTTTTTGAACACCCTGTACTTGGTCCTTTTAAAGAAGGCACGTTCACAGTTTTTCTGTTAAGATTAAAGCTTTTGTTTTTTGTTTTGCTTTTCGTGATGCACTTTGTTGATTTTGTGATTTTCGCATATTTCGTGATTAGATGAGACCTCGGATGTGCGTCTTTAGTTATTTTGTACTGTAAAACTGTAATTTGTATTGTATCAACTGCAGTTTAAGCATGAGCATAGTGCAGTCGAATATTTCCACTACGATCCGTAGTTTTAACATTTCGGACGACATCCGGATTGAGGTGAAAAAGTTCCGAACAGATGCTGGTATCGACGAGATTGATATCGAGGAGGATGAAGACGATATTTGTAAGTAACTAGCACGTACGATGGTTTGATGGAATTTTGATCCCGATAGAAGTCATTTTTTCATCCAAATACAATTTATAATATTGTTTTGTTTCTAGCCGTCATTCAAAAAATTCATAAAACATTCTCCGATCCGAATGAAGTCGAGTTCGACCCCGATACATTGAAGTCCATCATTTCTCGGCTGGATGAAATCGAAAAAAAGTTAGAGAACATCATCTATATGAACGCACAGGCAGATAGCCTAAATGCGGTACACATGAATGGGCTCATAAATCGCCAACTGGTGGCCGCTTCCGGTTCGATGACACCAACAACACTGACCATAGCTCAACCGGGTTCTCCCGGACAGATGGCAGTGGAACCGATGGTACAGGATGACATGATTGACGACATACGGCTGGGCATGAGCTTGGATGAGAGTGAATTGATCGGCGAATTTGTCGAACATGACGAGCTGAAGCTGGTGGAGTTCCCCATCAATCGGGTCGACGATTTGCGGGAACTGGAAGAGTCAATTACCAGCGATCAGGAATCGTTTGTTTCATTTGTGAGTAGGCCTGTATTAAGAAGTCGCAGTTTTCTTACGTATCTTTACGTTCGCAGGCAAACTTTCTGGGTGCAACAGTTCAAAAGCACAATCGCAACCTGGAACCGATCCTGCGAGATTTTGTAACCGAGAGTCTGATCAATGAGCTTGGTTTTTCTTTTGAAGTCAACATGATGTCGTTCTACATTTTTAATCAACTGTTGTACGGTGAGTTTTTTTTATATTAAAGAATGTAAACGTTTTTGATAATGTAATGATGAACTATAGATATTTGGAAAACGGACTACTCAACCATGAATGATTACCGAAATCAGCTGCGTAAAATTGCCGCTAAAATTCGTAATCGAGCTGCGAGGAAACAAAAGTAAGCTGATTAAAAATATATTTGGTTGTTTAATGGTTCGAATAAATTAAAAAAAAGAGTAAAATTTTGCTTTATGATTATTCTAGATAGAATAAGTAAAATATCTGGCATAATTCTTAAATCTAGATCGTAGCAAAAGTATTAATCAATGATTTCCAATAATTTGTATAAATGGAATTTGGCTTGTATATTTATTAAAACGATGCTTGGTTCGAGTTTTGAGTTTTTGAAATAAGCGTCGATCATGACAATCGAAAAATATTCGTTGGAGTTTTATGCGAAACTTGACTACATACCTACTTGATTTTTTTGAAATATTTAGTTCCACTAACAATTTTTAAAAATTCATGTGATTTACAGTTAACATTTGAAATTACATGTCGGGTAGAACATACTTACTTATGTGTCCATGTCCGCCGGTCCGGCAGAACAAAGGGATGATATCAGAGATCTCCACTGCTGACGGTTGCCCGCCATGACTTTTACCTGTCGCCAGGACAGGTTCTCGTCTTCAGCCCGGATTTCGTTGGCTGCGTCGCCATGAGCCTCTGGGTCTGCCTCTCCTATGCTGTCCTTGTGGATTCCAGTCGACTGCTTCTCTGCAAACCTCGTTCGCTCCTTTCCTTAAGGTGTGTCCGATCCACTTCCACCTACGTTCACGAATTTCTGTGGCTATTGGCCGTTGATGGCACCGACGATGGAGTTCCTCATTGGATATCCAGTTGTCAGGCCACCAGGCACGAATGATATATCGCAGGCACCGGTTAATAAATACCTGCAGTTTTTGCGTTATCTCCGCCTAGACGCACCACGTTTCGCAGGCATACAGCACGGATCTAACGTTTGAATTAAAGATTCGGGTTTTCGTACGTAGAGTGATCTGGTTTGAGCACCAAATGTTTCGCAGACCTGCAAAGGCACCCCTGGCCTTCCTGATCGGTCTGGCTATATCTGTCTTGGTACCACCATCGGGCATTGTCTGACTATCAAGGTATTGAAAGGTGTATACCTGTTCAACTTGTTGTCCCGCTACTGTGAAATTGATGGAATTGTCAGTGTCCACTACCATAGACTTAGTTTTTGCTACATTGACTGTGAGACTTGCTGCCTGGAAGCTCTCGGAGAGGTCATCTAACTTGCTCTGCATCGTTTCGGCGTTGTGCGAGCAAGACAATGTCGTCGGCTAGGTCGAGGTCATTTAGTTGCTCCATCGTCAGAGGATTCCTAGGCAATCCTCGATTTGGTCTACTGTCAATTGCTCCAACTAATATCTCATCCATAACAATGAGAAACAGAAGCGGTTATAAAATGCAGCCCTGTCTCACGCCTGCAGTACCCTTATGGGGTCGGACAAGACGCCGTCATGCAAAACCTTGCACGAGAACGCTTCGTACTGAGCCTCGATGAGATGGGCTAGTTTATCTGGAACTCCTCTACGCCTAAGTGCGCCCCAGATGTTTTCGTGGTTGAGTCGGTCGAACGCTTTTTCGAAGTCAACGAACACCAGCAGAAGAGAGTCCTGGAATTCGTTGATCTGCTGCAATATGATGCGGAGCGTTGTGATATGGTCTACACATGATCGGCCAGCACGGAATCCAGCTTGTTGCCGCCGGAGAGTAGCGTCGATCTTCTCCTGGATCCGGTTGAGGATTACCTTATAGAGTACTCTGAGAGTAATACAGAGCAACGTGATGCCACGCCAATTACCGCATTCCGTTAGGTCTCCTTTCTTAGGGACTCTGACCAATATGCCCTGCATCCAGTCCACCGGAGAAGTTGCGGTTTCCCAAATATTGCTGAAAAGCTGATGCATCATCTGGGCTGACAAAGATGGGTCAGCTTTGAGCATTTCGGCTGAAATACGATCTATCCCTGGCGCTCTATTGGATTTCATTCTCTTGATGGCTGCTACAATTTCATCCAGCGATAGCGCCTCCGAGTTGACGCGATTAGTTCGACGAACTGTAAGCGTCATACGCTGCTGCGTGCGCTGCTGGTTCTGTTGGTCTCTGACATTTAAAACTCTGAAGAGTTGTTCAAAATGTTCAGTCCATCGCTTAAGGGAACAAAGTACTTTTTCAATTCTAAGAAATCGAAATTTTTTTTATTGTTTATATCGAAAGACTAACATTTCGAGCATATGTATTTGAAACCGTCAACCGAGACGTGAAAATCATCATCGGAGATGCAAACGCGCAGATCGGGAGGGAGGAATTCTTCCGTCCAGTTATTGGAAGACATAGCCTGCATCTGCACCAATGATGGACCAATGACCAATGATAACGGTCTGAAGCTCATAAATTTTGCCGCGGCCAGAGGGATGGCCATCTGTAGCACCTACTTTCCACGTTTGAATATTCGGAAACACACCTGGAGGCATCCAAATGGAGACTAGCTCTCAGATCGATCATGTCTTGATTGACGGTCGACACTTTTCGGACGTTATCGATGTACGGTCTTTTCGTGGACCAAATATCGACTCTGACCACTATCTCGTAGTGAGTGAGATTCGCGCAAGGCTGTCGAACACGGCTCGCACTGAGAGGACGCTGCGTTTCAACATCCATCGGTTAACGGCAGACGGCGTAGCAGTGGAGTACGCCAGGAAGCTTGACCAGCGAATCGCAGAACAGCAGGTAGAAGAAGAAGATATAAATGGGCTGTGGAGGAACATCCATGGTGCCATCCAAACAGCAGCGAGAGAGGTGGTAGGCACGACGCGTGAAAGACAGCGTAACACCTGGTTTGATGCCGAATGCCAGAGAGTGACAGATGAAAAGAACCAGGCCAGAAGCCGCATGCTCACTGCGGCAACGCGTCAAAACAGAGAGAGATACAGAGAGACTAGAGCTGCGGAAAAAAGAATCCATCGTCTAAAAAAACGCGAGTACGAGGAGCACGTGCTCGTCGGCGCCGGCAACGACACAGGGAGTTTCTATAAAACGGTGAGATGCAGGAATTTTGCCATGCCTGTGATGTGCAATGATAGTGCTGGCCACCTGCTTACTGACAAAACGGCGGTAGCAGCCATGTGGAAGGAGCACTTTCAGACACTATTGAATGGAGAGGTAAATGCGGAGATCAGCAAGGACAGGATAAAAATTGTAATCGGCGATGGTCAAGCTGTGGAGCCACCAACACAGGAGGAGGTTAAGAAGGCAATCAGTGAGCTGAAAAGGCTAAGACTGCTGGGAAGGACGGTATCCCTGCTGGACTTCTAAAAGCGGGGTGCGAGCGGCTGTACGAAGCAATCCACCGGATCATTGTCAGGATCTGGGAGGAAGAACAAATGCCGGAGAAGTGGTTGGATGGCCTGATTTGCCCAATGTTCAAAAAGGGACATCGAATGGAGTGTAAAACTATCGAGGAATTACATTGCTCAATTCTGCCTACAAGGTGCTTTCCCGTATCCTGTTCTGCAGACTGAGACCGTTAGCGGAGTCCTTCGTCGGCGAGTACCAAGGTGGTTTTCGTGAGGGTCGCTCCACGACGGATCAGATGTTTACCCTGCGCCAGTTGCTAGACAAGTTCCGGGAGGACAACTTGCAGACATACCATCTGTTTGTGGACTTTAAAGCGGCGTACGATTCAGTTAAATGAAATGAGCTGTGGCACATAATGCTAGAACATGGTTTTCCGACGAAACTAGTTACGCTGATTCGTGCGACGCTGGATGGATCCAAATCATGCGTTAGAATAGCGGGTGAGACCTCAGCTGCTTTCGTGACGTTGGATGGACTGAAGCAAGGGGATGCACTCTCTAACCTGCTATTCAACATTGCCTTGGAAGGTGCATTACGAAGAGCAAACGTGGAAAGGAATGGAACTATCATCACGAAATCCCACATGCTTCTTGGTTTTGCGGATGACGTCGATATCATCGGAATCAACCGTAGAGCAGTGGAAGAGGCATTCAGGCCCTTTAAAAGGGAAGCTGCGAGATTGGGACTTACCATTAATACCGCCAAAACGAAATACATGGTTGCTGGTAGGGAACGTGGGAGCTCAAGTGGTGTTAGTGCCGAGGTGGAGTTAGATGGGGAACGATATGAAATAGTGGAGGAATTTACATACCTTGGTACACTCGTGACATGTGACAACGATGTAAGCCGCGAAGTGAAACGACGAGTTGCAGCTGCGAATCGGGCTTTTTACGGATTACGTAGCCAGCTGAAGTTCCGTAGTTTGCAAATTTGCACAAAACTGGCGTTCTACAGAACACTAATGCTCCCGGTGGCCCTTTACGGACACGAATCATGGACGCTAAAGGAAGCTGATCGGCGAGTGCTTGGGGTTTTGTGAGCGCAAAATTCTCGATCTATACTTGGTGGCAAAATGGAAAATGGAGTGTGGCGCAGACGCATGAATCACGAGCTGTACGAAGTATACAAATATGCTGATATAGTGAAGGTAGTGCAATGTGGCAGGCTGCGGTGGGCTGGACACGTGGCCAGAATGCCCGACGAAAGAGTAGCCAAAACTATTTTCAGCAGAGAACCAGGAAGAGGCCGTAGACTCCGAGGCAGACCCCGCATCCGGTGGGTGTGTGCTGTCGAAGACGATGCACGTTCAGCTGGTGTTCGTGGGGATTGGAGAACGGCAGCCCGGGACCGACGGTACTGGAGGATCATAATTCGTTCGGCGCAGGATCGGTAACGGACCGTTGCTACTAAAGTAAAGTAAGTAAGTATTTGAAACCGTATGGATGATTTCCAAAAAATGACCACTAAGGCAGCGAGAAATATCGTACAACAAAAGGATATCACCATTGGCGGCGGCGGTTTCTCTTTGCTCGGCTAGAGAGTTAGTCCAGGCTCTCTTGGTTCGCCTACAAGCACGGTTAACAGCCCTTTCCAGTTCGGCGTATCGTTGACGGGCAGCTGTCTTAGCCGATTTGGTCCGCGCTCGCTCAATGCCTCTCTCCGCTCGTCGATCTTCCTCCAAGTTTCATCTGAAATCCACTCCCTCCGCCCGCTGCGCGCTTTGCCGAGGGTTTCATCACTGTCCAGGTAACCAGTAAGCATTTCCAATGCAATTTAAATGCAAGCCAATTAGCATTTAAGTTGCCTTAAATGCTACCTAAACGCTATTTTAGCAAAATATGCGGCTACTTTACTGCTAGCCCTCTTATAGTGCTGACAATGCTTATTTGCAGCTAGTTACCGACAAGAAGAATTTAAATAGAATTGTGGATGCCAATTTACAACAGTTGTGCAATCAAAATGCTGATAAATAGCAACCTGCAGTATAAAACGCCAGGGATGCTAATAAACGATTGATTTACTGCTTATACTAATGCTTATTGGTTACCTGGGTGGTTGTGATGAAGGCGTTGTTGATGCCGGTCTATTGCTCTTCGACGGTTCCACCAGGTGGCAGCTCCGAGGCTCGAGATTCAAGTTGTTCGTCATAGGCCCTTTTCACCTCAGGATTCTCCAATCGGCGGACGTCGTAGAGGCACCCAACTTTCTCCTCCCGTCGTTGGACACGTGCGACGCGCAGACGTCTCAGCAGTAACAAGATGATGGTCGGATGCAATATCAGCGCTGCGTTTGTTGCGTACATCAAGAAGGCTCTTTCACCATTTCGGGCTAATGCAGATGGGGTCGATATGGTTTTGTGTTCGACCATTGCGGGAAACCCACGTGACTTTATGTACTGGTCTATGGGGGAAGAGCGATCCACCAATGACCATGTCGTTATTACCACAGAATTCTGTAAACAGCTCCCCGTTTTCGTTCATCTCTCCTAGGTCATGGCGTCCCATGACGCGTTCAAGGTCCGCTTTGTTTGAGCCAATATTCGCGTTGAAGTCGCCCATGTGGATTTGGATATCCCCCTTCGGGATTTTCTCAACCACGCTGTTCAGCTGGCAGTAAAAACTCGTTCTCCTGCAGGTCGGCAGCATCTGTTGGCGCATAGCACTGGATTGCTGTAAGGTAGGAACCCGTGTTCTGAATCTGGCAACGATTCTTCGCTCACTTATCGGTTCCTACTTCATCAGGGCCACATGTGCCCCTGGGCTCAGTAGGAATCCAACTGCTCTTTCTCGAGTAGCTCCTTATCCTGGTGATGGAGCTGATATCTTAATGTGGGCGGGAGCCACTATGCCCCCTTTTTCTGTTAGCGTACGACAACCAAGGTTGCGTACTCCAGCCGGCACCTCGTGGAGGTATAGGAATATAGGAGTTAATGAACAGAGGTTACGGAATTCACATGTTCATCCATTGCCAGCCAACATACATTTGCCAGGGTAGAACATATTTACAATCAACCAAATCATTCCGTTTAAAGAAAAATTTGACTAAATATTCGCGCGAAATTACCACAGCAAGGAAGAAATTCAGAAATTTATCTGGCCTCTCTGCCTTTTATTGAGCCATTTTCTGATGTTTGGCTTCACCCTGTGACTGTCAGATTTGAGCAGGGATGCCAGATGTGTAGATTTGTACGCAAACTGCCCAAAATGCAGACTGTTGAGTTTGGGTGTACGCTATACTTTCAGATCTTTTTTCAAAATATTTTTTTAGGTTTCCATTTGTTTGAGGCTAATTTGTGTTCTAAGCTCTTAAGATTATCAAAAAACGTTCGAATATTATTGCACAATGTTTCCAAAGCGGCAATATTTTCAAACGAAATTCAAGTAGTTATTTTTCGGATTTCAACTGTTCATTTTTTTTTGTAAAAAAAAAATCTGGCATTGCTGCGTTTTAAGTTGAATAATTGACGTAAAAATATTACTTTGATTTAATACGATTCGTGTTTGTAAATGGCTTGTTTTGGGGGGAAATTTTAAATATTTCTTCTAATATTTTGGATAAAATGATTTTTAGTTACTGCGAGCGCAACCTCTAATACGTTCTTCGAGAGTGGGTAGAAGAGAACAAACCAAATCCGTGCGGAACCTGTGCTGAAACCTCTTGTTTACGGTGTCGGATTACTCTACTGCAAGATCTAAGAATGGACAATTGCCATAATTATGCTACGACTTGTAAGATTATCAAACAATATGAATTTAACTGCTAATTTTGAGATGTTTTGGTTTGCAGCAAAAAAGCGAAGAATACCGATCTCAGACGACATTCACATTATTATCAAAAAATTCCGAGACAAGGATAAGCATGACGAAAAACCCTGTAAGTAACTGTTGGCTTGTGATATATACAAGTTTACAAATTATTTCTGGCATTTTTTTCAGCGACGTCAGGCGATCATGATTACGACGACGAGCATAGCATGGACTCGGAGGAACTCAAACGAGTTCGACAGCAAGAGCCATCCTCCTCCTGTGTAGTGGCTAGCACTTCCAGTAACAGTAGCGGAACACTATGTTCATCGAACAATAACTTGGGCGCTGGTAGTACTGGAATCACTATCGGAGGAATGACAATACAACAGCAACCAGTTTCTTCACAGCCCGATGATATCAAACTTATTTTGAAAAAGTTGACAAACATCGAAGAGCTGCTGAAAGTTGTTGCCGAACAGAGTTTCAACCGGTTGGCTGCTCTCAAGCAGGAAGCTGGAACTGGTGCAGCTACTGCCGCCAATCTTGGCTTGATTGCTGCCGAGCCAAGTTGCATTAACGTGGAGTCTATGTTTAAGTTCCCACTGAGGACACTCAAGGAACTGATCGAGCTGAACAAGGGCATCTGCAGCGACGAGAGCTTGTATAACAAGCTGTTTGAGTATCTCACCAAAATTAAGCTGGAATGTGATGAAAACATTGTGATGAATGCTCTCGGTTCGATAGTCAGTGACGAGGTGCTCGATGCAGTATCCTGGGATGGCGGTAAAAAGTTCAAATTGTCTTCGCTGGTGATTTTCAGCGATTCTCTGTACGGTAAGTACGATAATTGAGTTCGGTTTTTGCGTTGACTCTATACCTGCGTACGATTTATTTTAGTGGCCTGGTTCAAGGATCGGCTTAAGTACGACGAGTACGTCGCGGAAATGAAGGACGCAATCGAAAAGTCTCACAAGCGGTACGCAAAAACAAAAGCGAAAAAATCCACCTTACAGCAGCAGTCGCAGCAGCACCAAACGCTCACACTGACAACGGCCAGTGGAACCACAACGGCCACGGTCGTCACCGATGGCGGTCAGCTTTTTTTGTCGTAGTCATCCATTTATTCAGTCAAGGTAGGTCGTTTTTTCACTAATTGTTCCGTTCATTTTATTATTTGCTCTGCAATAAAATTCTGTGTCACTATACATGCACTTTCTTCTTTATAAAAATCAGTTTGTTGAATTGATATGTCTATCATATATTGCACTTTCCGTTGAAAAAAGAATCGGACAGAAGTTAGAAACACGGAAGTAGGTTTTACTGACGGTAGCGTTGAAAATATGGCGAGGCAAAGGCAGTTGCTAAATAACAAACTTTATAGTCAAGTGTGATCGATTACATAAAATAACAGAAAAAAAAATGTACTAATGGTTTTGAAAACTTGATAAGACAAGAATACAAAAATCTGAGAACAATTTTTTGTGGGTTTGTTTTTAAGAGCATATTAAACTGTGAAAATTATTCGTAAAAATTTTTAGATGTTACAAAAAAAGCTGTTTGCGTATGATAGGTACTTTTATTGGTTAAAATACAACAAAACTATACCAAAAGTCTGCAAAAAATTATGGCCCTAGCAGGCGTTGAAAAAAATCGCACTCCTAAAATAACGTTTTCACTTTTTTCTCGGACCAAATTTTTAGTGAATATCAATATTAAAAGTAAAAATGAAATTACATTACGACTCGGAACTGTGTCGTTATCCTAGAACTGCTTTTTCGTTCATTCTAAATTTTCTAACGTGGAAGTATAACTTCGTGACAAAAATGTGCACTACCTGTCCGTTCTACAAACATTCGGCCATTTTCGCTGGCTTATATCTGATCGTAGAACTGGTAAGCTCGCTTTAATCCGGCTCGCTAAACGTATAAATACTAGTCAAAGCTTTATGTCTCGACTTCATTGTAGGCACTGTCTTCGTACAGCCTGATTCAGTTGATGCTCGGTACCACCGATCCCGCCGCTCGTGTGTGGGTTCTTCCGCTGCACCTGGGTAGCTACCATGTGACGCTTCGAATAAGCAGTTACTACTTCCAGCTGGCAGGTGCACTGTTTTCCGTTCAGGCAGCGGCCCGCAGTCTGTACTATCTAGTTACCGGCGGTTACGAAGCGCTGCTTGGTTTGGTGGTTTTCGTTCCCCTGTTTATCGCAATAGCTGCAGTTGGCGTAAGTAGTGAATACAAACGAGAATGTCCAGGCCAACACTGCCGAAGGTTTATACTGAAGCAAACGCTTCGATTCGGTTCGGCGTTGGTTTATTGGTCCAGCATTTGCTGTTTGTTGTACAACGTATACTCAAATTGTATATTCAGTGGGCATTAAATAGATCAAGGATTCTCTAGGAAGGTATTCGATGTTTCTTTCGCTGGAATTTATAGATTCTAGATCAAATAACTAACGATAATATCTTCACCCTTGCAGCTAATTTGGAAAACGCTCTACAACTCTGGTGACTTTAATTTGTCATCTATTTAAATCGTTTTGCATCCTACATGGGTCTTACTTACTTACTTACTTAATTGGTTTTCCGTCCCAAGACATACCCTGTTAAACAAAACTTCTCCAATCCATTCGGTTGTGGGCTACGGTTCTCCAATTCCTTAGTTTCTTGTATGGACATTATTACTGCGACCAGTACCAGGTTCTTATGTAACCAATAATCATTATCTTAAACAGTAAATCAATCGCTTAATAGCATACCTGGCGTTTTCACAGCACTTCGCTGTATATATTAGCTTTTTAACTGCAGCACAACTGTTGTAAATTGACATCTAGAATTCTATTTTAATTCTTGTTGAGCAGTAAAGTTCTACATATGGCCCTGATTAAGTGGAAACCAACAAACGAAAGAATAATCGTTGCCAGATTGAGAACTCGGTTTAGAAACCTTACTGCAATCCAGTGCTATGCGCCAACAGATGCTGCCGACTTGCAGGAGAAAGCGAGTTTCTACAGCCAACTGAAAAGCGTGGTTCAGAAAATCCCGAAGGGGGGCATCCAAATCCACTTCGGCATTTGAACTCGAAGATTGGCTCAAACAACGTGGTAATAACAACATGGTCATTGGTTGATCGCTCTTTCCTCATAGACCAGCACATAAAGTCACGTGGATTTCCCGCGACTTTCTAACAGAAAACCGAATCGACCACATCTTACTTTCTTGCTTATTCAGCCGAGAGCCGGGGTGGCTCTTGCCGTATCAAGAATTCCTCTCCATTGTACTCGGTCCTGGGCTACTCGTCGCCAATTCGTTGCGCGTCTTGACACACGCAAGTCGAGCCATCTAGCACGTTGAACGCCACTATTCCTGGTGCCGGTGGGGTTCTTGAAGAGAACGGATTTCACTACACAGTCGTCCGGCATCCTTGCGACGTGGCCGGTCCACCGTAGTCTTCCAACTTTCGCCAGGTGTACGATAGGAATCTTTCCAAGCAGTGCCTGTAGCTCGTGATTCATACGTCTCCGCCAATCTCCGCTTTCCGTTTGCACTTCGCCAAAAATAGTCCGCAACACCTTTCGTTCAAAAACGGCAAGTGCACGTAAGCAAAGTTACCGTTTCAAGTACGTAGAGGACTACCGGTCTTATTAGCGTTTTGTACATCGTCAGCTTTGTGCGACGGCGTATGCTCCTAGATCGAAACGTCTTGCGGAGGGAAAGGAGGCTAGGTTTCCAGCTTGAATGTGTCGTTGGATCTCCTTACTCGTGTTATTTTCGGCGGTGACCAGAGATCCCAAATATACGAACTCATCAACCACTTCCAGTTCATCGCCGTCAATAGTCAATGTCCGTGGGAGGTAGACAGGAGCCTTTCCTACCATATATTTGGTTTTCGACGCATTAATTTGTAGTCCTATCCTCCTAGCCTCCGTTTTTAGTCTGGCATAGACTGCCTCCGCCGTCCCACAGTTTCTAGTAATAATGTCGAGGTCGTCTGCAAAGGCTAGGAGTTGGCTATTCTTGCTGAATAGCCGCTCGTTTTGATGCCCGCTCGCCGGATCACACCTTCAATAGCGATATTAAATAACATACAGGACACTCCATCCCCTTGCCGTAACCCTCTGCGCGATTCGAAAGGACTTGAAAGTGCCCCCGAAACGCGCACGTAACACATCACTCGTTCCAGAGTAGCTTTGATCACCCGCGTTAGTTTGTCCGGAAAACCGTACTCGTGCATTATCTGCCATAGCTGTACGCGTTCAACGGTATCGTATGCTGCTCTGAAATCCACGAAAATATGATGCGTGGGCACGTTGTACTGTCGACATTTCTGAAGGATTTGTCGGAGAGTAAAAATTTGATCCGTAGTAGCACGGGCCCCCATAAAGCCCGCCTGGTACTGCCCTACGAAGTCTATTGCTATTGGGGATAGACGACGCAACAAAATCTGGGAGAGCACCTTGTAGGCGGCGTTGACCAGCCTAATGCCGCGGTAGTTACAGCAGTCTAGCCGGTCACCCTTTTTGTAGATGGGACAGACTACGCCTTCCATCCACTTCTCCGGTAGTTTCTCTTCTTCCCAAATCCTTGAAATCAGCCAGTGAAGTGCCGTTGCTGGCGGTTCTTGGCCATTTTTATAGAGTTCAGCCGGGAGTCGGTCCTTTCCGGCGGCTCTATTATTCTTCAGCAGACCGATTTCTCGCCGGATCTC
Source organism: Sabethes cyaneus (assembly GCF_943734655.1). NCBI lineage: Eukaryota > Metazoa > Arthropoda > Insecta > Diptera > Culicidae > Sabethes > Sabethes cyaneus. The sequence continues at coordinate 42,489,428 of NC_071355.1, forward strand.
TTCGAGATCGGGAACCGGTACGCTATTGTCGTTTGTATTGTGATTGTTTGTGATTAGATCCCCTCCCTCGTCCCTACACATGTCAGGTTTTGGTGTGTGGGCCTTGCGAGTTTGGTCCACCTTTTCGTAAAACTTGCGGGTGTCATTAGCCCGGAATAGTTGTTCTAGCTCCTCACGATCTCGGTCCTCCTTCTGGCGCTTTTTCCTCCTCAGGATCGTGGTCAACTCGTTCCTCGCTTGTCGATACTTGGCCAAATTCTGTCTCATGGATATGCTCAGACAGTTTTCCCAAGCTCTTTTTTCCTCTCTATCGCTTCTTGGCATTCCCCGGCGAACCAATCATTTCGTGCACTCGAGGTTTCCACACCTAGCACCGCGGTTGCGGCCTCGTGGACGGCCGAGCGTATCCTACTTCAACCGTTTTCGAGGGTCGAAGCATCTAGCTCCACAGAGGAAGGCAGAGCTTCATCCAGTACGCGCGTAGTTTTCGGCAGTTCGCGGGTTGTCTAGTTGCCGAATGTTTAGCCGAGGAGGGCACCTTTGTTGCGAGGTATAAACCGTCGATAGTTTTGAGCGCACTTGTACTGCTATTAGGTAGTGGTCCGAGTCAATATCCGCAGTCCGTAGGGAGCGTACGTTAGTGATGTTCGAGAAAAATCGGCCCTCGTTGAGAATATGGTCGATTTGATTCAAGGTTCGTTGGTCAGGTGATCTCCAGGAGGCGTTGTGGATATCTTTATGGGAAAAGAAGGTGCTTTTGATCACCAAGCCTCGGGAAGCCGCAAAGTTGAAGCATCGCTGGCTGTTATCGTACGTGTCGGTGTGCAGGCTATGGGGCCCGATCACCGGTCTATACATTGCTTCCCTGCCGATTTGGGCGTTTAAATCCCCGATGACGATCTGGATGTCCCGTGGTGAGCAGCTGTCGTACGTTGCCTCCAGCTGCGCATAGAACCCTTCCTTCTCGTCGTCGGTCCACCTTCGTGTGGACAATGCGCGTTTATGACGGTATAGTTGAAGAAACGGCCTTTTATCCTCAACACGCACACCTTCTCGCCTTTGCGACAGATCTCCTGCAGTGCCATGATGCCAAACTTTCGTGGTTCTAGCTGATCGAGCAGCACCCTGTCACCACCAACGAAATTTAGCGATCTGCAGTTCCAGGTACCAAGTCTCCATTCCATGTCCTTATTTCGTCGCCTTGGTCCATGCCGAATGTTCCGAGAAGATATATCTTGACTCTTGTTGTAAGTTTTTTTTGGGTTCAGATATGATCGGTTACCTGATCTCCGTTAAGCTTGCTCGTATTCCGGCTGGTACCACCTGGAGGTAGGGATAGGAGTTGCTTGATAAGAGGTTAGGGACCACAATGGGGTCTGTTTTACACATTATCCAACCATTTATCGACCAACCAGGTGAGTCACCTAGGTGACAGTTGTCACCTGATTCGCGGCGAATCCAAAATAGTCACGTCACTCGCCTCGCAGAATAAGGGTGATAGGTGGAGGCGTTGGAGAGGACGGCGTGAAGCCGTGACGAAGGCCGTACTACCGAACAAGACTGACACATGCAGGAAGGTTGGTAAACAGGAGGAAGGAGAAGTTTAAGTACATTCATTGTTATTGCTTATACAATTACAGCGGGTCTGGAAAGTGTAAAGTTCTGTCATTTCTTCTTCCTCCTCATTAATTCATCATCATCAGCGTATTATGGCGCTAGTGTGGTCCGCATGGACTCTTTCATCATTATCACAACCACCTTCGCTCAGCCTTGGACAGACTTGGCTCTAACTGCCTCACCTCGTGCTGCAAACGGAAACTTTTACCCCCATCGCACTTTTGCCTCTTTTTACTCTATCCTACTCTAGCCCTAATAACTTCGTGTTAACGTTTACGTCCCCGACATCAAAAATGAATGTACTTTCAGTTACACTTTTGGCTCTATCTCCACTGATTTTCAATCGATTTATATGCAACTAGCCTTAAAAGAACCACATTAGATTGGCCTTTAAAGGAAAAATATGTTGGTAAATTATGGTTCCATTTTCCCGGAAATATTCCAGATCGCGTTGGGATTTTTTTTGACGTCATAAGTAACAGATGAAATAAAATTAAAAAACAGCTTAATTGACTGTGCAAAAGTTATCCATTTTATTTGTAGTCACTAATAATGACTTTTACACTATCCTGTAAAACGCTGGCTTACGCCTCACACTCCGGAACATCTGTTGTCGGTTCTACCGGAAATCAGAAATGGTCATTTGGTATTCTCTTCGAAAGTATGGTAAATGGTGTTTCAAATCACAGGATTTTTCAACACGAGGTCTTTAGTGCATACTTGGACGTATTTTGAGTCGATCAGGACATTCCAGAGCTTCCGGAATCGGTTTTACCGGAACTCAAAAGTGGTCATTTGGTATTCTCTTCAATAATATGGCAAATGGGGTATCAAATCATAGGAGTTTTCAACGCGAGCTCTTTAGAGGACATTTGGATGTTTTTTGATTCGATGTGGACATTCCGGAACATATGTTCTCGGTTCTACTGGAACTCAAAAGTGGTCATTTAGTATTATCTTCGAAAATATGGCAAATGGGGTATCAAATGACGGAATTTTTCAACCCGAGCTCTTTAGTGCATATTTGGATGTATTTTGAGTCAATCTGGATATTCCGAAACATTCGGATTCGATTCTACCGGAACTCAAAAGTGGTCATTTGGAATGCTTTTCGAAAATATGGCAAATGGGGTGTGAAATTATCCAAATCGGCTCAAAATACATCCAAATGTCCACTAACGAGCTCGTTTTGAAAAATCCTGTGATTTGATACCCTATTTGCCATGTTTTTGAAGAGAATTCTAAATGGCCTCTTTTGAAGTCCGGTAGAACCGACAACGGATGTTCCGGAGTGTGAGGCGTAAGCCAGCGCTCTACAGGCTAGTGTAAAAGTCATTATTAGTGACTATAATTACAATGGATAACTTTTGCGCAGTCAATTAAGCAGATTTCTAATTTTATTTCATCTGTTACTTATGACGTCAAAAAAAATCCCACCGCGATCTGGAATATCTCCGGGAAAATGGAACCATAATTTACCAGCATATTTTTTCATTAGAGGCCAATCTAATGTGGTTCTTTTAAGACTAGTTTCAGAAAAATCGATTGTAAATCAGTGGAGATAGAGCAAAAAGTGTAACTGAAAGTATCTTCATTTTTGATGTCGGGGACGTAAAGGTTAATTGAATGTCCTCAAAAGTGTTGTTTTACTGGTAGACTAGAATTTCTTTTTATGTCCATTCATTTTACGTGATTTCGTTTTACGTCAGAAGTTTGAATTAACGTCCTCTCGTTTTACGTCCAAAATTTGAATTAACGTCGTCGTCAATTCGTATTACCCCCACTTTTTTTGTATGTATGTATGAATGTATTGGGGGAATCCACCATCAGTTCAAGCTCCTGCCAGTGTATGTGGGTAGACTAACTGTAGATCCAAATCTGATTGTCAAATGAATTTCACACTAAAGCTGTTGTGGAAGGACCAAAAGGGATTGGGCGGACCCACAAGCAGAGACACTTGTGCGCATTCCGGGATTATGAGAATTTTCTTCCAGCATTAGGATTAGGATCCTTCCATGTAACAATCGATTTCGCTGCACCAGCTTTAACCCACGTGGTTTGTTTGTTCGAAGAGTGCAACATAAATATTGTTTCAGACCTTCAGGGATTTCCTCCTAGTGATTCCGGTTGACTCCTCACTCCTTCCTGCAGTTTTCCACTCAATGCCTCTGTATTTACGAATTTATCGTATAATGCATATAATGAATTTCTCACATGACATATAATGAAATTAAATTAATATGGATATAAATAGAACGAGCTCACCAGCAGTCCTTTGCATCAGTATAGTTGCATCATTTGAGTTTCCATCAGTGCCACACGATACATCAGCCCAGCAATATCCATGTACATTATTAGTAAATTTTACGGTCAATGTTTCCATTGTATAGTAGGTGTTTGAAGAGCTAGAACGAAACAAATAATTAGAATATATGTTGGAACTTACCTAGACACGTCTGCCCAAAACCACAATTTTGAAATCAGGCAGCCGGGATCCACGCAGCATCGCATCTCCTAGCTTAGCTATTCAATCTTAAGAAAAAAGCATTACCGGGTATGACCACGTGGAGGTGTTAGATAGGAACTTGGGATGGCTAGAGCTATGTTGGATGCATCTTCATTGCCTTCCCCCTTTCATACCCCGAATTAACGTCTACTTTGTTTTACGTTCAAAATTTGAATTAACGTCCTCTCGTTTTACGTCCAAAATTTGAATTAACGTTCACTTTTTTTTAAGTCCCCCCAAAAGTGGACGTAAAACGAGATTTGAGTGTACCTAAGTTGAGAACCGCTGCAAGTTACCCTGTTTGACGATACGCGATAATAATACCAGTTTTTTTTACTGTTAAGGGGGATTTTCGGCTTTATATTGACGGTATGGGAACCAATAACAGTTTTACATCGAAAAACTAGCTCATGATTTTATTGAGGATCTTTTGAATAAACCACCGTGTTTTGGAAAATAATATTACATCATTAAAGGTGATTGCAAAAATGTGGAGTTTATAATAGGTCATCGAAAAATGATTTTTTTTTTTTGCATGTATAAATAATGTGTGAGAATTTGGTGAAATACTTATATCACAACTGCGTAAATTGTTATAGCTTAGTATTTATGCTTGTTATAGCTATGTTATAGCTTGTTATAGCTTTGTATATATGTACGTGTGTGAAATGGTTGACTTTTAAGCCTAGATTTAATCTAAATTAGGTGTCGTACAAATCTGCAAATTTAATATTTCAAAATGGCCAAACTCAAGCGTCACTTCCACAACCTTACGATCGATGGGTGTCCCCAAAATCAAGAAGGATGTGAAATTTCGTGGTGCCGGTTTTCTTGCATTTTTCTTAGTTCTACGCCTTCAAGAGGAATGTTGAATAGTAAGAGCTTTGATCCTTTTGACTCTTACAACCACTTCCAATCGAGGGCTGGCTTTCAATGTCCTACCTTGAGGTCGACGAGGCGTAAACATCGGGCAACATCGCAAAAACGCTTCGGAGCAAATGACTACTTTATCATGGAAATACACCAAAAAGAAGCTCGAGTGTTGATTTTCATGGAAAAATACCGATCTGGAGGGCCGCCAGGTATAAAATAGTCCAACTTCTCTTTTTCGTTTTTTATGCCCAAATATTTTTTTCACAAAATTAAAATAAAGCATGTAAATTACTCATAGAAAAAAATTGAGGTATAGATACCCTTAATAGATACCCTTTTTTCATCAAAAGATGGTCAGAATGTTGTGATATTAATATCAAAATGTCAGGAAATCTGTTCTGAACATATTTTTCATATTGTTAATTCAAGAGAAATTTCGTATGATCATCATCATCAAAGAACAAAAGTGGAAGTTCAAACAGCCCGACGATCAAAAAGTGGTAACACAAATAGTGTTTCGATTTTGTCTCTCTTTTGGAATATTTCCACATATAGAGGAATAAAATAGTACGGTTGCTTTTTTCGCTGCTATATGCTTCCGTCTTTTTCTTAACTTCCACTTTTTATCTTAATTACCTTATCTTAATTACCGAAACATGGCTCGACAAGAAAAACCCGGACCGGACTGATCTGCCACAGCCAGAACTTTGCAGCCAACGTTCACCAGTCGTCCCGTTCTGTGTGTGAGATGGATGACGAGGTCCGTCGACCTGCATCTGGCGTCAGGCTAGTTTTTTCATTATTCCTTGGCATAGTACAACGTAGTACAAGTAAAACTGGTCGTAAACCATCACCCGTCGATGATACGCAAGCAAGTAGCGTCACGGTCTATTCTGGAGTGCAGTTACTCGGTCGACTGTCTTTTGTGATACTATCAGAACGTCAGAGGTTTGCGGACTAAAATCATCATAGGAAAATTAACCAAATTTTCTGGATTTTGGAAAAAACTGTAGATAACAAAAGCCCGATCTAAAAAATCACAGTTTTGCCTGCGTTGGTGACTGGAAATTTTCTCTATTCGCGCTGGTGCACGTACCAAATGTGCCAATAATCGATTTCGAAATATTCTTACTTACCTAACTAAAAGGATTAGCTGACCATAATAGGTCTTAGGCCTAAAACACGTTCTAAATTTAGGAGGTTAGGAAACGATGCGCATGGAATGGATATGTCTCAACGAAACTTGACAATTGATTGATGATCATTTAAAAAAAGTAGCAGCCGGCATTAAAACTTAGAAGCATTTTTTAAACAAATTCCTTAAATAACATTTGGTCGTTTCAATATTCGATATCGTGTGAATGGTTTGGCCTGGCCAAACCACAACCTCGTATCAAACGAACACACACTTGCACAAACACACGTATTTAGTTATAGATATAGATTGCATCGTTGATGTCGGACAGGACATGGGACAGTGTCAGTGGTGAATTTGTCGACACTAATCCACTTTATAAGTACCCATTGTACTTAAACGATATCGCTCACTTGTTGACACCGCGAGCTTGTCGTCGACGGTGGCCTAAAGCTAAGAAATATGTCCTCCAGCGAGGTTTCATTTATCGAGAAACTATCGATCAGTTGGCGGTACTCCGCCGCCAGGTTTGTCGTTTTCGTAAACAGTTCCGACAGTGGTATCCGTTCTTGCACAAGGAATTTTAACATGCCCTGAAAGTAAAGTAGAAAATTAAATCTTGCTTTAGATTTAGAGACTTGTTTCACTCACATCATGTTCTTCCTTGAGTGAACATGGAACTTGCTGTCGTGTCTCGGCAATTAGTTTGCAGGTATCCTCTTGACTGCAATTTTTCAGTTTGAGGAACAAATTGAACCCTTTTCCGTACTTCTCCTTCAGTCGCTGAATGAATCCGATGCAGCGCAGCCGGCCGTCTACCATAATCGACAGTCGATTGCACAGCTCTTCGCACTCATCCATGCTATGAGAGGTGAGAATAATAGTTTGCTCTAGTCGCTGTAGCATTTTGATCCTGTTCCACACGAAATGGCGGGATTTCGGATCGACGCCCGTTGTAGGTTCGTCCAGAAACACGATGGGAGGATCACCCAACATCGCGAGAATTGTGTTGATTTTACGCTTCGTACCACCCGAGCACTCATTGATGCGACTATGCGCGAAGGGCAGAATGTCAAGATCGGTCAGCCACTGATTGATCAGATTTTCCCGGTTTGTTAAATTTTTCATCAAAGCACAGTAGTTGATTATTTGATAGGGAGTCATGAAGTCCAGCAGGGAATCCCCCTGTGGGCAGTAGCCATACTGCGAACGATAGTGGTAATCGGATGATTGCCGAACCTCTAGTTCGTTCAAGTAGATTGTTCCGTCCGTTGTCGGTAGATTTCGGGTGATCATTTGAAAAGTACTTGTTTTTCCAGCTCCGTTCATCCCCAAAAGTCCGAAGCATTCGCCTTGTTTGACTGCGAAACTGATCCCCTTTACCGCCGAAAGGTTTAAGTACTTTTTGCGCAAGTTATAAATGGCGATACTGTGCCGGGCAAATTCCGGCGGCTCCTTGTTGATCATTTCTTCTATTTTACGAGACTCCGCATCCACATCGTCGTCGACGCCGGAGCCCATTTCGTAGTTCGAATCCGGTTGATCAAGGCCATTCTTTTTTGTTTTGCCACGTCGCAGATTGTTCTTAAAGTACAGGTCCAGCCGTGCCTTTGCGTTCAAAATAGCATCCATCCGATACATGTCTTCCACGATCAAGTTTAGTACCAACCACAACACGAACCACATCAACGGTACCATCACGTAGATGTTAGTCAAACCGAGTTGAGGGAGAGGTTCTTTGCTGGGGCGATCGATGGAATTCGCCCTGATTAATGCTTCGATCTTTGTAACCTTGTGGTTTTCGTAGACCACTCGCAGCGAGTGCTTCAATGCGAACTCCGGAACAATGTGGAACAGTGAAATTAGGCCCTCATTCTCCCGTATTCGATCGTAGCCATCGGAAAGCAAAAGCACACCAAACACGCCCACAATCATAAGGTAGCTCATGGCCGTTACGGCCGTATCCATTTTATCCACGCACTGACTGATCAGATATATCACCGGCAAAGCAGCCACACCGTACAGTAGAAGAATACCAAAAATTTGGTTATGCTCGGTTCTGGTGAACAGTGCCTCACGATCCATGTTCACCGCTAGCGCGAACACTAGCAGGCAAACGAACGCGTGAAGCGCCAAGTCCAGCAGAAATGTGCCACCCCAGTACACGTACCGGTTGACGTTCTGAAGCTGCTTGAAACCACTCGATGCTTCCAGAAAGGGCAACTGAAGGTACTGAAGTATGTACAGCATGAACACTAGAAGAAAAGCAAAAAACTTTGAGGTGCAACTTAACGTAACTTAATTCAGTGAGATGATTCCTACGCAAAGCAATTCCTTCCGTAAACATATACGGCGTCAGTGAATCCACCTGAAAGCGGCGCGTGGAAGGACTGTTCTGAACGGTGACCTCAGCCTTCGGGTAACCGTAGTAATGCAACAGCAGATTGCTTCCGATGTTGGCTGCAATAGCGGCACTGTGCAGCAGATTGTTGTTGTGTAATATTTTCAAACTGCGATCGCTAACGTTAAACTCGATGGCTGCCACCAGGGCATCGTGGTAGCGCTTCCAATCCTTGCCCCCTTCTTGGACCAGAAAACCTTCGATCTGTTGGTCCTCTGCTACGATTATGTCTAAATTTTTGAAATAGGCTTCCTCCCGGATGGTAGCAACGTTAAACGGACGGTCCTTGTCGTTGAGAACAACGACGGCGAAGGCACGGTTAACCGTCGAATGGTGCAGGGCAATCGAATCGTACTCGGTGCTAGAGTAACCACTACGCAGCAGAAAGCAGAGAAAGGTTACGAAGATCGGCAGGGCCGACATAAAGGCGTAGATGTGAGCATTTTGCTTCACGTGTATAAACTTTTTGTAGGCAATCGCTTTCTGTTGCTGTACCATGGACAGCAGTAGCGGTTGGTGATTCTTCTCCGGGGGCTTTGGTTGGTTGCTACTGGCGGACAAAATGCGTGGTTTTATTGGAGCGTCCGGAACGTCGAAACTCTGGTCCAGTTCGAGGGCTTTGTTGTCTGAGGAAGAACTGCGGGGGAAGAGAAAGTAATTGATGAGAATGACCCGTCGCTTCTAGGTGTCATAAATTTGACAATATTTTTGAATGTACTGCAGCGGAACTAAAAAAGATAATTTGTGCGTTTATGCAGGTTTAAGTGCCGATTCCCAGAGTTCGCCAAATTGCGCAGCGTTTGATGCTGTGAAATGCTATTTGATTGCAGTCTGATTATAGTGTTGAATAACGTGAATAAACGGCTTCCTGCAAATTTTCATTCGCTCCTCTTCTTAAGATATACCCGATCTACCTGAACTCACGCTCCCGAAGTGCTGTTTCTATGTGAGGCTGTCGATATTGCCGCCGGAGTGCCGAATTAGAGATCCAAGTGTGAGATCAAAAAACTCGAACAATACTTTGCTCTCTGTTGGTAAACCTTTTAGGATCTTACGTATAAGTAAACCGCAGAAAACCTTACGCCTTATGCGGAATGAGATGAATTAGCTTGTCTGGGACCACTGCTGCGAGGCCCGTACTCGTGCGGCTAAATTTTTTCACACACGGGCTCTCGTTCTAACCAACAGACTAACATGAGCAACTATTTCGAACTCCTTTTCTTATTTTTCATAAACTGCAACGAGTTTTTGCGAGCGTGTATTTAGCTGTCAGTCGCGGTCGTCGCTCTCAATCATCATTACGACCCGAGTCGTTGATAAGGATCGCGGGCAAGGTCACGATGAAGAAGACAAGAAGTAAAGCAAAGTCTGTATCCTTAGCATACATTCTAGTGTTCCACTCGCGCTAGCGAGTTGTTGGCCTGTTGGACGGTAGAAGGCTGTGCACTCGCGGGTGTGTAGGTAGCAGAATGTATGCACATAATACCAGCGGTGGTTTGTCGTACGCTTGTGTCAGTGGAGTGGAGTTTGTTTCTCGCTTGATTAATAACATTGCATGGCACTTAGCTGGCTTTAGTGTTACTTCGCATGTTTTCCTGATTTAATACTAGAAGTAGTCCTGCAATGCATGGATTTGCTCTAATCCAACTTGCTACCGCTGAAAAGTAGCGCGAATTTTCTCTTGAATTCGTTTAAGAGTGCAAGAGTGCAGAGTGCTTTGAGTGTGAGAGAAACATGATGTTGCACCAGTTTCCATTTTCAGATAGGCCCCTTTTCTTGGTAACTTTTATCTAGATGGCCTGCTTTCCATCTACAGGAAATATCATGATTTCCTAGTTATTGTTTATTAAAGGGACATAAATTACTAAAACTTTTGAAAATTTCATTATTTTTTCAGATTTGGATTCTGCAGTCTTTTGCGCTTAATTTGATACTAATTTTGACCACGGGAAGTGGCCGAAAAGCGATCATACACATAAGCATTCCACTTGATAAAGACTTTTATAACTTTTGAGCTTTGTAAACGAAACACAACCAGAGAAAAAAAAGACAAAATTTTATCTTTTTGGCCTTTTTTTCCTCTTCTTTTTTGTTTTTCTCAAGCTGTATTTCGTATTTCGGAAGTAGCCTCTGCCGTCGCAAAAACCCTGGCATTGGTATCAAAGGCATCTGCATAGCTAAGCCTAGAAGTTAGCTACCCTCGGTGAAAATCGTGCCTTTCGTTTCGATGCCCACTCGTCGAATCAACCACTCAAGAGCGATGTTGAACGGCATGTAGGATGAGCTATCATCTTGTCTCAACCTTCGCCGCGTCTCGAAGTGACTCGAGAGTGTCCCCGAGATGCGCTCGAAACACATCACTCGATCTAATGTATAGCTTTGATTAGACGCGTCAATTTGTCGGAAAAACCGTGTTCGTGCATTATCTACCATAGCTAGTCTCAATCGATTGTATCGTACGCTGCTTTGAAATTGATGTTATGCGTGGGTACGTTGTACTTCCGACTGTGAGATCTATCGGATGGTAAAAATTTGTTTCGTAGTACGCGACGTTTATCGGCGTTATGTCGCAATAGTTTCAGCAGTTGAGCCGACGACTCTTTTTGTAGGCGTGAGAAATCACACCTTCCAGCCATACCTGCGGTAGTTTCTCCTTTTCCCAAATTTTAGGAATTACCCAGTGTAGAGCCGATGCCAGCGTTCACATTTATAAAGCTCTGTCGGTAAGCGATCCTTACCGGCGGCTCTGTTGGTATTCAGCAACTCGATTTCTCGTTTGACTTCTTGGAGATCAGGTGCTGGAACATTACTATCTTCCATGGGCACCTCCTAGGTTAACTTCCTTTTCGCCTCCTTCTGCAACTTCGTCAATGAGGTGTTTATCGAAGAACTAGTTTCATCTGTCGACCACCTCGAACTCGTTTGTGACTAGATTCCCTTTCTCGACTCTATACATACATGTCCGGTTTCGGTGTGTAACCCTTGCGAGTTTGGTTCACCTTCTTGTAAAACTTTCACGTGTCATTAGCTCGAAACAATTGTTCTAATTCTTCACGCTCTCTGTCTTTCTGTTGGCACTTTTTATTCCTCAAGATCATTCCCCATTCCCCATCAAACCTATCATTTTGTATTCTCCGAGGCTCATCATCTAGCGCTGCGGTAGCGACTTCTCCAATGTCAAGTGTATTCTGCCCACACTGTTTTCGAGATTTGAAGCACCGAACTCCTCGGAAGAAGGCAGTGATCCAGTGTTAGCAGGTAGTTCTCGAATCTCGGGAAGCTGCGTAGCAGTATTCGCGCGTACCTCTCGGCAAGCTGCGAAGTCTAATTCCAAGGACTAAATTTTAAATGGTGTTATATCTGAAAACTATTATAACATTGTTTAAATATTATTCTAACTCAAGATTACCATTTAATTCCCAGTCCATGAGCACATTCAAAACAACACGAATAAGCAAATGTATAAAACAAATAAAAACATGTGTTCTTACTTACTTCAAGAAAACTTCCTCCAGCGTGGCATTTGTGATGCTGATAGAATCGATTCCGAGCACGTCTTTGCTGTCCTCAAGCTCCTTCAGCAGTGGTGCATACTGTTCAATACAAATGTACGGCAACGTAATGGAAAACACCGGTTCAACCGCCGGCTTTTCCACTGCTCCTTGAATATAGTGATTGATTTTGTCCATCACCTCGCCCCGGTTGAAATTACCCTTCTTCAGCAGCTTCAGCGTGTAACCCTTTCCATAGTGAAATTTCAGGAAAATCGAAGTACCGAACGCTATCAGCTCTCCATTTTCCATGATGGCAATCCAATCGCCGAGTACGTCGGCTTCCTCCATGAAGTGTGTCGTAATTAGGATGGTGTGGTTCTTCTTCAATTTCAGTAGAATATCCCAGATGTCCCTGCGGGATTCGGGATCCAGCCCGGAAGTAGGTTCGTCCAGTATCAACAGCTTAGTACGGCCGATAATCGCATTCGCTAGACAAAGCCGTCGTTTCATGCCACCGGATAGTTTTGATACTACTTGTTCGCTTTTGTCCTGCAAATTAACTTTCTCTAGTATTTCATCTGCCTGTCGTTCCGCTTCCGACATGCTCATCCCTCTGAGGGCTCCGAAAAAGATTAGATGCTCCCGACAGTTCATAAAGCTAAGCGCAACATTGTGCTGCGGACAGAAACCGATTTGCTGCCGATAGTTGTTGGCATTATCTTCCCCGTCAATTTCGATCTTGCCGGATGTACGTGGGGTCATACCGGTTATAATGTTCATTGTAGTGGTTTTTCCTGCCCCGTTGTGACCAAGCAGGGCTGTTATTTTATTTTTATAAATTCTTAACGAGAGATCATTGACAGCCGTTCGCGTTCCGAATGACGTTTTGAAAATTTTGTACAAATGATCGATCCTAACCACTTTCTCCAGATGATCGCCGTTTTCCATTGCTCCTTTGGCATTGTTGCTGCCCTCACCATCTGTGAGGCTTGATCGATCATAACCATTTTGTACCTTATTTTTACCCTTTTGGTAGTATTCGCTATTGAACAGGAACAGCCAGGGCTTCGGCGTGCCATACTGCCCTGGTCGCACGTTGGATATATAAAACCAGAAGAAAGCCCAAATCGATGTACCCATAACGAGCATTAACATAACCTCAAAGAGACTTATACTATTATTTCCTGGGTGACCGGTTACGAAGGCATCGCCTACCGTGAAGCTATGCCATGAGTTCTGATAGTCGTGTAGAATCGAAACGCCAACTTTGAAGCCTACCATTGGGAAAAACGTTAGGTACGGTTCGAATCGTTTTTGAGCCGAAGTGAATACGACCGGAGCAAAGTAGCAGATCGGAGCAACTATGGTCGAAATGGTTACCGACTCAAGAAGTGTGCTGACGAAAAAGGTAAACATAATGGTACAAACTAGAAACAAAAACAAAAGAATGTAGGAATAAACGATCTGAGCTATAGTTAGCTCCCACACTGCTGCGGTGTTGGTTATTATCATGCACACCATGGAAACGACACCAAGGTGGGCAAAATTCGTGATGAAGTAGGCTATTTCGTTCCAGTAGCTGGCCGGAGTGGCAATCTTAAGATACTCCTTCATACCGGAACTTTTTTCCTCCACCAACGGAACGAGCAACAGATAAGTACAGGCCACCGATATAAATACCGCTAGCATCAGGCTGACAACAAAAATTTCCGACGACTCCTGCGGTCGATCTGCCATCAGCGGTACGTGCTGATAGTTGTACTCTGGCAGAGTCTCTTCCGAGAGTCCAGTTCGGATTTCTACGAACGATTTTTCGATCGCATACTGCAGTGCAAGGAATCCACTTTCGAAGTATTCGTTGTGATCCTTCAGATAGCTACCGTAAACATCACGCGAATAGATTTGCTCCGTTCGAAAGTTATTGTTCTTGCTGCGAATCGTGTACGAGAGCCACGCTTCCGACGAATTAACGGCGAAATCGATTGCATAAAACTCCTGGCTGGTTAGAATGGCTTGCTCCATTTCGCCAGCCGTCGCAAATGCTTCCACACCTGGACGGACGGAAAAAAAGCAATGCATTAAAACCCTCAAGTGGTTCATATATGGCTTTAGAAAGGAAGAAACTTACGATCGAAGGTGATAAACAGCTTTACCCGAACAAGTTCGATCAGCTCCTCGGTGAACGCATTCTTTGGCGAGTAGAAAAGCTTGCTGGAGTATCCGGCGGGGTAAAATCCTACCAAGTCATCCTGTGGGACGAAAAATTGGAAGCATTTATCGGTACTTGGCTATAAATGTTAAATTTGCAGAATATTTTCTCAAATCATATGCGGCAAGTGAGCTTGCCTCTCCCTCATAATAGTTATGTTATGTTTTGCCATGATCGTAAATAACGGTTTGGACCCATTCCAGCATTACGGGACACTATCCCTACTATGCAGATCGGTTCCTGTTTCATCAAACCCCTTGCATTCTAGTGGAAGATAAAATACTCTTTTAACAATTATTTTACAAGGTATTTGTCAAGAAATTAGTGAAACAGGAGGCGACTCACACGGTAACAATGGGTGCTAATTGTGTTCCGTAACGCTGGAATGTGTCTTTGAACGGTTTAGCTAAATGTAATACTCAGCACTATGGGGCAAAACCTCTGAATTTTTATTTGAGATACTAGAAGACCCGGCAAACTTCGTACTGCCACAAATTGGGCTAAATATACGATATGTAAACTTCAGATGAACTCCTGCTGCGTTTTAGAAAAAGGGATATTTTCTAGGTATAAGTCAAGTTTTGCCGTTGTCTAAGAAGTTCTGCATATCGGTGTAAAAGTTGGTTTGCCAATCCCCGCAATATCAACAGTCGTGTTTGTGGTAGTTGCATTGAGTCTTGTTTTATAAACTCTGCTGGTTAATAATAGTAATACTGGATGTTAATATATTTGTTGTAAAATTTGGTACGACGGCTAATATCGTCTGCTGCAACTTTGGAATTTCTCGATAATTTAAGGGCCAATTTTATATTCTGATATGTATTCAATATCAATAGTCATCAGATTTTTTTTTTTTTTGATTCATAAATCTATTGATAAGAATTACCCAAAGGAATTGCATCGATGAATCTCGATAACTGTTATTCTCAATTCTCAAAACAAACTAAATTTTATTATTCCACAAAATCAATTGATCGCTGTATTGTTCCTTTGGTAATTCACGCACTAAAGCAATTTAACATAAAAGCGTCATTTT
This sequence comes from Sabethes cyaneus, assembly GCF_943734655.1. Lineage (NCBI taxonomy): Eukaryota > Metazoa > Arthropoda > Insecta > Diptera > Culicidae > Sabethes > Sabethes cyaneus. Next base: position 42,504,699 of record NC_071355.1, read on the forward strand.
ATAAACCTTTTTACACTTCTAAAGAGTCTAATACGAAATGAAATCGACTGAATGTTAAATACGATTGTTTTTTGTTTTGATTACAGCCACTTTAACCAGCTTGGGTCATTCGTGACTTCTGCGGGGTTGGGATTTGAACCTGGGTCCTCGGCGTGAAAGGCGTGAATGATAACCACTACGCAGGGACTGATCCCTTAAATACGATGTATAATAGTTGCTTCGTTCACTATTTTTTTTAAATTTTAAATCATATGCTCTTACTGTTGATTTATTAGCTTGATATTCAGTTAAGCCGAATATGCTCATAATCCGTTATAACATATGCAAAATGTATTCTTCATTTGACGATTGGGAAGTGGCAATTTAGTGAATTTAGTGCTTAAACCTTTTGTTAACCTGCATCTCCTGGCTACGCATCCGATGTAAAAAGGAATAAAAATGATTCGTGTTTGTTTCATAAATTTGATAAATGAATGAACGAATGAATGAAATTAACGAATTTTATTGCTGACACTTTAGGCTTGAGTTTAGGTTGATTAATAAGTTGGACCTATTGATTGGTTATTTTCTGAAATTGTAAACCCCCAAAATGTTTAATAGCATTGTTAGATGTGGCGATTCCAATGAAGGTAACCACGTGTTTGTTTGAATACGAAAAAGGTGCTGCAAAAAATCCTACGATGATCATAGCAGCCAACGACATGGCGCATACAATGCGTTGCGGGTTTTATATGGAAAACTAATTTTTCGAGTTTTCCTATCTTCCGAGTAAATTTTTCAACTTTTCTCGCCGTAAAAGACGGCTCAAATCGGACGCTCCGTTCTCAAGTGATACGCGGTCGAACTTTTTCACTTCCATCTTCTATACCTATAAAGAAGGATTTCTGTCTGTCTGTCTGTCTGTCTGTCCTGTGTTCCTTATAGAATCAAAAACTACTGAACCAATCGGCGTGAAAATTTGCATGTAGAGGTTTTTGGGTCCAGGAAAGGTTTTAGTGATGGTTAGAGACCCCTCCCCCCACTAAGAGGGGGGGCTCCCATACAAATGAAACACAAATTTCTGCATAACTCGAGAACTAATCAAGCAAATAGAACCAAATTTGGCATGTGGGTGTTTTCGGTGACAAGAATTTATTCTAGGGTAATTTGAGACCCCTCCCCTCTTTATAAGGGGAATTATAACTCCTCTCCCCTTTAAGAGGGGGGGTTTCCATACAAATTTCCTCATAACTCGAGAACTAATCAAGCAAATGGAACCAACTTTGGCATGTGAAGGTTTTCGAGGGCAAGAAAATTTTCTACGGTGAATTAGGACCCCTCCCCACTCTAAGAGGGGGGGCTCCTGTACAAATGAAATACAAATTTCCTCCTAACTCGAGAACTAATCAAGCAAATAGAACAACATTTGGCATGTGGGTGTTTTTTTTGGTGACAAGAATTTATTCTATGGTGAATTGAGACCCCTCCCCTCTTTATAAGAGGAATTATAACTCCTCTCCCCTTTAAGAGGGGGGACTTCCATACAAATTTCCTCATAACTCGAGAACTAATCAAGCAAATGCAACCAAATTTGGCATGTGAAGGTTTTCGAGAGCAAGAAAATTTTCTATGGTGAATTAGGACCCCTCCCCACTTTAAGAGGAGGGGCTCCTGTACAAATGAAATACAAATTTCCTCATAACTCGAGAACTAATCAAGCGAATTGAACCAAATTTGGCATGTGTGTTTTTTGGAGAAAATTTTTTTTTCAATGATGAATTGAGACCCCTCCCCACTTTAGGAAGGGGGTCCTATACAAACGAAATACAAATTTCCTCATAACTCGAGAACTAATCCAGTAAATGGAACCAAATTTGGCGTGTAGGTGTTTTTGGAGGCAAGAATTTTTTCTGTGATGAATTAGGACCTCTTCCCACATTAGGAGGGGGGCTCCAATACAAATGAAATACAAATTTCCCCATAACTCGAGAACTAATCAAGCAAATAGAACCAAATTCGGCATGTGGAGGTTTTTGGAGGCAAAAATATTTTCTACGGTGAATTAGGATCCTTCCACACTTCTAGAGGGGGGGCTTCTACACAAATGAAATACAAATTTCCTCATAATTCGAGAACTAATCAAGCAAATGGAACCATATTTGGCATGTGGGTGTTTTTGGAGGCAACCATTTTTCCCATGATGAATTAGGACTTCTTACCTTTTTAGGAGGGGGGGGGGGGGGCTCCCATTCAAACGAAATACAAATTTGCTCATAACTTTAGAACTAATCAAGCAAATGGAACCAAATTTGGCATGTGAGAGTTTAAAAAGGCAGAATTTTTTTTCTGTGGTGTATTACGACCCCTTTCCCTTTTAAGAGGGTGGGCTCCCATACAAATGAAATACAAATTTCCTTATAATTTGAGTACTAATCAAGCAAATGGAACCAAATTTAGCATGTAGGAGATTTTTGAGTCTTGAATTTATTTTATGATAGTTAGAGACCTCTCACCCCTGTGGTAGGGGGATACGGACTCTCATACAAATAAAACAGAAATTTTTGCGAAACTCAAAAACTAATCCAACTCGAGAAATTCGAGACTCTTCCATAAAACATTAATCAATAACAAGACCACAAAAACTATCTATAGTAACACTAGATCATTCAGGACGAGCCGGTCGCGAGTGTTGCCGGTGACTCGCCGTCGGAAGCGCCGCCCACTGGGGGGCTTGCAAAACTCGAGAAGTGACAAAGATCATCCGAGATTCATGATTTATGTACAACACAGGTTAATTTGTGGCAATACGAAGTTTGTCGGGTCAGCTAGTTTTGACGTAGGACTACGTCTTACGGCAAGTTTTGAGATAGGGTGTCATTCCAAAAAATCGAAAAATGCGAGCGTCACGAAAAATGAAAGGTTTTGAGCGCTAATAGCTTAGCGGTTTTCCGATCGATTTTCAATATTTTTACACCAATCGATCGGAAAATCTTCTAAGAATTGACCCAAATGAAGAAAAGTATGGATTCTTGATGTTGAACTATTGAAAAATTGAAAATAATGAACCTATGTTGTACCAGAATTCTCGCTTCGTGATTGGTTGGAAGATTCTTTGCGATGATCTAAACCTATACCAATTTAATATCTGTGCTTGGGAAGTAAACCAAAACAAGTGACAAAGTTCTCTCATTTCAACAAGATTTCTTAACACCGCGGTTAAACCTAGACCATTTTGATGTCCTTGCTTGGGAAGTATGCCAGAAAGAGTGACAAAGCCACCTCGTACCAACAAATTTCTTACGAACGCGATTAAACCTAGTCCAATTTGATGTCTGTGTTAGGGAAGTGTGCCAGAAAAAATGACACAAGTTCGTCGTCCCAACAGATCGCAAATTCTTTACTGCGAAACGATTAAACCTCGGCTAATTTGATATCTGTGTTGGAAAAATGTACTACAGCTGTAGTGTTCGATTATAACACGACACTGTATGAATACGCATACTTGCCGTTCCATTAGAAGTGTAGTGAAAAGATGTGCTGTTGATAAAATAGGATTAAATTGGTAAAATCCCTTCAACGTGGGGAACCGTGGGTAGTAAAAACAATCTTTAATTTCAGTAAGGCAGCAGGAAAGCAATAGTTTGTGTTCTTGATTTTGTTAAATTGTTTTCAAATGTACAATCTTTTGAGAATTGAACGTATGCAATGTTACTACTTTGATAAATGTTACATACAACGCATGTAGCATGTATATATGTTGCATATAGCATGTATACATGAAGAATCGAATGATTACAAGCATGAATACATGCCACTATCACTACAAAGACACTTACGTAGTCCTGCGTCACCTATATATGCGGTCGTGTCTTGTACACAACCCCTCTGATTTTTTATATATAAGATTATGCCAAACTGAATATTCTACCTACCAAAAAAAAAGTAAAGCCTTGGGCTTAAACGTCTTTCTAAGACTTGACCCTTCTTTATCGACAGACTTCACAGCCAGCTATTAGAGTCAAATCTTAGAGTCAAATTTTAAGTATGATGATTATGATGATGACGGAAAAATGATAGATAGATCGAATTTGTAAAGGTGTTTGCCCTGAACATTTTGTACCACTTGAGTTGTAAAATGTAGTATAGCGAAGTGGAGATCTCGTCAGCCTCACTTAACACCGGTTGTCCTCAATCGCGCAGCCGCCATCAATATTCCAACACAACAACTACAAATGAATCAATAGGAAGACAAATCTCGAACCACTTTTAGTTATCAACTTATCAGCGAACAAACCCATGGAACAAATTTCATCTTCCATTCCCCTGGAATTTATGCGCTGTCCCAAAATAGATCTACACAGTTAATTGAGCGCAGCACGACGTGGGTGTTCGCGGTAGTCGACAGAAGCTTTAAACCATAGAGTCGCACCCTCGAGACCAAACAGGCTAGGGAATCCGCCGCCAAACCTCAAAAAATCGACCGGATACCGGAAGTCCTTTGTGAACGACGCCTTAGCCTTACCCGAATGTTTAAGTTTTAGTTTTATCGATTCACTTTCTGTTCAAAGTTTCTGAAAATGATTTGCCTCATTGGCCTGACGTTTACGTTTCATAACCAGACTTACATAACGTAATTCATCCGTGTCTGCTAGCCTTCAGTTCCACAGGCTTCTAGTGCTCACCAGAACTTGCTTTCTTTTCCTTTCTTTCAGAGCTTTGCATTCTTTCAGGTTACTTGTCCGGCAATCTGACGAAATTATGAATAAGTACTGAGTTCGCCGTAGAGCCGCATGAGTTCATATTTCATCCTTTTTCCGTGCAGCATTCCCCACGCAACCTGATAAGTATTACGCCGGGCGCAACCGGTCTAATTAGCGTTTTCTATAAGGCGCACTCACGCACAGCTCTGGCCCTCTCAAGCACCTAGCGCCTTCTCTCAGATCTAAGTCAAACACGGACAATCTATGGCCATACCTGGAAATGCTTCATGTACATACTGGAGCAGCTAAGCTAACTAGGAGGTGCGAGCTTGAGCACCTGTTTCCCAGGTGAGGAGCGGCTCAAACAGGGTCTGTCTCGGAGCGCTACATCTTCGTGACTTTGGATAGACTGAAGCAAGAGGATGCGCTTTCTAACCTGCTATTTAACATTGCCTTGGAGGTGGCAATAGGAAGAGGAAACAAGGAAAGGAACAAAGGATATGAAGTAGTGAAGGAATTCATATACCTTGATACGCTCGTGACATGTGACAACGATGTAAGTCGCAAAATAAAACCGACTAATTCGGCACCAACGTTTCAAAAGGGCCAATCGGCAAAATTTAAACAAACCGAGTGAGGGATATTTTTTGCTGGACTACCATAAGGAAAGAAACCCTCACTCGGTTGGTTTACATTTTGCAGATTGGCCCTTTTGAAAAGTTGGTGCTGAATTGCCGCTGCGTATCGGGCTTTCTACGGATTACGTAGTCAGCCTGAAGTCCCGTAGTTTGCAAATTCGTACAAAACTGGCGCTTTACAGAACACTTATCCTTCCGGCAGCCTTTTACGGACCTGAATCATGGACGCTATAGAAACCTGATCGACGTCCCCAAGTTTTTGTTGAATTCTGCGATCTATAGTTGGTGGCGATCATTTTCGCATTGACATCGGTACGGTACAGAGCAGACAGCAGAGAGTTGCGATTATATCTCCCTCACTGGACTCGGCAAACTGGTAAAACGCAGCGCAGCGGCAGCAGCAGCAGCCGATCATTGTTTGGTGTAGAGTGCGCCGAACGCGTTGGTACCGGAGCATCGATCTATTATCTGCTATATTAGAATATTTGGTTGCGGGAGCGGAAGAGCTTGAATTAATGGAAAATGCTCTGTGCGGTATCCATTGTAAGCGTGTAGGGCGCTATATCTCTGCATATTAGTGTTGATAGGAGGAAATGCTTATCAACTTAGGAACTATATTGGCTTGTTTCATTATGCCTGATTTTTGTTTTCAGGTATAATAAATTCAAATTTGTCACGAGGTTTTCGAGTCATTTTAAATCTCGCATGTGCATAATATTTTTAGATATAAATTATCAAATTATGGTTGTATATGAGCACCAATGGCATTATATTAAATTTATTAAAAGGTATTTTTTAAAGGTATCTTAATTTTCGTAATTACTGGCTTTACCAGAAAATTTTTGAATAGTCAGGTTAGTCTTATATAACTCCCCCCATCTACTAACAACAATTCCTTTCCCGAAATACTTGTGAAGATGCAGAGGATTCCCTGGTCTTTAGTAGCAACAAGTATTGGACTAACATTCCTTCCCATCCCACCAGGACCCGCATTCGGACGTGGCCGGCGTCGGTATTGATCAGCATGCAGGGACCTGATAAGATTGCACAATGAGGAATAGCGTGCTGTCCCAAGTATGCTCTTTCCAGCCATCATTTTGCAATTTTCATCGGTCCTGGTCAATAACGGAGTAGCAGCACACGGGCGGTATCCTATGCTTATGCTTATGCTTAATTCTGTGATCTATAGTTGGTGGCAAAATGAAAAATGGAGTGTGGTGAAACTGTCACACTCTACTGAATCCTTTACACTGCTGATAAATTTAGTTCCTGGAAAATCGTTCTCGTCCAGAATTTCCCATAGCTCTTGTCGGTTTACTCTCATATGCGACTTTGATGTCAATGAATAAGTAACGTAAATGGGAATAAGGTTCTCATTCTTCCACTTTTCCGGTAGTCCTTCAACCAGTTGATACAGTAACAGTTTCGTTCCAATACTATCCTTTCGTGCTGTCATTATTGTTCAGTTTGTTTAACTTTACCTGACGTTGGACGGCATAACTCCGTCGCTTGCTGAACTAACAAAGTTCCTTCCTTCTGTCAAGATATCTCCATTCATTTCTCTGCACATTTCAGCTCGCGACAGGGCGCGTGTGTTTCGTGTATCACTAAAACGGTACAGCCGCTCGAGTTCTTCGCACTCTGAAAGGTCAGTCAATACGGAAGCTTAGGCTGTGAACCATTTCGCGAAATTTTTAACTTTTTAGTTAACATTTGACAGTTCGATGATTATTTCTCCTCGTGTGGTTAAAATCAGTTCAGAATGCGAACCATTTCATATTTGACAGATTGATAATTGTTTTACTTAATGAGAGCATATATAAAGTGAGGATGAAGATATGTTTCTATAACAGCGAATTTATTTATTCAGTCCAGATTGAAATTGGATGAATCTTTGGTGACATTTGCTCCTATTTGATAGATAAACTTTATCTCATTTTATTTCGGGTTGAATAAACAAATTTATTATATGTTAAACATCCATACGTTGGTGCAAAAAAATTCAAGGAAAAATCAGTGAAACATATCGAAGCTCTTTCCTCACCTGTGGCATATCTCATTGGCTCTCAGAAGCGAACCATCGAACTGTCAAAACTAACCATGCTTCCCGAGCAGGGTTCAGTCTTAGCTGCACATTTTTTCTGTATTTTATACAAATTGAACTTTGAAAGACAAATAATCTAATTTCGTAAATAAAAAATTTTATCAATTTACACGCATTCTCATTTGATTAAAGTTTGATCGTAACAGCGCTTTAACAAGTATGCCTTCCACCCTAAGCGGCGATAAATGGGATTTTCTAATTAAACACACTACTCAGTCTTGATAAAAATAGATTTCTCCGAAATTCATTCGACGACTCGGCACGTTCTGACCAACACTTGTAGTCAAAATAATTCATTTACCACATATTAGATAGCATTACTAGGAACCGATCCGTACACGTATACGTTGTGAATTCCAAATGGATTAGATTAGTTGGAATGTCGTTATTTCTTTCATTCCTGCGAACGAAAAGTTGATGCAATGTCTATCTAGATCTACAGCAAGATCTCAAATGTGATAATTGGTAGGCTACCGTTTATAAATGTGCTAAAAAAAGGATTCTGTGTTTGGCCATTAAGCTTCCCCTACTTTCTGTACTCAAGTGCAATGTAAATATAATACACTTAAATGGCATGTAAATAACACACTTTATCTTATCTGGGTAAAGTGTTCGTTTATTAGGAAAAAAAACTTTACGTTTATCAGAGCAACAAGAAATCGTCCGTCAGTGATAATTGAGTAATAAATTCCAATCAATCAAATATCAGTCAAAACGACTTTGATCCTTGCGATTTTATTTTGTTGACAAAGGAACTATGTTCAATTCTAAAATAGAGAATACCAACTGACACATGAATTTCAGTGTGCAAATATGTAATTCCTTTAAATTTATTCTTTCTTGTGTATGAGTCTATCGTGGCCATAACGTTAACTTCTTTGGAAGTGGAGTAAATGTAAGATGTAAAAACTGATTAACCAGCAAAACTAGATGTTAGGCTACCTACCGAATAGAAGGATGCGGTGGGGACGTAAGGGTGGCAAACTTGTATGCATTTTCTGGCGATCCAATTCTTTATGATGATTAATAACCGACCGAGGAATCCTCTGATTTAAGCACAAGTTTCACAGGAAGGAAATGTTGCTAGTGGAGAGCTAGGTGAAACAATAAATTATTCGAGCTCGCATACGATTTGAAGACGTGTTTCGCGAAACAGGTAACGTAAATCCGAAGGATCGATATAAGAAAAGAAAAAAATACGTCAGAAGTCAGATTACCGACAACAACGATACAAATCTTCCACACGACATCGAGGAACGTGCCGCTCGAGCCACAAATTCTGATTACGGACAACGAAGATTATGTGCTATTAACATCATCGGTTCATTCAACGCGCGAATAGATACCGGTAGACACTTGTTGCCTTTTGGCATCCTTCAACCATGGCTACTTTATTGGGGAATCGTGCAAAAATTGTCAAGCTTTTGATATACGATTATCATATAACGGAAATTAAACGCGCAAAGTTTTTAGGCAACCGACTTTCATGAGAGACATTCAATTTAGCCAACATGGACAAACTTTCTGTTGTTTCGTTACGAATTCTACATTCCAATACCAGCAAAAAGACTACGATTTAAAATCGCTGGCACAAAAGGGTATTCACAACCACGCGATTATCTTGTATTGGCCTTTGCGATTTTAAAAATGAACCCAATCTACTGATTAGCTATGGAAAGAATGTTGTTATTGTGCATACCAAAAGTTAGTAGGTTATCCCGTGCGGCACCGTGACCACTAAAGTTGCAACAAATGCTTCGTCTTGTAACTAAAAGCTACGACACTAGGTATTGATCAACTTGTTATTGAAGCTCATCTCGAAAATGTTTGCAACTGAAAGAACTGACATTTAATTCTTAAAAGGAGAAAAGAGAAGTGGTCCAAGACAGCTCCCCTGTGGTACGGTATGTTGAAGAATGAGTCGGATTAACACCAACGGTGTGATAGATATGAATGTAGCCACTTATAAAACATTGGCGAAACCCCCTTCGGTTACACAGGCAGAACGAATCGATATCAACAAGGTTTGTAGAGTCTAAAATTCCTGTTAGTCATCAGAGATCTAGCGAGGATAGTTGAAGAAAATGTAGCAAATCGAGCGAGAAGCAAACGATGCCCACTCTTACGCGAGCGAGTGTGAGATGCAAAGCGTCCAACGCTTAAGGCCTAAACACAATGCATATGGATTTTAATACATATGTTGCGAAAAAATGACAGAAAATCCATGTGAAAATTGTCAAATGTCCGCATTTTACTCCACTGTCGAAAACGCACAACAAACGCTGGAGCTGTGTATACATACATTCTACACCTTACACACTCGGAGTCAATCCCGGTGTAGTGGTTAGCATTCACGCATCTCATGCCGAGGACCCGGATTCAAATCCCAACCCCGCAGAAGTCACGAATGACCTAAGCTGTTAAAGTGACTACATATAATCAAACAAAAAAAACTTACACACTCGCGAACGAACGGCCTTGTAGCGTCTTCTGCATAGCCCGCTCACAAGTCAATACCAAAAGCACGTGAACGCGAGCAGCACACTAGAATGCAAGGATACAGATTTTGCTTTACTTCTTTTTTTCGCCTTAGGCCCTTGCTAACACACGCAGCGATCCAGAATCAACTGCAGTTAAACTGCTTTAAATCTTTAAATGGCCGCGTCATGATTGACTTGATTGATTGAGTTAAAACTAGGGTCTTATAAACAATCAACCGGAATAAATAGTTTTGTTGCAGAATTACTTATTTGACATGATATACAAAAAAAAAACGTTTTTGGGTATTTATGACTGTCGGTTTTCTGGCTGAGCGGTTCGGTTAGTTGTAATATCATGGGTACGGTAAGTTTCAATATTATGTTTTGAGGTATAAAAATCTACAGTCGTTTGTCTTTCCCTGCTTTTTCCTGCTGAATTCAAATCAGATAATAAATTTCTTATGAAAAGTAAACAAAATTAACCATTTGTAAATACTTTCTATCTTATCTGTTCTACGCGAGTCGTTGTACGGAATATCATTTTGTTATCAGAGTTCATGAGGGTTTTCAGAGAAAAGAATTATTTCAAGACATGATGTAGCAAACTTGAAGTGGTAGGCTTTTGAGCTTCACTTCTCACAAGCTTTAAGGTTTATCTTACTTATTCTTTAGTCACCAAGGCACGGCTATCTTCCAGTGATTATTATTGATAGTAGAATCACGTAGCAGCCCATAGTAAATCTATGACCGAACAGCCTCTATATTCGGACACTAGTGATTTCTCAAAAATAATTAAAATTTTTGAATACAGTGGGACAATAATAAATTAACAGATTTTATGGTTTACAAAATATGACGTTTTAGTTTCAACCTTTAATGTGAAATTTGTCAAAAGTTTCAACTAACTGTCCAGCCATAGAGGAATTTCCCCTATATGGTAAAATCTCATCCTTCATACACGATAAGCTTATCTATTTCCTAAGTTATCTGTTTATTTACGCAAATGATCGATATATGCTGCAGCAAAAAGGTAACAAATATCTAGTGACCGAATCTGAACGTGATTTACTGCTGGAGAAATGAATGAAACTACAGACTTCGTATTAGAAACAAAGTTGATCATAACTCATACAAATTTCCATTAGATATGCGATATAAATTCATTAACCTGCTGAAACAAAGCATCTGTTAATTATAATCGACAGACTCGGCTATAAGGCAAGAACTTGCTCACACATGAGAATCATATTTTGCTAAAAAAGCACGATAAGCGGTTTAACGATAAGAATTGCCAGTTTTGAAACTGGGAAATTCCCCTTCATGCTTTACTGAAACTCAATATGTAAATACATATTGTAAACAGTATAGGCTTACGCTTAAACATCCGTTATTAATAAGTGTGAGTTTATATCAACTTTGACTATCAAATGAAGTTGGTGTCACCAAATACTTAATACGTAGATCGTCCATTTTGCTCGTTAATAGCTGACTCAGTTTAAAACTTGTTTTATTTCGTTTACTATAATTATTCTTGATGTATTTACTTTACTCATGAATTCTAAATGCTGTGAAAGTATCTAATAGTCCCCATATTTATATTATTAGTGGCAATAACAAGTTATAATTTCCTTGTCCATTTCTTCCATTATTATTGATGCAAAATGTTAATTCATAACATTGATAATCAGGCTAGACGCTAAAGCTCGGTGAAACTTTATGCCTATTCTGATGCATCATCACCTAGTTCTATTTCCTGGGTGCATATTTGTCTAACTCATCTAACTGCATTATAATTAGTTTTACAATTTCACCCTGGAAAACCAAAACAAACCAGTACCACTCATACACACACATACAAGTTCCGAACGTACCTGCGACAAAGAGGCAAACGTTGCAGTGGCAATCTCGGAATTGACTCGTTTGGCCCCACCGCGCTGGAAACCGGAGCGGCTGAACACATACAGCGCAATAACTACTATCGGAAAAACGGTATTTAACAAATTCCGCACTGGGTGGCGCCATTTTTCCTTCCAAGCTTTGTAGAGAAAAATTACGATTGGACTGGCTGCGGTCATAGTTGGTGCACCCGAGGGATCCCGTTTCGTGTTTCCTTTATATAAACAAAACTCAATAAATGGTAACAATTTTTTTTGTCTCTTCAACTGATTCGCAGCGAGTACCACTCGGGAATTGGCATCGTTTATCTTGTAAAGAACATTAGTCTATAATACGATTTTTATGCGCGATACAACTAGCACCAAGAACCGACGAACGACGAAACATTTGCGTTAAACAGTATTTAGTTAGCACAACTAAATGAAACTCTGAAACCAATGAATGATTGAATGAAACACTTTTACTTCAACTGCACTGCACGGAAAGCTGCACGACCAGTTCAATGTTCAACACACTCACAAAAAGTTTCTTATTGGAAAAGTGACGTGTACTGTAGCAAAGCTGCCAGATTTTGTTTTAATTCAAAACTTTTCAAATTTGGGACTTCGCCGGATCATCAATATTTTGTTTAATTAATCATAAAAATAATGAAAATATTGTCAATTTCAAGGAAAATTATACCATCCAAAGTGCGATATCGCTCATAAAAGTGTTATTTTAGCTTAAATCGTTTCGGTCTCTTCGGTGCACTTATTGCTTGGAAGATGACGAAAAAGTGCGCCGAAGATACCGAAACGATTTAAGCTAAAATAGCACTTTTATGAGCGATATCGCACTTTGGATGGTACAATTTTCCTTGCAATTGACAATAATAGTCTGATTAATAAAAATAGTTCTATGTAAAACGGCTTGTTTTCGCTAAATCAAAAAAGCAATGCTTTGGCAATTTTTCGCCCGCGGTGTCCAGAGTCAAACACCGTTCATTTGAAATACCTTTACTTTTGGGATTTGGCAAATTACTGAATCGTATTCCACTCTTGACTAAAATTTAATAACTCTATCTAGTATTCTATATACAGATTAGAGTGACTATATACAGAGTGGCGGCATGTCATCCCAAAAGTATGCAAGGCGCATTTTCTTTCTCTTGCCTGCATACGCGTTGGATTGGTCGTCTGCTCGATTGGAATGACACTGACAGATAATTATCATTCCAATCTTGACATTGTCGCCACTCTATATATAGTCACTCTAATACAGATATACAGTCAACAAAAAATTGTTTCCCCACAAAAGGTCAAATTCAAATCTGAGAAAGCGACTTACAATTTAAACGCCACAAGCGGATCCAGCTGATCGATTTTACAACCCGAAATGTATAGGATCAATTTTCAGAAAAGCGATTTCTATCCGAAAATCTAGAATGCCAGTTTACTTGGTGTTCTATTCGCCACTCCACTTGAAAAAAATTGTCTGTCAGGCGTCGGACCGACGCAAGTATAGGTCTTAAGTCTTATCCGGAAGCAGGCTTGGCATACACTTTTCGCTTCGATTTTGCTCTTTTGATTACTGCACCTTAGCAAAGCAAAATTTGAAAAAGTGATGTATGAGGCGTTCGTAGAATTTGTTATTATCTACAATATTGCTGAAGTAATCATTACTGTGCATTTTGTATTTATGGCGCTATAAGGCTGTTCCAGTTGGAAGTTGAACTGTTTTATCATCGCAATATTATCGACATTCATCTTGTTTCTGCAACATCGATAACCATACTTTTGCATTATCGACATTTGTTTACACCCACCGTAGCGACATTTGTCCTGTTTAACCAACGTGCCTTTCTTCTGCTTTACCGATGCGACATTTGTACTGCACCCGCTTAGTCGACAACGATCTAGTTGGAACTTTATCTGCGCAGCCGTTTTTGTTCCAATATGAATTTGCACCATTTAATGGAACTCCCGTGGAACATCGAACGCAAGTGGTGGGGGTATTTACTTATGTACAACATTATGTATTTTAATAAATCGCTTGTGCGACTTGTACACTTTAGGTTAGGACAGCGCTCCTTGTACGTTAGTTTTAAGTTTTAAGTGAAATATACCGCGTTTATATTCCGTACCAGTGTTTTACTAGCAGTGTAGTCCAAAAGTGAAGAACAGTAATAGTCCTGACTCTAGTGCAAGTGTTTCCATCCCAGCGAGTCTGCAGAAGCAACCTAGTGCTCTGCAAGTAGTGATCCTGTGAAAGCAAGGTGTCCACCAGGAATCCTTATTCCGTCGCCTTGTTTGCTTCTTCCGACAGAAGCCCTACAGTCCATTTTGCTTGTTCCACCGAAGAGGAACATATGGTCCTTCGAACCGGATCTCCGAGCCGGTTATTCCTTCTTGCCATTGGATACGCTGCTAGTTTGAGTGAAAAGTGAAAACGAACCCGAAGAATAAACACGTTAGTGAAGTGAAAAAAAATGCCAATAACGCATAGCCCACAGGGGTCGCAAGGGGCTAAGTCGCCCAATGATAAAGATGCAAGTGATAGTGAAAGTTTCCATGGTTTCGATGAAGGCGCGAAGCGCCCTTCTACAAGTGCTGTTGACAAAAGGATAACGGTTCTTTCTCGTCAACAATCTCAAGCGCAAGCGAAGATTCAGCGTATCGCTGCGATGATAGAAGATTCGATAGTTCCGCTTGCCCAGCTCAATGTGTATGTGAAGTGTGTAGAGTCAGCATATCAGGAGTATTGTTCTTTCCACAACCAATTAACAGCGGTTCTTTCCAATGAAGAAATGGATGAACATGATACGGATTACGCTATTTTTGAGGAAACATATCATCACGTGCTGATTCGACTGGAAACCTTAATCCTAGAGAAGAGGAATTATGTTGAGCCAGCTCCGCCGCAAGTGGTCATCCGTCAGCAGCCTCTCAAGGCACCGGTCCCAACCTTTAATGGACTTTACGAGAATTGGCCAAAATTCAAGGCTACCTTTCTCGACATCATGTCTCAGTCCAATGATAGTGACGCTATCAAGCTATATCATTTGGACAAGTCGCTTGTAGGAGCTGCTGCAGGGATACTTGATGCCAAAACGGTGAATGAAAACAATTACGCACACGCTTGGGAGATACTAAACGAACGCTTTGAGAATCCACGAGTGATAATTGACAATCACATCAAAGGTCTGCTAACGATGAAAAAGATGTCAACCGAATCACATCGAGAGCTGCGTCAACTACTCGATAGCTGTACAAAGCACATAGAAAATCTCCGGTACTTCAAGCATGAGCTGACAGGCATCTCCGAGCTAATGGTGATTCATTTAATTTCGGCCAGCATGGATCGAAACACGCGAAAGCAATGGGAAGGAACAATTGCGAAGGGTGAGTTGCCAAGCTACAATGGCACAATCACATTCCTGAAAAAACAGTGCAACGTACTAGAAAATTGCGAAGAGGTAGTTAAGTTGCCAAGTAGTTCCAAGTTAGTACAGAAATCAGCATTTTCCCCGAGAGTAACCA
The DNA here is from genome assembly GCF_943734655.1 of Sabethes cyaneus. Classification (NCBI taxonomy): domain Eukaryota; kingdom Metazoa; phylum Arthropoda; class Insecta; order Diptera; family Culicidae; genus Sabethes; species Sabethes cyaneus. The sequence goes on from NC_071355.1 coordinate 42,520,014, forward strand.
CGAATGCAGCTACAGACAGTGTTAGCGAGTTGTGTGATTTCTGTAAAGGTGCTCATAAAAACTTTCAGTGTGACATCTTCAGAGGCATGAATTTATCGCAACGTGTTGAGAAGGTGCGTGAATTAGGCATGTGCTTCAACTGCCTCCGGAAAGGGCATCGTATAAAAGATTGTCCCTCCGAGCGTAAGTGCCAAAAATGTCGAATGCGTCATCACACGCAGCTGCATGATGATAGCGTGTGGAAATCATCGAGATATCAGAATTCAAATCCATCAGTTACCGGTAAGCCACAATTTGATCGTTCTCCTGTACTAGCATCCAGTGCAGAAATTAATACTAGCGATGCTGTAGCAACAACTTGTTCAATCGCCAAGTCCAATGCTAAGCGGACAGTCATGCTTTTAACGGCAATGGTCAACATCGTCGATCGTCGAGGCAAGCCTCATTCTTGTCGCGCTTTATTAGATTGTGGATCGCAAGTCAACCTTATCTCCAAACGAATGGTTGATTTGATCGGTTTGAAAACTTTTCCCACCAGTGTTTTGATTGCTGGTGTTAATAACAAGGCAAGCAAAAGCGACAAAAAGGCCAATGTGGAGATTTTGTCAACCAACAACGATTTTCGAACAGTCCTAGAATGCATCGTAACACCGTCAGTAACCGGTTTAATACCTAGCTCGTTTATTGATACTCGCAACTGGTGTATACCTCCAGAATTCCAGTTAGCCGATCCTTATTTCAACGCTCCGCAAGCGGTCGATTTGCTTATAGGTAACAGTCATTTCTTTGCATTGCTGAAACCAGGTCAGCATAAGCTTGGAGCGAATTATCCAGAACTCCGCGAAACTCGACTTGGTTGGGTTGTAACTGGAGAAGTATATGAGCCATTAGTCGAAGCTGACTCCGTGTATTCTCATAAGATAACCGTTGAAGACGTTCATAAAGCTATGCAACGTTTCTGGGAAATAGAAGATGTCGCCGAAGCACCAGTTTTGTCTTCAGAGGAGCAGGAATGTGAGGAGCATTTTCGTGCCACGCATAAGCGTGATTCTTCAGGACGGTTTATCGTTCAGCTGCCGTTGAAGGAGAATGTTGTTCATCTGTCCAATTGCCGAGATCTTGCATTAAAGCGATTTTATATGCTAGAACATCGTCTTTCTCGTAACTCAGCGCTTCGGGAGCAATATGTAAAATTCATACAAGAATACGAAAGTCTTGGCCACTGCAAGCAAGTTGACGAGCGGAAGGATCTTCCAGCTCAGCGAAATTGTTATTTGCCTCACCATGCCGTAATTCGTCCAGACAGTACTACGACAAAATGCAGGGTTGTTTTCGACGCATCTGCTAAGCCTTCAAGTTCCAGTTTGTCTTTAAATGATGTCCAAATGGTAGGTGGTACTGTTCAATCTGATTTGTTCTCCATAGTATTACGGTTCCGTAAACATAAATATGCATTCACCGCAGACATTAGCAAAATGTATCGCCAAATTTCTGTAGATTCTAGCCAAACCAGTTTGCAAAGAATCTTCTGGCGAGAAGGTTCAGAATTACCCTTGAAGGTTTTAGAATTGACGACAGTAACATATGGAACAGCAAGTGCTCCATTCCTAGCGACACGATGCCTGAAGCAGCTAGCAGACGATGAAATAAATAATTATCCAATGGGAGCTGCTACTGCAATGAACGATTTCTACGTTGATGATGTCCTTTCAGGCGATGATACATTAGAATTGGCATTAGAGCGACAAAGGCAGGTCAAGCAGCTATTAGCAAGTGGTGGTTTTCCAATCCATAAATGGTGCTCGAATTCGGACGAACTACTGGCATATATTCCTGCTGTCGAACGGGAACAAAAAAAGGTTTTAGCAGACACCAACACGAACACAGTTATTAAGGTTTTAGGAATAATGTGGGATCCGCAGTTTGATCAGTTCATGTTTTTATCGAAGCCTTCTGAAGCGAATCAATCCTTTGATGTGCCGACCAAACGGATAATATTTTCTGGAATCGCGAGATTATTTGATCCGTTAGGACTCGTTTCTCCCGTAATTGTATTGGCTAAGATACTGATGCAAGATTTATGGCGCAGCAAGGTCGGTTGGGACGAACCAGTCGACATAGAGCACCAGTTAAGATGGAAACAGTTCCAGAACGCTCTTCCTCAACTTAATGATATTCGCATTCCAAGGCGCGTAATTTCAGACGACTGCAGTGTTCTTGAACTTCATGGATTTGCTGATGCTTCCGAACAGGCGTACGGAGCATGTGTTTACGTCCGCAGTATTCACTCCAATGAGTCGGCGCAACTACAGCTGCTTTGCAGTAAATCAACCGTGGCACCTTTGAAAAAAGTAACAATACCCAGGTTAGAGTTGAGCGCAGCACGGTTACTTGGTCGCCTCGTCGCCAAGGTATATCCGACCATAAATATTTCTTTCCAGCAAGTGGTTCTTTGGTCAGACAGCCAAATTGTTTTGAGCTGGTTAAAGAAACCTACCGAAAGGCTAGATATATTCGTTCGTAATAGAGTAGCCGAGATACAATCAACAACACGTGATTTTTCCTGGAAGTATGTACGCTCATCGCAGAACCCTGCCGACATTCTTTCTCGAGGTCAAATGCCCAAGGAGCTAGAAAATAACACGTTATGGTGGAATGGGCCATCTTTTCTTGCGTCAACATATGATCAGTTGTCGGACCCAGTAGAACTTCCAAACAGTGAACTTCCAGAGATGAAATCTTTAGTCACCGCCCTACCTGTAACGAAGGAACAAGCTGTGTTTTCAAAATATAGTTCATTTAGAAAATTGCAACGCATCATCGCTCTGATGCTGCGATTTATTCATAACTGCAAGCAACGAGATCCAGCGGCACGAGTCTTCAAGGAATTACCAACAATCGACGAACAAAGAAAGGCTTTGCTTGTGATCTTCAAGGTTGCTCAAAAGCTTGAGTATAGTGATGAAATTATGAGAGTAAAATCTGGTAGGATGTGTAAGAAACTAGCCGCTCTCGGTCCGATTTTAGTGGATGGATTGCTAAGAGTTGGAGGGCGAATTCAACACTCTAAACTTCCATTTGCTTCTATGCACCAAATCATTTTGCCCAATAATAGTCCTATTACCAGATCCTTTATTCGCCAGTTACATGTTGAGCACCTTCATCTAGGTCCAACAGGTTTGTTAAACGTTCTTCGGCGAAATTACTGGGTAGTTAATGCTATTTCCACCATCCGCTCAGTGACAAGAGCCTGCATTAAATGTTTCAGGGTGCGACCGACAGAAACATCGCAGTACATGGGTAACCTTCCTGCCTATAGAGTAACGCCCGCACCGCCTTTCGCTGTAACCGGTGTGGATTATGCTGGACCATTTTTTATCAAACAAGGTGTACGGAAGGGAGCTACAGTGAAAGCTTATATTTCAGTTTTCGTATGCATGGTTACACGAGCAATACATTTGGAGTTAGTGTCAAGCATGTCAACTAATGCGTTTTTGGCAGCCCTTCAGAGGTTCATCAGTCGTCGAGGTATCGTTCAGCAATTGCATTCAGATAACGGTACTAATTTTCGTGGCGCTTCACATGAATTAAATCAGCTGTACCAGATGTTTCAAAGAGAGCAGCAAGCACATAATATCGAATATTTCTGTTTGTCAAAGGCTATTGAATGGCATTTCATACCACCGGATGCTCCAGAGTTTGGTGGTTTGTGGGAGGCAGGAGTAAAAAGTACCAAGATTCATTTAAAGAAAGTATTGGGAAACACATCTCTCAATTTCGAACAATTTGCAACTGTTTTGACGGAGATTGAAGCTGTCCTGAATTCACGTCCTCTCTTCGCAACCACATTGGATCCGGACCAGATTAAAATAATAACACCGGCAGACTATCTTATCGGTCGTCCACTGACGGCAATTCCGGAGCCCTCCTTAGAGAACATTAAGGTTAATCGATTGGACAAATGGCAGCATTTACAGATGTTACGAGAACATTTCTGGAAGGCCTGGAACAGGGACTATCTTAGCAGTCTTCAACCTAGGAAGAAAAATTGGAAGGTAAATACAAACATCATTCCAGGAACGATTGTCTTGATTCACAATAAAAACTTGCCACCGCTTCAATGGAAATTGGGGACAGTAACTAAAACTTATCCAGGCACCGACGGTTTAGTACGCGCTGCAGACGTTCGCAGTGAAAACACCACTTTTCGTCGCCCGATTACCAAATTATCAATCTTGCCGATTGAAGACAACAAAGCTGCTTGCTGCATGATAAATGCTAATCTAAAAGGGTATAATATTGGCAAGGAATGAATTGAAAAGATATTTCAACGGGGTGGAGTATGTTCCAGTTGGAAGTTGAACTGTTTTATCATCGCAATATTATCGACATTCATCTTGTTTCTGCAACATCGATAACCATACTTTTGCATTATCGACATTTGTTTACACCCACCGTAGCGACATTTGTCCTGTTTAACCAACGTGCCTTTCTTCTGCTTTACCGATGCGACATTTGTACTGCACCCGCTTAGTCGACAACGATCTAGTTGGAACTTTATCTGCGCAGCCGTTTTTGTTCCAATATGAATTTGCACCATTTAATGGAACTCCCGTGGAACATCGAACGCAAGTGGTGGGGGTATTTACTTATGTACAACATTATGTATTTTAATAAATCGCTTGTGCGACTTGTACACTTTAGGTTAGGACAGCGCTCCTTGTACGTTAGTTTTAAGTTTTAAGTGAAATATACCGCGTTTATATTCCGTACCAGTGTTTTACTAGCAGTGTAGTCCAAAAGTGAAGAACAGTAATAGTCCTGACTCTAGTGCAAGTGTTTCCATCCCAGCGAGTCTGCAGAAGCAACCTAGTGCTCTGCAAGTAGTGATCCTGTGAAAGCAAGGTGTCCACCAGGAATCCTTATTCCGTCGCCTTGTTTGCTTCTTCCGACAGAAGCCCTACAGTCCATTTTGCTTGTTCCACCGAAGAGGAACAAAGGCTGTTACCCTCTTGGTAGCAAAAAGAGCGTTCTTTTTGCTACCAACGGCATTGCTACTAAAGATAAAGCTTCACTTTCTTCAGCAATATTATAGATAATTACTAGCTCTACAAATGCCCCATACACCACTTTTTCAAATTCTGCTTGGCTGAGGAGCAGTAATCAAAAGAGCAAAATCAAAGCCTGTCCGGAAGGTAATCACAAAATGTTAAATATCCGCAAAGTTTGTGTTTATTTCTTGTCCTTACATTAGAGATGGTCGTCGGGCCGACGCTAGTATAGGTCTTAAGTCTTATCCGGAAGGTAATCACAAAATGTTAAATATCCGCTAAGTGTGTGTTTATTTCTTGTCCTTACATTAGAGATGGTCGACGGGTTTCGATCGGGTTCGGGTAACCAAAAAAATAAACTTGCGGGTTCGGGTCGGGTACGGGTTTTTAATTTTTTTCTCAATCGGGTACGGGTCGGGTTCGAGTATTCAAATTTTCATACCCGATCATCTCTAGCTGACATCTGGCAGCTCTGATGGTATCACTTTTTTTTAGCGTTATACACGTTTGTAATAAGATGCTCATTAAGATGAGTGGTTTTTACTCAATTTCGTTTACGCTATCCCTACAAATGTACTGTGCCTCTAACTTTATAAGGTTTAACAAATAATTTGTTGTACAAAATACAGTCAGCTTTAGTGCGTCGGGCTGTCTTTAAATGGGCTACGTTTTAATCAGGATACCGTTGATTGGGCTATAGCGCATCTAAAAGGAAGTGAAACGTCATTTCTGAGAGTGTATGTTTTCTTTCATGGGGTTCTTGAATGAACTATTTCAAATGCGGAAAATAATTTATTGCTAATTGCAAAAAAAAATTGTCCAATCAATAAGTGCGAAATCGCTCTTAAAAGTGCTATTTTAACTTAAATCGTTTCGGTCTCTTCGGCGCACTTATTGCTTGGAATGTAACGAAAAAGTGCGCCGAAGATACTCAAACAATTTAAAGTAAAATAGCACTTTTAAGAGCGATATCGCACTTTGAATGGTACAATTTTCCTTGCAATTAGCAATACACTCAAGTCTTTTTTTACACGGTTTGCTTTTTCGATTACTCGAAAACGGTGCAGTTAAGGAACTGTTTACAATCTACGTGAGGAATGTCGAGCTACTCCCAAATGTATTAAGAAATAAATTAATGGTCTCTAAGTTACCCCGTTCTTAATACTCAAAAAACTAAACCGTGTAAAAAAAGTACTTGAGTGTATATACAAACTATTACAATTAATTAAATGGAATATACAATTCCATCATTTCATCTTCTGATCATTTTTGAGCTTGACCCTCTCATTTCTAGCATCACGGCGAAATAGTTATAAATGCCAATATATGTTAACATTGTCGTATAAAATTCTGCTGTTTACTTGTTAAACAATCTAGCAATAAATTTAAACAACGAAAAGATTAAGTTCCGCTTTGATTCAGTATTTATTATAGGTATATATTTTTATAAACCTTTTTGCGACGATTTCAACAAACGATTTCCCTCGGCTTCGACAGTTCAGCCCAATTAACGAAAGTCAAATCTTCGCTAGTGTGGGTGCTTAAGTTGTCAGCAAGCTCTATTAGCGAATGTTGACTGTGTTGCTGATTGCAAGGAAAATTGTCTAAAGCCCTGTAGAGTTCCGAGCGAAGTGAAAATCCCATACAAAACGTTCAACTTTTTCACTAGCGCAAAAACTGCATTTCGCTTCACTCGGAACTGTAAACAAACGTGATCCACCGAAATTAAAGATTGTGGATGACATCTTTTTCACTTGGGTACTTTTCTTTCGCGCGCGTCTACGTTCGTGAACAAAGCTGCAGCTAGCGAAAACTTGACGTTTCAAGCCAATGAGTGTGTACAGGTGTGGAAAAGGGAAATATTTATTAATATTGGCAAAAAAACTTCATGACTCCAAAACATACCGCAACGAGCAATGTGGATTTTTTGTAGAATTAGACGTCACGCCAAACCGTTATTACTGATTTTTAGGTTTTAAAAACGTATTGATAATGTTTTGCGCTACACTTAATTACTGCAGCACCGTTGCCCCACTTGTAAATACCGCATTGGCTTTAAATTTGTTTTCACTTCGCTCGAACTGTAAACCCTTCAATTCACTTCGCATGAACTGTAAACCGAAAGCTCATGAAATTATGAAGAGATCCACAGTCTTTATTTTCCGCGAGCGAAAAGACACGCTTTTTCACTTGCTTCGATTTTCACTTCGCTTGGAACTGTATACTATGCTTAATAGACAAATGCGCAATCGTTCATAAAAGTGCTATTTTAGTTTAAATTGTTTCGATCACCGGCGCACTTATTATTTACTTGGAATGTATCGTAAAAGTGCGTCGAAGATACCGAAACGATTTAAAGTAAAATACACTTTTATGAGCGTTCTAGCATATTTCGTAATCAGCGTGCGAAGAATCAAATAAGTCAGCTACTGCGTTGCAACTTGCCGACATGTATAGCAGATGGGGTCATGGCCGTAGGATATCCACGTTTTCGCGCTTAATTACGACTAGTGAGTACACTTTTCGAAAATGCTTATTTGATTTTGGCAATTCCGCTCACGTACGCATGATAGTCCTACAACAACAAGCAAGGGTGGAAATGTTAACTTGACGTGAATTAAGTGTCCAAAGGCTTGCTAATATTTTCCGGAAGTTCTACCCACTAGCCGCCATTACACACGCGAAAAGGTGGATACCCATGGACAGCACTAGGCGGGGTGGGGTGGTGCGATCTTATGCTCTTACAGGAGAGTCTAGCCTCCTGGAAAAATTGAGGGTCCTATTGTTATTCTCACAGTCACCTCACTCACCTCATTCTCTTATGCGCTTAGTTTGCTTCTAACAAGGCCTTTGTAGATTGAAATTGTGCTCTAATTTAAAAAATTTAAGTTAGGAAACTGCCTCAAGTAACAACAGCAGCTGATTTGCAAGAGCAATAGCTGTTTACTGGTTGATTTGAAGCGATCATAGCCAGGGATGGCACAGTCACTTTGACTCAATTCACATTCATTAGACAGTACCGTCTCAACCCAGCAGAATTTGAAAAAGTTATGTATGAAACGATTGAAGAACTAGTTATTATCTACAACTTTTCTGTAGTTTTGCTGTATCTTTTGTAGTTATGGTGCTACAATGCTAGTAGCTTAAGTGAACATTAACTTAGCTGTTAATGAGCTACTCGCATTATAGCACCGTAACTACAAAAGATACAGTAAAACTTTATTCAGCAAAATTGTAGATAATAACTTGTTCTACAAATGTTCCATATATTATCAATTTCCCACCCTTTCGTACGCGATGAATTATAACCGACGCGGGCGAAACCGTCGCCAGAATCGTCGCGGGGGCAAATATCGTTTATTTTGTGTAGTAAATCAATAGCTTACGTGCTAGACAAGCATAATATATACTTATAACTTACATACAGCCAAGCAGATTCTTTCTGCGACGATTTCGAGCTATCAAAAAAGTGAGCAGCGCGTTTTGTTACCAAAGAAACGGGCAATATAACTTTGTCAAAATTTTGCTTGGCTGAGACGGTAGTGTCCAATGAATGTGAATTGAGTTAAAGTGATCGTACCATTCCTGATCATAACAGCATAAAGTAAGGACTAAAAGGGTGTTTTACCAAGCGATGCTTAAGCTACTTTAAGTTCTTCAAATCAGCTCTCCACCAACAGCTGGAAAACAAGCTTAATATTGTGTTTTCTGCTAAAAAAACAGCCATAAACACTAAACCAATTTATGGCTGCTTACCTTTCATGAGGCTCACAGCTCACAGCTGACAAACTGTTTTAAAGTTGCTTAAAGGCGAGAAACTGGATTTACAAACTACTACAGCACTCGTGCGCTAATTGCACGTCCTCTAACTGCACCGTCTTTTAATTGCACGTTCGCTAGTTGCACGATCGTGCAACTAAAAAACAGTTATCTGTCAAACTACACGGGGTTTTCCAGGTGGTTGCTATAAACAAAAATGCAGCGTTGCCGAATGCAAACTCTCTATCTCTGCATTACGTAGATACATTACAAACAAATTCATGCAAATTTGACTAAACTTTGACTAATTGAACACATATTCATTAAGCTTTTAGTTCGTTTGTAAAAACTTAGATGTTCTTCCCAAAATTTAGCGTACGTGTGAATGCATGTGTAGAGTTCTTTACAGTGATAACGCATCACGTTTTACAATAAATATTGGCAACTATCGTGCAATTAAAAAACGAAATTCGCTAATCGCATCGCCTCATTCGTGCAATTAGCGAACGAGTGCTGTACTAAATTCACAGCGCAGATCATAGAATTTCGCAATTCGGTTGACATCAAAAGTTTGTGTCACTGTGTCAGTTATCGATATTATATCGACCACTCTATTAACCTTCTGTGGCTGAGGTGGTAGTCTGACAGACACCAGAAATCAGAAAAACGTAACAGATGCGTCAAGTGTTGTATTTTGATTCTTATGTTTGCAGTGTCTTCCCGACTCATATCTGCGGTCCAATTACATCCAATAGGTTGCTAAAGATATATACTGAATTCTAAAATAATTAAAATCAGAATTTTCATAATTCAATAAATAGGAATTATTAAGTTAAGTTTAGGTGTCCAGCAGACTACCACGTCAGCATAATCGTTGAGATTCGGGCACCTCAGCCGCAGAAGGTTAAGCTTCTTTGAGGCTTCGGAAGCTGCCAATAATAATCTCAAAACTTGATATCACCAGATTTAGATGTTTAGTAGTTGAAAAAAAGTGTTCATATCTAATAACAAACCTTAGTCCAGACAAAAGTTGAATAAAATCGCAAAAGCTGATCAACAGAAATTTCTAGAGAAATTTTACTCGCGTACAATATTTTCAAAAGTGCAGTATTAAGAATTAATATTTTTCTTCATTTGGGTAGACACGTAGAAGATTTGCTGTTCGATTGGTGCAAGAATATTGCAAATTGATCGGGAAACCACTAAACGATTAGGGTTCAAAGCCTGACCACTTTTCGAGAAGGATTTTTTGGAATTACACCTTATTCCAAACCTTGTTGTAAGACGTAGTTCTACGTCAAAATATGCACAGGGTGTCCGAATACTTTTTTGACTAACTGTACAAAGTACAATAAGTATTGAACTTCATCTAGCTCCGTCCACTGTACGATACGAGAAGACTACGAAGCCTCGTAAACGTAATTCGAATAAGCGAAAAGCGAAGCAAAGCGAGTCGCACGCGATCAATTGGATGTATTGTTATCCTGCCTGTTCCAGAAGCTTTTCCCCATTGTGTCACAAAGCGTGCAGTCGTTCGGACGTTCTAGTTCAAGTTCAGCTTTCGTTCTGATATATTTGTGATCTTCGCGTAGCTCATTTCAAGCGATACTTGATACGTTCTGCATAGATAGGCACATTCAGAATGACTCATCTTCATTTGCAATTGATTGGACGGCGCTTCAATGAGCTTGCCGGTGACTATTTGCGCCAAATCAGCTGGATTTCGGAACCGACGGCCGATGCCTTGTGTGCTTTGCAGAAAACTTTGCAAGCTGTATGCAGCAAGCAACAGTTTTACAGCCCTCAATCGTTCATCTTCGGAACGCTGAATTTCCAGAAAGATGTTTTGCATTTTTTGAAACCATTTTCATGCTGTGAGGTAAGCATATTTTCCAATATATCAAAAATCAAGTCAGTGTACGGGGAAGCGAGTTCGCTTTATCACTGCAGACTTGCTCACTAAGCATTTTTCTCATTCGTTATGCTTATTTACAGAAACGCCTAGCATATGCAAGTGCTCTGGCGTCGCATTTGGTCGGTGGTCATGCTGACTGTGCACTGGATGTCGACTTCAAGCAGTTGGTGAGTATTTTTATTTTGGGTCTTGTTGAACGACACTATTTTGGAATTTATGTTGCTTTACATAGCTTAAGCCTCAATTACCTACATTAAGCTGTAATTTGCTATCAGCTTGCAAACTCGCTTACTACTAGCCAGCAAACTCGCCTAGTGTAATTTAGGCTTTAGATATACTTTATGCTTTTAAAACTGGGTTCCTATTTGTTCTTAAATGTTTAACATATTTAAAAATGCAATTATTTAATGTAATTTGTTCATTTCCAGGTTATTCTTTTCAACCTTTACTTGCAAGTAACGAACGACATTCTCGTTCGATACAACGGTAATTTTGAAACTATCGATCAGGTTGCAGTCGAAATTCTGCACAAAGCACGTGGCTTTGTTAGCTGTATCTTGCAAAAACCAATTAGCGCTGATCCCGCATTGGCTAGTTTGTTTATCGAAACACGCTTTAAAAAATGGAAAGTGGTTTTCGAATACACGTGCCAGGTCTGTGAATCGCAAGGCGTCGAACGCTGTAGATTCGCGAATGCCATCGCTTGGTACAACGTACATGCTCAATCCATCGTAAGTAACTCGATCCTGCACGTAGGAAGTAAGCTGCATATTGAGAGCATTCGTCAGTTACCCTCCGATCGAAGCATCACTTCTCGTACGCTTGATGTCAACAATAACGAGTTTTCGAGCGGTGCTGTATATTTGCGGGATTTGCGACTAGAAACATTAGATAAGGAATGCTTCGTCAGAGAGAAAGTGACAAAAACCACTCCATTCACGGCAGTTGAGGCCTACCTAATTGAACAGTTTTCGGCCTTTCTCGGCAGAATAGATACGTATTTTTTTGGATCGCGTGCTACAGGTGTCGCAGAAAAGGACTCTGATCTTGATGTATGCATTAAATCCCGCTCAGGCCGCGATGATAATTCAACGTATAGCGAGGTATACAAGTGGGCTAAAGCCCAGCCCAATTCCGAAGTAGAGATTCTACATTACATTCCAGTAGAGCCACTGCTTATTCGGGTGCACGTTAATGCATTGAGTCTAACATTGGATTTAACATTTGGATGCGGATTTGTTGTGGCCGATTCTAAACTAATTTTGCACTACTTTAACATGCAACCTTTAGCTCGGAAAATGCACGTTTCTTTGATGATTTGGAAAAAGTTGATAAAATTGTCGAAGAACTTCCATGCTCATGTTCTTACCAGACTTATTATATTTTTTATGCAACAAAGGAATTATCTTCCAACGGTGGAGAGAGTGCTGGCTGAACCCCTAGATCAGATGAACAAATTTAATGTTAAACTTCATTCAATCGACAATTTTCTACTGGATAAACCAAAGGACTTTTTGAGTTTAATTAAGGATTTCTTCGCTTATTGGAATCGATTTGATTGGACGCAAAACGGAATTTGTGTACGGAACGGTATGGTAAAACCAAGGCCATGGTTCCATTTTGACACCGATCGCCAATCGGAACCGCTAATGATGTCCAGCGATTACTTCAATCAAACTCGCAATGCTTCGAGCAACGTGAGAGCAGGTGATTTTAAAAAATTCCAAAATGCTTGCGAAGAAGCCGATAAGGTGTTGAAAGAAAAATTCTTTATTTGAAATGACAGAAGAGATAATGAGCTGCGTTTAGCCCAGTTATTAAATGAAATACCGTTAAAATTAAGTTCCGATTTTTATGTATGTTCGAAGCAACATATGACTTTAAAATTAAAGAGAAATAGCATTGAATGACAAAAAGCAAATTTATCATAATACCAGATAATAGCTCCGTAGAACAGAGCACTTTTTCAAACATACTTAAACGTAAGTGGAATATGTCGCAGGACCTAAATAAAACATTTGAAAAAATTAAATTTAATTGTAGCCACATGTATTTGCAAAGGTAGAAGCAAGAGAAATAAAAAGAGCATTATTAACAATGCGTCTAGTTCAGTGCAAAGCCCTAGGTATAACCGTCTTTAGATATTACCGTTTGCATTCGGTTATTAGAGTACAGGACAATTACGGGGCTAATGCTATTAGCCGGTACCATACAGTGGGACCATTCTGGAAACAGACGGTCAAAAGTATTTTCTCGCTTTTCCTGACGTTTTTGAGCTTAGGTGTCTTCGGAGAAGTTTCTTAGAAAAGTATACTGCATTTGGTGTCATTTTCATACATTCAGATATTAAGTCATCAACTTTTTATAGGAACTAGATAGCATGTTCATGTGTTCGGCAAAGTTGTAGAACTTTGAATTTCATTAAACTTTGCCGAAGATACTAAGTATCTGCATCATATGGTTTGCGAGATATAATTGACTTTCTGTCATGACCCCCGTAAAATCAGTTTATTAAACTTTTTGTACATAAAACCTCATCCAACAGGTCTGACATGTTCTGCAAACTTTTTGATACTATCAAAATACGTATCTCTCTAGGAGGTGCAAATATCGTATGTTGCTTTATTTGCCTTAAAAATTGATTTGAAGCATAAATTTTACCGTTTTTACAAGTATTTTTTTCCGTAAATAGGCACCTGCTGGCAGCTAAAGTTAGCATCGCTTGAACCGCCATAGAATTTAGTATAAGTGTATAAAAAACACGGTCGAGTCTGTTCGGGCATTTTGAATTTTGCTTTAATCGTTTTGGTTATTTCAATTATGAATTTATGAATATGGGCAGGGATGGCACCTCCTCAGAAGAAAAAAAGAGAAGAGAAAAATTCAAACTGTGCTCAGTCTTCAACGCGATTTATTCTGCTCCGTTTCATTTTAACTGTGCTCTTTCTTGCTGAACGCAGTTGTATGAGCAACCGCACACTGTGCTACTCATTGAGGAGAATGTTAATACACTTTGAATACGTTGATGCGATGCGCTGACGTATGACAACTACGGGTAGTTTTAACATGGGTAGTGCGTTGAGAAAAAACGACGATTGTCAGTAGCGGTCATTGCCATCAGAAAAATATTAATCCATTAATGCAGTTGAATCATGATTCTTACATTTAGTATATTCAGTTGAGTTTGGCTGCCCGTGAACGCAACTGCATCATATGGTTAGGCATGTCACAACGGCAACAGTGCGAAAAATGTTATTTAGATATGGCAACATTTGAATTCCCATACATTTGCTTCTTGACGCCTACCAACAGGAAAGTCCCATTATAAACAAAGGCAATTCTCTGAGTCTATAGTTGCTGTACGCGCACCGGTTGTTTTGTTTCCACGTTTACTGCTGTAGCTACCGAGAGGACCGGGAGCAAAACCGAAAGTTGCTCATTTAAAGAGCGCATTAAGAAATTTTTCTGCACGTCAGTTTTTCTCATGAAGTATTCCACCACGCACACATATAAGGATTTTTTGACATTAGCTGAGGCCCTCGCTGAGGCTGTTTGCAGTAGGAATAATATCAAAAACATCAAATATCAAACTCCCGGATCCTCTCCTCCACTCTTCGCTCCCCTCTCACTCATACATAACCGATCCTCAGCTAATGTCATTCTGGTTAGTGACGAAACCGCAAATTACTTCATTGTGTTTAGTCTGTTTCTCATTGTGTGGATTTACTTCTCATTTCTGAAAGCAGTTCTGCTCATTGTGTTGAACAAAAAAAGTTGCACTTTTTGCACAATGAGTGAGGAAATAACAAGCCTGAATATGGGAAATACTACAACGAGCGGTAGTACCCTTCCGCCGTGGCTACAGACGTCTGGAATTCAGCGATATCGTAAGACCAACCCTAAGCGGAACTACTCGAATACACAAACTAGAAATCCTTAAAAAAATAGCAAATTATGTAAATTTTATCGCAGAATGTATAAATAATGTAGACTTACCTAATTTAAGATTTGAGCTCGATTATAATAATTAACTTACTATACATACAATAAACTTAACAAAAATCCAAAAAAAATTACATATGGGTCATTGCATCTCAAACGTACACAAGGTTTGGATTCGACCGTCAGCGATTTCAACCAAAGTTGGCATAATAGTTCATTAAGACCCCACAACTTCCGGTGAATCGCGTGGGGCCCACCCCTTCCCTAATTGTCATCGGAAAGTATCAAGTTTTACTGATTTTGCCGTTTTTTGACAATATTTTAACTTAATGGACTTTATCAGGCAAGACTTTGAAAAAACAGAACTTTAAACCCCATTTATATTATGCAAAGAAGTTCGTAGAATCAAAGAGTATTGTTCCAAGTTTTATTTTCTCAAAATCTTATCTGGTGTAGTCCAATAATCCAATAATAAGTTTAAATGTTGCTAACAATAGACGAAAATTAGCAAAACTTGCTATCTTCCGATGACAATTAGGCAGTGATTAAAATTTTCACTCACATGTAGGATAAACGTTTTTCGCTCACCCATTATTCTCATATGACAACTAGATTCTGTGCTTATCTGTTTGAAGAAAGCGAACGAAAATCATTTTTCTGCTGCAAAATGAGAGTTGACAATATCTCATTGCATTTTTCCCTGAAAAACATTTATCCTCTCACTCAGTGAACCATGAAAAATATAAATCGCAGATGGAATTGGCGCGAAACTCTAATGCATTACTAGGTATATAATGAAACCCATGGTGATACCCAAATACATAAATTCGGTTGTTTTATATGTCTCTCTCTTGTTGGCTGGTTGCTTGGTAAATTCAATAGTAACCTGTGTATTTTCGTCTCTGACAAACGGCTGATATTGCTTTATCCTCTCGCAACAAAGAGAGGATAAACTCGTGTTACGAAAAATTTAAAATAAACAAATCATGATCGCGTGTTTCTAGGGATAAAGGAAAATATGGATAACCTGCGCTCACGAGCGACAATACATATGTATAAAACATTGTCGTTTCTCTTTTGCTAGGTTATAAGTCGTAGTAGGCAACATTCATTGAATATCGCGCATTTGAAATGATAAATTGAATGCCTGCAATTAGGGAAGGGGTGGGCGCCACGCGATTCACCGGAAGATTTTACATAAGATCGTTTTTTTATTATTAGCTGACAGGCCGTTTCTGAATTACGTTCGTTTTTAAGGTAATTTTTCCTATAGTGAACCGTCGAAGAGCAATGGACCGGCATCAAGAACGCCTTCATCACGACCAGTGATGAAACCCTCGGCAAAGCGCGCAGTGGGCGGAGGGAGTGGATTTCGGATGAAACTTGAAGGAAGATCGACGAGCGGAGAGAGGCGAAAGCCGGCATTGAGCGAGCGCGGACCAGATCGGCTAAGACAGCTGCCCGTCAACGATACGCCGAACTGGAGAGGGCTATTAAACGTGCTTGTAGGCGGGACAAGAGAGCCTGGACTAACTCCCTAGCCGAACAAGGAGAAACCGCCGCCGCCAATTGTGATATCCGTTTGTTGTACGATATTTCTCGCCGCCTTAGTGGTGCCAGGATGAATGCAAAGAAGGACAGAGCTGGTCAGCTATTGACTGACCGTACAGAACAACTTAAGCGATGGACTGAACATTTTGAACAACTCTTCCGAGTTTCAAATGTCAGAGACCAACAAAACCAGCAGCGTATGACGCTTACAGTTCGACGAATTAATCGCGTCAACTCGGAGGCGCCATCGCTGGATGAAATTGTAGCAGCCATCAAGAGTATGAAATCCAATAGAGCGCCAGGGATAGATCGTATTTCAGCCGAAATGCTCAAAGCTGACCCATCTTTGTCAGCCCAGATGATGCATCAGCTTTTCAGCAATATTTGGGAAACTGCAACTTTTCCGGTGAACTGGATGCAGGGCATATTGGTCAAAGTCCCTAAGAAAGGAGACCTAACGGAATGCGGTAACTGGCGTGGCATCACGTTGCTCTGTATTACTCTCAAAATACTCTGTAAGGTAATCCTCAACCGGATCCAGGAGAAGATCGACGCTACTCTCCGGCGGCAGCAAGCTGGTTCCGTGCTGGCCGATCATGTGTAGACCATATCACAACGCTCCGCATTATATTGGAGCAGATCAACGAATTCCAGGACTCTCTTCTGCTGGTGTTCGTTGACTTCGAAAAGGCGTTCGACCGACTCAATCACGAAAACATCTGGGGCGCACTTAGGCATAGAGGAGTTCCAGATAAGCTAGTCCATCTCATCAAGGCTCAGTACGAGGCGTTCTCGTGCAAGGTTTTGCACGACGGCGTCTTGTCCGACCCCATAAGGGTTACTGCTGGCGTGAGGCAGGGCTGCATTTTATCACCGCTTCTGTTTCTCATCGTTATGGATGAGATATTAGTTGGAGCAATTGACAGTAGACCAAATCGAGGATTGCCTTGGAATCCTCTAACGATGGAGCAGCTCAATGACCTCGACCTAGCCGACGACATTGTCTTGCTCGCACAACGCCGAAACGATATGCAGAGCAAGTTAGATGACCTCTCCGAGAGCTCCCAGGCAGCAGGTCTCACAGTCAATGTAGCGAAAATTAAGTCTATGGAAGTGAACACTGACAATTCCATCAACTTCACAGTAGCGGGACAACAAGTTGAGTAGGTAGACGCCTTTCAATATCTTGGTAGCCAAACAACGCCCGATGGTGGTACCAAGCCTGATATAGCCACACGGATCAGGAAGACCAGGGGTACCTTTGCAGGTCTGCGAAACATTTGGCGCTCAAACCAAATCACTCTACGTACGAAAACCCGAATCTTTAATGCAAACGTTAAATCCGTACTGCTGTATGACTGCGAAACGTGGTGCGTCTCAGCGGAGACAACGCAAAAACTGCAGGTATTCATTAACCGGTGCCTGCGATACATTATTCGTGCCTGGTGGCCTGATAATTGGATATCCAATGAGGAACTCCATCGTCGGTGTCATCAACGGCCGATAGCCACAGAAATTCGTGAACGTAGGTGGAAGTGGATCGGACACATCTTGCGGAAAGGAGCGAACGAGGTTTGCAGAGCAGCACTCGACTAGAATCCACAAGGACAGCGTAGAAGAGGCAGACCCAGAGGTTCATGGCGACGGAGCTTAGCCAACGACATCCGGGCTGTAGACGAGAGCCTGTCCTGGCGACAGGTAAAAGCCATGGCGGGTAACCGTCAGCAGTGGAGATCTCTGATTTCATCCCTTTGTTCTGCCGGACCGGCGGACATAGACACATAAGTAAGTAAGTAAGTGGGCGCCATGAGGTTTGTCGGTAAATTCTACATAATATCACATATGACACTGACAAAATACAGTAGGCAGGCAGTTACTGAATTTCGTTCGTTTTCAGGTTAATTTTTCCCATAGTTCAATGAAGTGTTAATAAAGCCATTTTCAAGCCTCGAAATTAGGCCATTACAAATATTTTATAAAATTTTTGTCCTTCCGGTGTTTGGCCACTGAAGAGGGGGGGGGGCGAAAAAAGAACAAAGTGAATTTTTTAATCGAGCAAAAAAAAACATGGATTTTAAGAATTTTTATTTAAGGTTTAAACGTGAAAACCGAATCTCTTCTTGCTTATAATATATACGTTATTATTTTCTATGCAAAAATATACGAAAAAAGACAAAAACGAAGGAAAATTTTTTTGGGCGATTTTCGGAAATTCCGTTGTTCGAATTTCCATTTCTGTTTCGTGCTAGAAGCGTTGATTCAACTCGAAGACTCATTTTTCGAGTTTTTCAGACTGTAGAGCCCACAGACAATTGATGTTATAAAAATCTTTTTGCATCTTTTTCATTAAAATACATTATTCAATCATGACAATGTCCGGAAGTTTCAGATAGACGTGTTTAAACATACTTTCACTAACAATTCAGATAGAATTACGCATGTCCCAGATATTCAAAACGCTATATCTCCCAAACTACTAATATTGTTTTTTTAGTTAAGTGATTCTTATGTAGAATTTTCTGGCAAACATATTTATTTGAAAATAAAATTGGGGGTGTTTTGAGATATTCGTATCTTTCGTATTATATTGCAAAAAAATGTACGATGGTAACAAATTAACTAAAAACTGATAACATTATTCGATTGCGCGGCCAAAACCCCATAGAAAAATCATATTGGCATGCCTTCCCATCAAACTGTTTCTGAGGTATTTAAACTCGAAAAATGACTTTTTTTTTTGAAAATCTGTAAAAAAGGAAGTAGCGCCACTGCACTATGGGCCAGAAATTAAAATTTCGGGACAAATATATTTGCGGTTAAACGACGTGTCTCAGCTCAATGTGGTCTTCGGCAACTTTTTGAATGAAAAAATGATGCATCTTTTGAAGGGGTCGTCCAATATTTACGAGTTACTTTAACAACAATTTAAGTAATAACTTTTTGAGTAAATCTTTTTTCACCTTTTTGGTTTCAAAATATTAAATATAAACCAATTTTAAGTATTTTTTCTGAAGATACCAAACTTCTATCTTTTACCCATTTACAGCAATAGACCTTTGTTTATAAACGACCCCTCAAATCACATTTCTTCTTGTAACATGTTTATTTCAACAGACAGCTCAATGTGATGTTCTAGAAAACATTTTGCACATAAAAGAGAAATATTTTTGCTGAAGACTGTTTTGCTTTTTCTACATTAATTAATAAGATATAACTGTTTTTAGGCTAAAAACCGTTTGATGAAAAATGTGTATTTTTTCAAGGGTGGTGTCTTCGGAGAAGTAAAATAATAAAATATAGCGCATCTTTCTGCACTATTAGGGTGACCATGAATTCATCTATTAGGGTGATACAAACTTTTGTTTTCTTAATTAATTTAAAAAAAAAGTTTTTTTCTCCAAAAGTTTCAGAAAATACTAAAATAAGCAACTTTGCTGAATTAAGTTACTATCTATCTCTTACCGGTTACGAAATATAATGATGTGTTAAAAAAGAGCGCTTAAAACTCAATTGCACTCAATAACTTTGCACACGATTATTTTATTGCTTTCAAGTGTTCTACAAAGTTATTTAGTATGTTAAAATACATATTTTCTGTGAAGACTGTTTGACGCTAGGACGCATATTTATTAAGTTATAAAATGTATGAAAAAAAAATCCGCACTATTCCCAGGTATTCCCAGCCATGATATTCTCAGGTATTCTCTGAAATACACATTTGGGCAGATAGCTTTAATAATTCCCTACAAATTGGTATGCAAACTAATTGCAGATACTTGCAGATGGCTAAGATATTCGGATTTTTCATCAGGCGGTTTTTAACGTAAAACCAGTTATATCTTATTAATTAATGCATATAAAGCAAAACAGTCTTCAGCAAAAATATTCCTCTTTTATGTGCAAAATATTTTCTAGAACAACACATTGAGCTGTCTGTTGAAATAAACATGTTACAAGAAGAAATGTGATTTGAGGGGTCGTTTATAAACAAAGGTCTATTGCTGAAAATGGGTAAAAGGTAGAAGTTTCATATCTTCAGAAAAATTACTTGAAATCGGTTTATCTTTAATATTTTGGAACCAAAAAGGTAAAAAAAAGTTTACTCAAAAAGTTATTACTTAAATTGTTGTTTAAGTAACGCTTAAATATTGGACGACCCCTTCAAAATATGCATCAATTTTTTATTCAAAAAATTGCCGAAGACCACCTTGAGCTGAGACATGCTGTTTAACCGCAAATATTTTTGTCCCGAAATTTTAATTTCTGGCCCATAGTGCACTGCTAGGCGGATTGATCAATCGGCGTAAAACTTTGGGAAATTGATTGTGGGCCAACTTTGGTTGAAATCGCTGATGGTCGGATCCAATTTTTCCGATTTTTGTGTACGTTTGAGATGCAATGACCCATATATGAATTTACCGGATTTATTTGAAAATAAAATTGCATCGAGCTTTCAGTACGCTTGGATATCCTATTGCATGCAGTGTACAGCAAGTGCCAGAAACACGACTGCAATCGCGTCTGTTTACATTAAATCCAGTAGAATGTTGTCGATATTGCGAGTTTTAGAATTTATCGCTATGATACAGCTATGAAATATGTTCAACTATACAGTTGGTATTAAATGCCACAATCGGTACGTCGAATTTTAATTCACGGTGCAGAAATAATAGATGCAGCTCTTCTACCGGTTGGTCGTCTTTCGGAAGATCCGCAAGAGTACCGTAACAAAGACATAAAACTTTTTAAAGATAAGCGTGCACGTAAATGTTCAAGATATGTTATTTAAGAGTAATAAATCATGATTGTATGTAATTATTTAAGTAATCTGATTTCTGAACAGAACATCGACAAACGAAGATGTTTTCAGAAGATTGTTAATGACGTCGGATCCGTTGATTTCAACTTTAAGAAGACCAACAGTAAAATGCGGTTGTTACCAGCAGCATAAAAAACTTTTACAAAAGTCCCAGAACGAAAATAATTCTCCAACAGATAGTGAAACAGACGTGGACGAGTGAAATTATTATGAACATATGGGAATAATAAAGCCCTGATAAATTACTAAAACCACCATATATGTATGCAATTCATAATTGAAATAACCAAAATGCCCGAACAGACCCGACCGTGATTTTTGGCGCACTTATACTATATTCTATGGCGGTTCAAGCGATGCTTACTTTAGCTGCCATTAACAAAGCCATGGGTTTATACCGTCTTTAGACATTACCCTTCTTTACCGACAGACTTCGCAGCCGGCTGTTAGAGTACAGGAAAATTACGGGGTCAGTGTAACGATCCTATTGACTCTAACTAGCAAGCACCGCCTAGCCGAGATTCGAACATACGCCGACTAGCTTGTTAGACCAGCATCGTACCTCGAAGCTAGCTGCCAGTAGGTGTCTATTTACGAAGAAATTTAGTTCAATTATCAATTTTTAAAGCAAATAAAGCAACATACGATATTTACACCTTCTAGAAAGCTATGTATTTTGATATCAAAAAGTTTGTAGAATGTCAAACCTGTTAGATGAGATCTATATATCTATATCTATCTATATATATATATATATATATATATATATATATATATATATATATATATATATATATATATATATATATATATATATATATATATATATATATATATATATATATATATATATATATATATATATATATATATATATATATATATATATATATATATATATATATATATATATATATATATATATATATATATATATATATATATATATATATATACTAGAGGACCCGGCGCGCGTTGCTACGCCATTCTAAGAAGGGGGTACATGCGTAATCCTGAAGATTTGATTAATTGTTTTCTTGCAACCAAGAGCTTTTGACAACCCAAGATATTCCTAAATCATACCGCAAATTTCTAATCTAACGCATCAGCATTTGTGACTCGAGCAGCCCAACGTAACAATTTGGGTTTTATTACCATCCCTTAAAATGGTAATGTTGGCAAAATTGTAATAAAACATCAGTGCAATTCGATTGAAATCAGTTGAAAACTGGTCAGAAACGATAAACTTAGTGTAATCATTATTTTCTTAATATTTTCATTTTAACAATGTATTTTCTCTTCAATTTTCTTTTTAAAATAAGTATTATATTATCTTACTTTTATTTAATTTGACCCATTATCTAGGCTTCACCGATTTATTCTTAACAATTGTCTTCCAAATTTATCCTATATTTTAGTATGGACGGCAACACTTGCGAGTTCGATTACTTTTTGAATATTGCAAAAAATTCTGTTTAATTTGTATGAGAGCCCTCCCCTCTTCAAGACGGGAGAGGAATCTCAATACGCCATAGAAAAAATTCTGTCTCCAGTAACTTCCAAATTTATTTGCTTGATTAATAGTCGAGTTATGTTAAATTGGTGTTTTATTTGTATGAGAGCCCCCCCTGTTAGAGGAAGGAGGTTTCTCAATCTACTATAGAAAAAAAAATTCTATCTCCAGAAACCCCCACATGCCAAATTTGGTTCCATTTGCTTGATTAATAATCAAGCTGTGAGGAAATTTTTGTTTTATTTGTATGGGAGCCCCCCCCCCCCTCTTAGAGGAAGGAGGGTTCTCAAAATACCATAAAAAAAATCTACCTTCAAAAACCTTCACATGTCAAATTTGGTTCCATTTGCTTGATTAATAGTCAAGTTATGAGGAAATTTTTGTTCTATTTGTATGGAAGCCCCCCCCCCCTCTTAAAGGAAGGAGAGGTTTTAATTTACTATAGAAAAAATTTCTGCCTCCAAAAACCTTCACATGCCAAATTTGGTT
Organism: Sabethes cyaneus; assembly: GCF_943734655.1. Lineage (NCBI taxonomy): Eukaryota > Metazoa > Arthropoda > Insecta > Diptera > Culicidae > Sabethes > Sabethes cyaneus. The sequence goes on from NC_071355.1 coordinate 42,543,053, forward strand.
CCATTTGCTTGATTAATAGTCAAGTTATGAGGAAATTTTGGTATTATTTGTATGGGAGCCCCCCCTCTTAGAATAAGAAGGGTTCTCAATCTACCATAGAAAAAAATTTTGCCTCCAAAAACCTTCACATGCCAAATTTGGTTCCATTTGCTTGATTAGTTCCCAAGTTATGAAGAAATTTGTGTTTCATTTGTATGGGAGCCCCCCCTTCTAGAGGGAGGAGGGGTCTCAAACAATGCTAACAACATTCCTCACATCAAACGCAATGTGTATGCCAAGTTTCATCAAAATCCGTCGAGCGGTTTGCGAGTCTATACCGGACACACGAACAGCATTTCATTTTTATATATATATAACTTGGCATGTGGAGGTTTCTGGAAGCAAAAATATTTTCTATGGTGAATTAGGACCCCTCCCAACTTTAAGAGGGGGTGCTTCTACACAAATGAAATACAAATTTCCTCATAATTCGAGAACTAATCAAGCAAATGGAACCATATTTGGCATGTGGGTGTTTTTGGAGGCATGAATTTTTTCTATGATGAATTAGGACCCCTTACCTTTTTAAGAGGGGGGGCTCTCATACAAACGAAATACAAATTTCCTCATAACTCTAGAACTAATCAAGCAAATGGAACCAAATTTATCATGTGGGTGTTTTTGGGGGCAAGAATATTTTCTATGGATTTCCCCACTTTAAGAGGGGGGGGGGGCTCCTATACAAATGAAAAACAAATTTCCTCATAACTCGAGAACTAATCAAGCAAATGAAACCAAATTTGACATGTAAGTGGTTTTGGACGCAAGATTTTTTTCTATGGTGAATTGAGACCCCTCTCTTATTTAGAAAGCGAGTTATGGCCCATCTCCTCTTTAAGAGGGTAAGCTTCCATACAAATGAAATGCAAATTTCCTCTTATCTCGAGAACTAATCAATCAAATGGAACCAAATTTGGTATGTGGGAGTTTTAGATGGCAGAAATTTTTTCTATGGTGAATTACGACCCCTTCCCCTTTTAAGAGGGAGCTCCCATACAAATGAAATTCAAATTTCCTTATAACTTGAAAACTAATCAAGCAAATGGAACCAAATTTGGCATGTGGGAGATTTTGGAGTCTTGAATTTATTTTACGATAGTGAGAGACCTCTCACCCCTGTGGTAGGGGGATATGGACTCTCATACAAATAAAACAGAAATTTTTGCGAAACTCAAAAACTAATCGAACTCGAGAAATTCGAGACTCTTCCATAAAACATTAGTCAATACAAGACCACAAAAACTATCTATAGTAACACTAGATCATTCAGGACGAGACGGTCGCGAGTGTTGCCGGTGACCCGCCGTCGGAAGCGCCGCCCACTGGGGGGCTTGCAAAACTCGAGATTGTGACAAAGATCATCCGAGATTCATGATTTATGTACAACACAGGTTAATTTGTGGCAATACGAAGTTTGTCGGGTCAGCTAGTATATATAAAGATTGTATTACATTTCGCCGAATACCATCTCGCGGAAAACAACCAATTCGTGGATAACAGTATATCTGTTTCGTGGAAAACCGTTTCGCGAAAAACATTTTCGCGGAAAGTACCATTTCGCGGAAAACACTTTTGTGGAAAGTACTATTTGACGGAGAACCACCGCTTATTCAGGTTGAAAGGGAGAGGACTAGGGGACAGATGTGATCTCTGCGGCGTGGCTGCCCCACCTCCTCCCCCTCCCCGCAGTGGTCTGCGCTTTCGACGGCGGGTCACCGGCGAACACTCCCCGTTGCCTGCGGCCAGCTCGCCCTGAATCATCTAGGAAACGTTTGCTACTAACAGGGTTTTCCGCAAAACGGTTCTTTCCGCCAAACGGTTTTCCGCGGGATAGTCCTTTCCGCGAAAGGATTTTCGGCGTATTGGTACTTTCCGCGATGTGGTCTTCGGCGAAATGTTATACAACCATATATATATATATATATCTATACCTATAAAGAAGGATTTCTGTCTGTCTGTCTGTATGTTCCTTATAGAATCGAAAACTACTGAACCAATCGGCATGAAAGTATGCATCTAGAGGTTTTTTGGGGCCAGGAAAGGTTTTAGTGATGGTTAGAAACCCCTCCCCCCACTAAGAGGGGGGGCTCCCATACAAATGAAACACAAATTTCTGTATAACTTGACAACTAATCAAGCAAATAGAACAAAATTTGGCATGTGGGTGTTTTCGGTGACAAGAATTTATTCTATGGTAAATTGAGACCCCTCCCCTCTTTATAAGGGGAATTATAATTCCTCTTCTCTTTAAAAGGGGGGGCTTCCATACAAATTTCCTCATAACTCGAGAACTAATCAAGCAAATGAAACCAAATTTGGCAGGTGAAAGTTTTCTAGGGCAAGTATATTTTCTATAGTACATTAGGACCCCTCCTCACTTTAAGAGGGGGGGCTCCTGTACCAAAGAAACACAATTTTCCTCATAACTCGAGAAGTAATTAAGCAAATGGAACCAAATTTGGCATGTGGGTGTTTTTGGAGACAAAAATTTTTTCTATGATGAATTGGGACCCCTCCCCGTTTTAGGAAGGGGGGATCCTATAAAAATGAAATACAAATTTCCTCATAACTGAAGAACTAATCAAGCAAATGGAACAAAATTTGGCATGTGAAAGTTTTTGAGGGCAAGAATATTTTCTATGGTGAATAAGGACCCCTCTCCACTTTAAGAGGGGGGCTCCTATACAAACGAAATACAAATTTCCTCATAACTCGAGAACTAATCAAGCAAATGGAACCAAATTTGGCATGTGAAAGTTTTCTAGGGCATGAATATTTTCTATGGTGAATTAGAACCCTTACCCACTTTAGGAGGGGGGGCTCCTATACAAATGAAATTCAAATTTCCTCATAACTGAAGAACTAATCAAGCAAATGGAACAAAATTTGGCATGTGAAAGTTTTTGAGGGCAAGAATATTTTCTATGGTGAATAAGGACCCCTTCCCACTTTAAGAGGGGGGGCTCCTATACAAATTTCCTCATAACTCGAGAACTAATCGAGCAAATAGAACCAAATTTGGCACGTGGGTGTTTTTGGAGGCAAAAATTTTTTCTATGATGAATTGGGACCCCTCTCCGTCGTAGGAGGGGGGGATCCTATACAAATGAAATACAAATTTTCTCATAACTGAAGAACTAATCAAGCAAATGGAACAAAATTTGGCATGTGAAAGTTTTTGAGGGCAAGAATATTTTCTATGGTGAATAAGGACCCCTCCCCACTTTAAGAGGGGGGTTCTCATACAAACGAAATACAAATTTCCTCATAACTCTAGAACTAATCAAGCAAATGGAACCAAATTTATCATGTGGGTGTTTTTGTAGGCAAGAATATTTTCTATGGTATATTTTCTATGGATTTCCCCACTTTAAGAGGGGGGGGGCTCCTATACAAATGAAAAACAAATTTCCTCATAACTCGAGAACTAATCATGCAAATGGAACCAAATTTGACATGTAAGTGGTTTTAGGCGCAAGATTTTTTTCTATGGTGAATTGAGACCCCTCTCTTCTTTAGAAAGCGAGTTATGGCCCATCTCCTCTTTAAGAGGGTGGGCTTCCATACCAATGAAATGCAAATTTCCTCTTATCTCGAGAACTAATCAATCAAATGGAACCAAATTTGGCATGTGGGAGATTTTGGAGTCTTGAATTTATTTTACGATAGTTAGAGACCTTTCACCCCTGTGGTAGGGGGATATGGACTCTCATACAAATAAAACAGAAATTTTTGCGAAACTCAAAAACTAATCGAACTCGAGAAATTCGAGACTCTTCCATAAAACATTAGTCAATACAAGACCACAAAAACTATCTATAGTAACACTAGATCATTCAGGACGAGACGGTCGCGAGTGTTGCCGGTGACCCGCCGTCGGAAGCGCCTTCCACTGGGGGGCTTGCAAAACTCGAGATTGTGACAAAGATCATCCGAGATTCATGATTTATGAACAACACAGGTTAATTTGTGGCAATACGAAGTTTGTCGGGTCAGCTAGTATACACATATATTTAAAAAGTTTAATAAACTGATTTTAAGGGGGTCACGACAGCAAGTCAATTATATCTCGCAAACCATATGATGTAGATACTTAGTATCTTCGGCAAAGTTTAATGAAATTCAAAGTTCTACAACTTTGCCAAACACATGAACATGCCATCTAGTTCCTATAAAAAGTTAATTTCTTCAAATGATCTAATTGTATGAAAATGTCAACAGATGCAGAATACTTTTTAAGAAACTCGTATGAAGACATCTAAGCTCAAAAACGTCAGGGAAAGAGAGAAAAGACTTTTGACTGCCTTTTTCCAGAATGATCCCACTGTGTACCGGTGGGGTTCATGAAGAGAGCGGATATCATTGCACGATCGTCCGGCATCCTTGTGACGTGGCTGGCCCACCGTAGTTTCTCAACTTTCGTCAGGTGTACGATGAAAAGCTCTCCAAGTAGTGCCTGCAACTCGAGGTTGATAGTAGGGTGCACATTTTCCAGCATACAGTACTGGTTTTGTATCGACTTTGCCTATCTCTTACGAGAGTTGAGAGTAACCCGAATACGTACATGACAATAAGAAAACATTTTCTTACATACGGTGATTGATCATTTAAAATGTCAGAATAGGGGTGTGTATTGATGTGATCAAGAACCAATAGGGCGTATGAATAAAACAGTTTACTTTCTCCATTAGGTTTATGCGGGAAAAGCAAAGCAAACTGTTTTATTCATACGGGCTAATATATTAAGAAAGTTTCCCCTGATATACAGTCAGTCCACAATCATGGGTCACACACAATTGTGGGTCTAGCTCTAGCTGCTAATTTCCGTTTAAATATTATCTAATGATTGATCAAATTGTTAGAGCTACGAATGAGTAACAATTTTAACGTCTTTGACGAGCGTCACCGTCAGTTCATTCTCTGGACAATTTTCCAAAGTTGTAGTTAACGCATCGAAGGAACTTGGAAGGCTTCTGAAAATCAGGACCACTTGAAGATCGTTATCTAATTTCGTTTCAGCATTCGCCAACTTCTCAAAAAGGTCTTCGATCAGATTAGATGCTCCACGATGTCGTCCTCGTCCTTGAATTGCAGGTCGCAAATTCGCTTCAGTAAACGTACCTTGGATGTTGGAGATTTCTTCTCATGCTCATGTTCCGGATTAGACCGTGCTGACTCCGACTGAGCAGTACGGGCCTTCTGATCTCCTTTTTCCGAAGCAATCAACGCCACAGCATTCGATCCGTCTGCAGCCGCTTCAGGCTTCACTCCCGGTTCGAAAAACTTCCACAGGCCTTCTCGTACTAGTAGAAGTTCGACTTCAAGCTTCCAAGAATCGTAGTTTTCATTATTGAGTTTGATGATTCCACTTCTCTCCATTTTTTCAAAACTGCAGGCCCACAACCTCTTGAAACGTAGTTAAGTTGGTAGTTAAATAATTACACGGTGTGAACTGGTTGACGAACAAAATTGGAATGAAGGTGAATGGAAATTGGAGCTCAGTCACTCGCGGCCTCCTGTCATCATTAAATCTAATTTGCTCAACGATGAATGTTGTGCGTGACTCTGTTCAATGTTGCTCGAAAAAATTCTAACAATATTTTTTTCGAGCTCAACATTTATGTGATTTTATGAACTGTACGCTACAAACTTGATTACCTGGTGTTTTCGTTAGACAGCACGGATCGATTTCGTGATGATACGATGATATTTGTGGCCGTTTGCTTGTAGTCAGTATTTTCTCCCGCGTTCATCGACTGATACTCCGCAAGTTTTCGAGCAAAAGATTCAGAAGTTTTCGTCGAGATTCATGCGCATTTGGTTTTGACGAACCGAAAATGAGTTCCAATGTAATTTCTTTAGTCAGTTTCTTTAGTGTTTTCGAAAGACGAGTGCTTAGAACGATTTTCGGTGGCGTACAGGTAAACGAAGTATGGAGGCGGAGGATGAACCATGAATTCGAACTGCTCCATGGCGAAGCCAGTATCCGAAAGGTGGCTAAAGCTGGACGGATACGATAGGCAGGGCATGTTGCAAGAATGCTGAACAACTACCGTGCAAAGATGGCGTTTGCTTCAAATCCCGTTAGGAACAAGACGACTAGGAGCGCAGCGAGTAAGATGGTTAGACCATATGGAGCGAGATCTGGCGGAGAGTACTCGGTGCCTGAGGAATTGGAGAACAGTTGCCCACAACCGAGTTAACTGGAGAAACTTTGTTCAACAGGCTTTGTCTTAGGACTATGCAACTAAGAGTGCTTTTTCGGCCAGTTCGGCAAAAATACTATTAATGGTTATACAAAAAAATACATAATCCGAGTTTATTGAATACATTTGAAAGTATGCTTGTGATACTATTTGTATTTGAATATGACTTGAATACGTTTTTTTTTGAGTGGGGAAAAGCTTGGAACTTGCGCTTAAGTGTAATAAAAAGAGCTTTATTCTATGTTTCCTAAATCTATTACTAGTACTAGTATCATCACTAGTATTTACCGTGCCAGCACCATATTCAAGACAATGGGCCCTATTCTCACAGTCATCTCACCTAAATTTTTCAGGTGAGGTGACAATTTGCGATTCTCACAGTCACCTAGGTGACCCAGCTCACCTGTACAAATCAAACGGAGAGCCGTTAGGTGAGGTGACTGTGAGAATAGGGCGCGTGAGGAGAAGTAATATGAGGTGAGGTGACTGTGAGAATAGGGCCCAATGTCTAATTATAGACAATCGCAGATTTTTCTCAAATACTGACCAAAGTTTAGCTATTTAAACCAGTTTAATAATATAAAATCATCAGATGTATAGTGATTGAATTGTTTAAACAGCTAAAATTTTATCAATATTTAAGAAAAATCTGCAACTGTCCAGGATTTGGTTTGAATGTGGTGTAGGTACGGTATGTACTCACGAAACTCTTATTTCTAAGATAAATGTCACTTTTAACATAGGTACATAAATTCAATAGAAAATGAAGATGAATTTTATATATTTAAATAACATTCTTTTGTTTTAATATCTCATCAGCTTCCTGGCAGGCCATTTGAAATTTTTTGAAATCTCCTACGTCGATACTACGCGATATATTGCGAGATTGATTAAAGTAATCACTGGCCATCATAGGCGGTTCCGGTTTACAATCGGTTTCAAACTGGAAAGATTCTCTAGATTTTACCCTGCCATTTAGTACACAAATTCCGTTTCGAGTCCAGTCAAACTGATTCCAATAAGCGAAGAAATCTTTAATTAAACTCAAAAAATCCTTCGGATAGCTCAAGATAAAGTGTTTGCGAGGGAAAAACTCAACATTAAATATGTTTGGCTGATTCATCGGTCCAAGAACTGTTATCTCTACTGCTGGAAGATAATTCCTTTGTTGCATAAAGAATACTATAAGCATGGTCAAAACGTAACTGCGGAACTGCTGTGAAATATTCGATAAAGATTTCCACTCCGTCACACAAGCATACATTTTGCGAGTTAAAGGTTGCAGGTTAAAATAGTGCGAAACTAGTCTGGAATTTGCCACCGCGTATCCGCTGCCAAATGTTAAATCTAATGTTAGACTTAATGTACTGATGCGCACTCGAAGAAGTAGTGGGTCCTCCGGAATCTGAAGTATAATCTGCATTTGTGAGCGTTTCGCTTCAGCACACTTAACTGCCCTACTAAACGTTAACTTTTTCTCAAAGCCTAAGCTAGATTTAATGTATACATCAAGATCTGACTCACGCTGAGCCACTCCTGTAACACGTGAACCAAAGAAGTAAACGTCAATTTTTCCGAGAGAGACAGAAAACTGTTCAATAAGGTAGGCTTTAACTTTCTCGAATGGAGTGTCTGTTGTCACTTGCTCTCTAAGCGAACATTCTTTATCTAAATCTGCTTGTCGCAAATTCAACAAATACAAGCTGGCACTCGAATGCTGATCAGGCGTACGAAGAGCGATTGTTTGATCAGAAGGTAATTGCTGAATGGTCTTAGCATGTACCTTGCTTTCAACGTGCCGAATCGGAGCGCCTACTAAGGATTTCAGGCCGTAACGAGCGATGACGTCCTCGAAACTACACCGCACGACACCCTGAGTTTCACACACCTTACAGGTGTAGTCGAAAATTGTTTCCCACATACTGAAACGTGTCTCGATGAACAACCGATCCATTGCGGAATCACTACGATTATTCGGTTTCTGCAGGATAGAGCTTACCAGCCCTTGTGCTTTGCGCAGATTTTCGACTACGGCTTGATTGATAGACGCGTTATTATTATTGTATCCAACAAGAATGTCGTTTGTTACTTGTACGTAAAGGTTAAAAAGGATGACCTGTGGATAAGTAAGTTTAGGATTAGTATTAAAATTTGTGCTGCTAAATAGCTTAATAGCTGTGATAATACTTACCGATCGTTTAGAGTCGGCATCCAGCGCACAGTCAGCATGGCCGGAACCAGCAAACAATAAGTGCAGTGTCAGCGAATCTGAACACAACATACATTTCTGTAAACAAATATTACAAATGAGAAAAAATCTTAGTCAGCAAATCTTAATTTCTGATATATTCAAAAATATATTTACCCCACAGCATGTAATTGGTTTTGAAAAATGTAACACATCCGCCTTATAGCGTACCATGCCGAAAATCAAGGAGCGAGGGCTGTGAAATTGAGCCTTGCTGCATACAACCTGTATCGTTTGCAGCAGTACGCGTAAGGCGTTGGTCGTCCGCGGCGAAACCCAGCCGATCTGTTGCATATAATTCTCGGTCAGTTCGTTGAAGCGTCGTGAAAATAACTGCAAGTAAAGATGATCCATTCTGTATTCAAACAAAATATTCCGCAAAACCGATAACAGGTCGCCAGGACAACCGCAAATATGCCACAACGAGAGACGAATTTAGAACCTCCGAACCACTGCACACTTCGGGTTAGAATGCACATTATTGTTCGCGCGCTTGGAGTGGCTTGCTTTGATTTTCTACAACAGTAATATGCTATAGTAGGTGTTTCTTATCATATAACCCTAAACTATATACAGACACAAGACACAACGCGAATATTTTTTTTCAGATCCCAGAAAGGACGTGAGTCAATCGCGGTCCCTTCACAAGCCCTTATTTGTTTTACTTTTCAATAGAGATGTTCAAATTTATGTAGCATAGTAGCACTGCGGTACACTGAGGCACGTGCCCCACCTTCTCTGTAATATTAAGTGTAAGACAAAATAATTTCTGTATCCCAGAGGTCCGTATTTTTTAATGTAATCAGCCACTATTTTTGCGGTAAGTAATTTAATTACGTAAAAATAGTTCCAGTTTCAAGTCCAACAACTTCCAGTTATCAATTAAATATCAAGTTTAGTTTCAAGCCTATAATTTAAGCTCAATTTCAAGTTTGAATTCAATTCTAATTTCATGCCCCATTCAACGCCGATTTCAAGTCCAATTTTAAGTCTATAGTTTCAAGTCCAATCCAAATAAAATTTCAGGTGCAATTTGAAACTAATTCATACCAAATTACAATTCCTAGCATTTAGGTTCAATTTCTAGTCCGATTTCAACTTTAATTCTACGTTCAACTTCAAGATATAGGGCCCTATTATCACAGTCACCTCACCTCACTTCACTTCGCTCACGCACCCTATTCTCACAGTCACCCTCACCTCACCTTACCGGCCCCATTTGATTTGTACAGTCACCCAAGTGGGCGGAGTCACCTAGATGACTCTGAGAATCGCAAATTGGGTTCTCATCCAAAAAATTTAGGTGAGGTGACTGTGAGAATAAGGCCCATAATTTAAGGTCCGACTTCAAATCCAAGTGTAAGTTTAATTTCATCTTCGATTTTTAAACAATTTCACTGCCCAGTTTGAAGTCCAATGAAAAGTCGGTAAATTACGTTCTGTCACATCGCAAAAAAAATTTGTGAAATATTTTTTACTTGTTTGTCTATTAGGTACTTGCTTGATAACATTTTTGTTGTTCCTGAGTTATGGCTGAAAAATAGAGTTTTCTGAATATGTACCTAATTCGAAAATTCATTTTCTCAAGAACCGAACAATCTAGAGCAAGCACTTTTGACGTAGGACTACGTCTTTCAGGAAGGTAGCTGGTTTAGGGTGTCATCGATCGATTTTCAACATTCTTACACCAATCGATTGGAACATCTTCTAAGAATTGGCCCAAATGAAGCAAAGTATGGATTCTTGATGTTGAACTATTGAAAAATTGAAAATAATGAACCTATGTTTTACCAGAATTCTCGCTTCGTGATTGGTTGTTGGAAATGACGTCATCAAAGTGGAAATGCGTTCTCACGCATCGGCTTATAATTCAGTCAATTTTCAATAGATTTCCAAGATATTTACACCAATTGATCGGAAAAACGATTTGGAAAATATTGAAAATATAGAAAACTATTGATTTTCAATGCGCGTCATTGAAAAATTGAATTATTTTCATATTTTTGCCTTCCCTCGTCAGTGCTTTCCTAGCACGGATGACAGAAATATATACGATATGAGCTATGAATTAAGCTTCCTTATGATTGTATTTAATTTACGCCCTATAGAATCCGATCGAAAATTGTTGAGGTTCAGCTGTTGCTGCTTTCCCGGATAAGGCAACGAAGGCATCCAAATTCACCAAGCGAGACGCCAACAAACCGAAAAATCCATCGACACATCCGCCAGTGCACGGTATGGTTTTGACTGATATGCCTTTTACTGCGCATCGTCAGTCGGTCAGCGGCTTTCGTTGGCGACACATCGCACAGTGGGGCGACTCCATACAAATGCTGATCAACCAAAAAAATCTCTTTAAATCAAGGATAATATATGGTTCTTAAGTAATTTTGGGGTGCTAAGCCTGAATTTCAGGTTTATTTTGTATTAGATCGTATATTTTTTGTGTTAGAGAGAATTTTCAACTGTTTTGCAAGTATTTTTTTAAATATAATGAGTATAAGAAATGAGGTTCATTGGCTAAATTATTGCAGATGAATTTTTATAGGATAAAACATTTTATAAAACAATACAAAGCAAGTATGAACTTCAATAAACAACACAAAATCACATATTGAGCTTGCTGACGTTTATCGTACGCACACATCGACGCGCGATTTGTTGTTGCTGTTGTTAGATTTTACATTGATTTTACACGTTTGTTTTTGTTTTCCCCCAGTTATACCCCGGTAAAAAAAACATACGTTTGAGTGATAAACGATAAGTTTTTGTAGCCTTTTGCACTGGGCTTAGCAAGCTCTATTGAGCTTGCTGACGTTTGCCGCACGCACACATCGACGCGCGATTTGTTGTTGCTGTTGTTAGATTTTACATTGATTTTACACGTTTGTTTTTGTTTTCCCCCAGTTATACCCCGGTAAAAAAACATACGTTTGAGTGAAAAACGATAAGTTTTTATAACCCTTAGCAAGCTCTATTGCACATATTGCACATATCACTGCATTGCATTATTGGTCATTCCATCTCAAACGTACACAAAAACCGGAAAAATTGGATCCGACCATCAGCGATTTCAACCAAAGTTGACATAATTGTTCATTCCGACCCCACAACCAATTTCCCAAAGTTTTGCGTCGATTGAGCAATCCCCCTAGCAGTGGCGCTACTTCCTTTTTTACAGATTTTCGAAAAAAAACATTTTTCGGGCTTAAATATCTCTGAAACAGTTTGATGTGAAGACATGCCAATATACTTTTTCTGTGGGTTTTTGCCGTGCAATCGAATGATGTTATCAGTTTTTATATAATTTGTCAACATCATACATTTTTTTGCAATTTAAAACGAAAAATGCGAATATCTCAGAACGCCCCCAATTTTATTTTCAAATAGATATTGCGGTTATTTACATAAATTTTTATCCTGTTGCGGCGGTAACCCGCATCGTCAATCACCGCAACGAGAACAAGGAAAGGTGGCCAAATATTTTTTGGTTTATATGTGCAATTGTTACTGATGCCTTAGCAACTAAAACTACATTAAAAAAACGTCTTTTAGCCTTTTACATTCAAAAATATGTATTATATAAATTCATTGAATATCATAAATATAAAAATATGTGTAAATAGTAACAAAATTTAAGAAGTACGGAATGGGGTTGCAAATATCTAAACAATAGAAATTAATCTATTTGTATAAAGCATTGCACGCAGATGTCAGTGCGTTTTTTTTCCTCCCAGATTTGACAGTGTTGTGGGGTTTGTTTTGATTACTTATTCGCAAGACCCAGAAGCAAAAAACTGCAAAAATGACAAAAATATATGTTGTACAGAACTGTTATCATTTTCCTGCTTCGGAAAAGTCGGGTATTTCCGGTTTCCGCAAACAAGTGGTACGAATTACAAGTAATAAACCCACTAGCAATAAAATTAGGTTACAAAGGGAATCAAAACAAAACACACAAAAACGTCAAACCAGAGTTGAGGTTAGGCACCGTGCAAAGGTTTATGGCAGCTCTGGACAAAAGCACATCCTTCAATATTTGGCGAGGTCAGCATAGGGCGATAATGTATCGATATAACTGGTATCGATATTCGTGGACGATATCTCGAGAGTTTTTTTTTCAAAATAGTTAATTTAGGCACGCATATAACAGCTTTGTAAATGTTAGCACGTTATACGGAGTGTTATAAAACAAATGTAAAATGCAGATCGTCACGTGATGCGAGCAATTTTGCTGATTATGCTTTCAGCTGAGTTAGAGTGACTATATACAGAGTGGCGACAAGTCATCCCAAATGTATGCAATGCGGTTTTTCCAAGGTTTTTCTTTCTCTTTCCTGCATACGCGTTGGATAGGTCGTCTGCTCGATTGGAATGACACTGACAGATAATTATCATTCCAATTTTGACATTGTCGCCACTCTGTATATAGTCACTCTAGTATCGATATGTGAAAAATATCGACATTCAATTAACGAAAATTCGTCAGCTTCGCTCAATACAGAATTATTTTGACAGCTTGCTATGAACTTTCCGAGAATGAAAAGATTTCTTGCAAAGCACAATATGCCTAAAATATTCACCAGAAAATTCTACATAAGAATTACTTAACTAGAAAAAACAATATTGGTAGTTTGGGAGATATGGCGTTTTAAATATATGGGGCATGCGTAATTCTATCTGAATTGTTAGTGAAAGTATGTTTAAACACATCTATCTGAAACTTCCGGACATTTTCATGACTAAATATTAATGTATTTTGATGAAAAAGATTTATTTTCAACATAGAATCAACATAATAAATGTTCTTGTTCTGGGTACTTTTGTAGGGTAGATGATCCATTAGTTGCGCCACTAAGCACAATATACCCTCATTTTGCTTGTTTATTGAGGTATATGCTTCAATTAATGCTTGTGGGATATAAATTTATTAAATACAAGGTATTTGTCACAAGGCAAGACAATTGCTTCCGTTGTACGAGAAGCTTTATAAAGAAAAAATGAATTTTCCGATTCAATTATATTGTACCAACAGTTGCGCTAATGTTTCCTTAATTAAGTTTGATGTTCCTTTAATTGTGTTATTTCATATACATTGCTAGGTTGCTAAGTGAAAAAACATCGTAGCAAAACTATAGATGAGCGCCTATAGTTGTGCGCTCCAACTGCGCGTTAGATTTTGGAAAATAGGATTTTAGCAAATAATGCTTTAATTTTAAATGGTGTAGTCTAACTACCAATACTTCTAAAAACTTGTTTTATATAATAAATGTAATTGTTTTATCTAAAATGCTACGGTGACGAAAATATGCATTAGTAATGAATAGTAGCGCAACTATTGGTAGTACCACAACTACTGGATCAACTACCCTATATATTTAAATAAACGTAACAATTTCGTGTAAATTTGTATAGTTTTATTATCTATTTGTGCTAGTTTATTTGTGCAATATAATGCATTGCTATGTCGACTAATGTGGTATTTCACTCCTGAGATTATTCGAAATTTCCAAGTAACTTCGAAACTTGAAAATGGGAAATTGGTTGTGGGGTCGGAATAAACAATTATGCCAACTTTGGTTGAAATCGCTGATGGTCGAATCCAAACCTTGTGTACGTTTGGAATGGAATAACCAAAAATCCAAACTTTTCCCCTCATTAATTTTCTTAATTTTCTTTATCTCCATCTTCTTCTTCTTCTACCACGGGCCATTCGCGTTGACGAATGTAAGCTGCTGCCACCTCCAAAAGTTTACTGTATGGGTGAAGCGGAATAGGAATTTCTTAAAGAGCGCAAGAGATCGAAGCATTTTGGCAGATTTCCACCCACACGTACATACGGGCATTTCTATGAGTGTGCAAGAGATCGTTTAATGCCGTCAACGCGAATAAAGTTCGAAGCTTGATTCCATGAAATTGTGATGAATATATGATGTGAATTTTGCTGAGTGTAAAGAGGGTTTTCTGTTCAAGGGTTCCGTAAACAAATTATACTTTGAAGTGTTTTACTTGACAAATAACGAAAACGACCAACGAAATAATTTCATTTTGATTCTGTGGTCTGAAATGAATGCATCGGCAGTTTACTTTATTATCTATCCTGTGATTTGTTGAAAGTCGACTAAGCCTTTTTTCCATCGGTGCCGGTCATGTATGTTGAATTTGAATACGCTGGATCTCGATTCAAAGTAATTAGTAAGTATTTTTCTGTTTGTCGGATAGGACAGTAGGATCTGTTGTTTATCGAAACACTTTTCAGGACGTGGGAAGCAAATTTCTATTACACCTGTCTAGTCTTTGAATGTCAAGGCGTTGTGAATTCAAAACGGCCATCGCTTGTTGCGGCGTGAATGTACCCGGATTCGGTGCGTTTAAACTAAGGTGCATATTAATATAAGCCTTACAATGTGTTCGAGTGCCGGCTTGTATTTGCTGAATATGCGGCAATTCGACTTGGATAAAGAATGCTTGCTTAGAGAGCAAGTGACAAAAGACACTCCATTCGGGAAAGTAGAAGCCTATCTTATTAAACAGTTTTCTGCCTTCTTCGGCATGATAGACGTCTATTTCTTTGGATCGCGCGTTACAGGTGTGGCACAGAATGATGCCGATCTCGATGTATGCATAAAAGCCCGCTCAGGCCTTGAGGATATGTTAGTGTTTAGTAAGGCAGTAGACTGGGCTGAAGCGAAACCCTCTGAAATACAGATTGAACGTAAGATTCCAGAGGGGCCGCTGCTTCTACGGGTGCACATTACTACATTAAATCTAACAGTAGATTTAACATTTGACAGCGGATACTCTGTGGCCACTTCTAAACTGGTTTCACACTACTTTGACATGCAACCTTTTGCTCGCAAAATGCACGTTTGTTTGAAGGATTGGAAATCGTTAACGAATATTTCGCAGCGGTTCCATACTCATGTTCTGACCAGACTTATTGTATTCTTTATGCAACAAAGAAATTATCTTCCAGCGGTGGAAAGAGTGCTGGTAGGACCGTTGGATCAGATAAACCTGCTTAATGTTGAGTTTTACCCGAACGAAAACTTTACGTTGAGCTATCCGAAGGATTTTTTTAGTTTAATTAAAGATTTCTTCGCTTATTGGAATCAGTTTGATTGGTCGCAAAACGGAATTTGTGTACTGAATGGTATGGTAAAACCTAGAGAATGGTTCCGTTTTCATACAGATCGAACTACGGAACCGTCAATGATGTCCAGTGACTACTTTAATCAAGCTCGCAACGCATCACGCGGTGTCGACGTTGGAGATTTTGAATCATTTCGAATGGCTTGCCAAGAAGCAGAAAGGATATTAAATCAAAAGGATTTTATTTAAAGAGTGTGATGACGTGTTTGTTTTGCCCAGTTTTCTGTCTGCTATGGATCTAATTTCATTTTTCATTGGACTTTGTATGTTCAATGCAACATTCAACTATCTGAAAATAATATAAAGAATCTGATTCATTTCAATGATTGACTGCAATACAAGATAGATATAGAAAAGCAGATATATTTGTAAGTGATAACATTTGAATAAAACTGCAAATTAAAGTTGTAACAAATCGTTTTCATAACTCAGTGTAGTCAAGTTACAGTTCAGCTACAAATAATTCTTTTTCGGACTAAATGGTTTGAATACTGGATGGTTTCTATCTTCGTTTCTATATACAAGTTTCTATGCAATAGGTTCTATACAAACTTGCATACAATCACACATGCAAGGCGAAAAGATATACGACACCACTCCCCGTTTATGCGTCTCTGTCCGGCAGAAATCTATCCAAATGTCTGGCAGCGAAAGCTTCTTTTGTAACGATACCGCCAGAATGCAGTGTTTCCTTGCTGCAGTTGTATGTTCAGCCCTTTTTCGCAAGACATTCTGCCAGAAAGCTGGCAACGAAAATCTGCTCGATTTCTGCTAACCAACATAAATATAAATATAACAATAAATATATTTTTTTCAAATAACCCGAAATAACGAGCAATAAACGGGGGGCTGGTAAATGGCTGGGTAATGCTTAACACCGGTACCTCGCGTACCTGCAGTTTTAAAATAGACCCCACAGCGGTCATTAGCTTCTTATCCAGCTACTCCTGTTCCTACCTTATCGTGGTACCAGCCGGAATCCGCGCAACCTTAGTGGAGATCGGGTAACCAACCCCGGTGGAAGCTAAGGTCGTATAGCGATAGGGAAGGAGGTACTCATGCATCTGCTGAGTGTTGGCAAAAGGAACAGCCTTGCCAGCCGTGAGTGTCTGACTCCAGGTTAGGGGCGGCTCACGATGCACAGTGGTTCAAACAGCGAAATACGTGATCGTGTGATATTGCGCCGAAACGTGAAGATTTTCGCATGTAGTGTCTTTAGGAACATTTCTTGGTATAATAAGCCCTTCTTGTAAGAGAAATCTTTGGGTGATTAATTCCCTTAGAAGTGAGATACGAAATTTATTTTCTCGTATATTCGAGATACGGGTGTAGTACTTTCAGCAAAGTTGTTGTAAATATTAATACAAACAACTTTGTCAAAGACACCATACTCGTATCTCTTCATGGAAATTATCTATTAAGCGTTATTCGTGGACAAACCCTTTAAAACAGTTTTTAAACCCTGACGTATTCTGGTCAATTTTTACGTGTTCATAGTGTTCTAGAAAGTTGTTTATCTTGCTAAAATCAACGTTTCTGTAGAACATTATTATAAGTTATTTTCTAAAGTTTCGGAGATTTTGAGCTTTTTTGGTGAAAAATAGTACTTCTTTGAGCTTAAATATTTCCCAAGGTGGCAAATGGTGGCAGATCAAACAACTCCTACCTAAAAGTACAACAAAAAGCCTGTAAAAGCAAGTGTCAATTGATTGTATCTGTTTGTATCCTCAAAAGTTATAGTTGTTTTAAAAATCAATCTCAGTCATGTTTACAGAACAATTAAACTGTACTTCGGATGCAAAAAACGCCATTTTGTTTACGTTGACAATCGCTTTCTATCAACTTAAGTTAACAACAATTTTTTCGCCAATTTCCGATTCGAAAATTAATGTAAACTTAAAAAATGGACGCAATTAATAAGAGAAAAGCTTCCAAATAACTAACTTAAGTCTATTTTGTTCAATTTTGCATTGATCTCTCCTTCTGCATTTTTCCAAAACAACATTTGATGATGAGTCATCTCACCTACACCTTTATTTAACATAATTAACTATATATGACGTACTGCTTACTTAGTCATTCCGAGAAAATTCGGTCTTTCATGACTCGGTCTTTTGTGACTGTTGTTGAAATTCGGCCATTTGGATTTCGGTCATTCGTGATTCGACCATTTGTGTTTCGGCCATTCGGTACCAGCCAGAGTGTTTTCTTTTGAAAAGACACCAATCGAAGGAATTGAACAAAATAGGCATAAGTAAGTTATTTGGAAGCTTTTCTCTTATTAATTGCGTTAAATAATTTTAAGTCTACATTCATTTTCGATTCGAAAATAGGCGAAAAATGGCTGATAACTTAACTTGGTAGAAAGAGATTGTCAATGTAAACAAAATGGCGTTTATTGCATCCGAAGTACAGTTTAATTGTTCTGTAAACATGACCGAGAAGGATTTTTTAAACAACTATAACTTTTGAAGATACAAACAGATACAGTCAATTGATACTTGCTTTTACAGGCTTTTTGTTGTACTTTTAGGTAGGAGTTGTTTGATCTGCCACCATTTGCCACCTTGGGAAATATTTAAGCTCAAAGAAGTACTATTTTTCACCAAAAAAGCTCAAAATCTCCGAAACTTTAGAAAATAACTTATAATAATGTTCTACAGAAACGTTGATTTTAGCCAGATAAACAACTTTCTAAAACACTATGAACACGTAAAAATTGACCAGAATACGTCAGGGTTTAAAAACTGTTTTAAAGGGTTTGTCCACGAATAACGCTTAATAGATAACTTCCATGAAGAGATACAAGTATGGTGTCTTTGACAAAGTTGTTTGTATTAATATTTACAACAACTTTGCTGAAAGTACTACACCTGTATCTCGAATATACGAGAAAATAAATTTCGTATCTCACTTCCAAGGGAATTAATCACCCAAAGATTTCTCTCACAAGAAGGGGCTTATTATACCAAAAAATGTTCCTAAAGACACTACATGTGAAAATCTTCACGTTTCGGCGCAATATCACACGATCACGTATTTCGCTGTTTGAACCACTGTGCGATGGTTCAAAATTAAATCAAGCGTCAGGATAGCAAGTCAGACATCGGACTCACTTGTAACGTTAGATGGTTTGAAGCAAGGTGACGGACTATCGAATTTGCTGTTCAACATTGCATTGGAAGGTGCTATTCGAAGGGCAGGCGTGCAGAGAAGCGGTACCATCATCACAAAATCTCATACCCAGCAAACATTTTCGTACGTATATCAAAGTAACAAATATGATATATGTACTGATATATATCTAGAAAAATCGCATTCGATGCACGAAACTAGCATATGCGTACTATTTTGGAGGCGATATACGTACTGCAGATTATTCGAAAATAATTCACATTCATAAGTATTTGTACACGATGAAATCCGACTCAACATGATTAGTTCCGTAATGCTATACAATTCTGTGATAAAAATCGCATGTGAATCAGTTACCATCATTTTGTACGAATAAATGTAAACTAGGGTGCGCTTTATTAAGCTTTATGTACGAGTTCGAGTTTGTTTAGCGATATTTAAGATAATTTTCATACATTATTATACGATTTGTGGTTTGCTGGGTATGCTCCTAGTGTTCACGGACGACATCGATATCATCGGTGTTAACCTTAGAGCTGTGGAAGAAGCGTACACGCATCTTAAGGCCGTCCTAGGTAACCAATAAGCATTAACATAAGCAGCAAATCAGCCGCTTATTAGCATATCTGGCATTTTATACTGCACGTTGTTGTATATTAGCTTTTTGACTGCATAGGTGTTGTAAATTGGCATCCACAATTCTATTCAAATTCTTCGTGTCGGCAATTAGCTGCAAATTAGCATTTTCAGCACTATAAGAAAGTTAGCAGTAAAGCAGCCGTATATTTGGCCAAAATGGCATTTAAGTAGCATTCAATGCGGCTTAAATGCTTATTGGCTTGCGTTTGAATAGCATTGGTGATGCTTATTGGTTACCTGGGGTATGATAACAGGGAAGGAAGGTTCTTTCGAGCTACGTTGGATATCCGGCGATACAATCGCTGGGGTTAGTTGCGGGCCTAGCAACGAACGACAAGTGGTAGTTCGGACTGGAAAAATCGGCTGACTTAAGCGACAAAAAATTTAGCATCGTAACGCTGCGGGAGGCATGCTGGAAAGGAACGATGATACGTACGTATAATGACTGTAATAACCGGCAGCGACGTCTGTCGATAAAGAAGGGTGAAGTCATAAAGAAATCTTAAAGATGTCATACCTCAGACTTTGCTTTGGAGCGCGAATGCGACCGCTGTCCAAAAGTTGACGTCAAAATCATCATCGGAGACTATAATACTCAGGTTGGTCCAGAGAAGGAATTTAAACCGGTAATTGGATTGTTTAGCACGCAGTAGCCGCAAAAGAAATGGCCTAAGATTCGTCGATTTCGTCGACATGACTATACGTAGTAGTAACTTTTTCCATAAGCTCCACCGTCATGGATACCTGGAGATCACTCAACCAGACGGAATTGCAATTCGAGCGTGTTCTGATAGACTGATAGATGATTGTCACTTTGTAGACATTATCGACGTCAGTACCTATCGGGGCTCCAACATTTATCGTTGGAATCAGTGCTTTCGGAGGACGGTAAGCTGGAAAATGCTCCTCTAAAGAACTGTTTCGTTAAAACAGCGATTAACAGCGTAGCGGAGAAAGTATTGGGCCGTGTAGCATCGAATCAACGTTAGGGATGGGTTGACGAGAGGTACCAGCAGATATTTGATGAGAAGAACGCATCAGTGCATGTAAGTAGTGCTGCATAGAGCCACCTGTTAGGGTGTGGAACGATACAAATAGAAGCAAAGGCAGCAAACTCGAGCAGCAGTACTGTTCTCGCGAAACACGGAACTTATACTAAATTTTCACTTTTCCTACAAAAACAGCTGGAAATTTTCGCAGAATGGTGCCAAATAAACCGCATGTCGCAAATCCACAGTCAAGGATTTGGGAATTCTAATCGATACTAAACTAACCTTCAAGGATCACATCGCTAAATATTTCTTCTATCAGCGACTCGGAGCCGGCGTTTAGGCCGGCAAATCCGTGCGGTGGAACGGAGCCTCGCGCTTCAGGGGGGCCTCGCGCTTGGTGGTGACTAGAGAAAAATTTAAAGATTCTAGTTGTTACCGTTTCACAATCTTTACCCTATAACACCCATTTAGAGGAGATTACGTTGAATGCACTGAGAAGCAGCAGACTAGAGTTCGTGATGAATTTTGTATATTAATATGTAGTTTTAGGTTGGGTGAGCGTTTAAATAAATTATATATAGTATATTTTGTTATGAATATAAAAACTAAATTAAAATCGAATTTAAAATCAATAAATATTTAGGGACAAATAAAACATACAATAAAAGTAACTCCGAGTAAATAAAAATAGGGACAAATTAAAAAGGCTCACAATACAACGATGCAACACGGAATCCACAACTTGACAATTACCAACGTCAGTTATAAGTCAATCGATAAAATGTCAGTTCAGTGGCTCAAGTAAACGGCAGGAAATAGAGTGAGGAATTTCTCCCTCCAGCAGTATTGGAGCTACCGACACTTTCTGTTAAGTAGTTGACCAAGTAAGATGAAAATTATTAAGCTCCGGCTATTTGATTAAAATAGTTAACGTGTTAAGCCAACTGACACCTGTTACTATTAATTGTACAAGATCCGTGGCACGCATAGTGGATTAACCTAGTCAGGTATGAAGAGCACAGAGAACAGACTACCAGGTAATTGACAAAAAGTGTGTAAAAGGTTTTTATGTAATCTACGAGTAATCCTTCAATAGAGCACCCCTCGAGCAGTAAGTGGCAAACTAAATCTTGATGTCGCTGCCATCGCTGCTATGTAACTCCAGCACAAAGAAATGTTGATAAAGGTACATGGATATTTTTTGATGCGTTTGGCAAACTATTTCTGGAGGGCGCTACCGACAGAATTTACACACAAAAAATCGATTACTTCCTTCGAGCCTGTTAATCTGTTCTCTGTGTGAATAGGTTTATAGGTTACGGGGAAAGCATCAACCCTAACCTCAGTGGATTTATACTGATGAATTTATTCTGTCCACGTGCTAGGACCCATTAATCTTTGGCATCAAGACGCCGTCAGCGCAGAATTAACCCATTGTTCTTTTGGAATACCGTCGTCCGCGGTCGAACCCGTGCTTCCGAGGTCAAACGCGCTCGAAGAGAGGATGTGACGAGCCGGGATGAATCAAATAGATCGACCAAAATAACCCTGATAGAGATACCGTCCCCGCGGTAGAGTCCCCCGCCTTTGAGGTCACTCGCGCTCATAGGGAGGCGGTGACGGGTCAGGGGTGAAGCAGAACGATCGAGCCGGGAACCATGGAACCTGTAGTCGAGAAACTATTCCCAGTTTCTACGCATACGAGCTCGGAATCTCGGCACTCTAGTAGCCGGATTGAACTGACCACGTGAGATTAGCAGCAATGAAATCGATGTACCTAATAAGCACCAACGGTCGGCCGACCACCACAATAAGCAGCATCGACAGCAACCAGCATCGTGAGTAGAGTGTGACAGCCAAAAAGAGTTAGATTAGAATAAATAGATATAAAAGTGGAATTTAGGGTTTTGATCTCTTGATCCCGAAAGTAGACCCGGAGCCGACCCTGAAAGCCTTCGCGTTCTCAAGGTTGAGCTAGCCAGTGAGAAAGGAGGTCTTGAGAGCCCAGCCCCTACACGGTTCCCAGTGGTTCGACCAGGAACCTGGGGTGAACTTAGCCGAGGCCCCTCCGGCCTCGGAAGTAACATAGTGGACAATCCCTTCTTTGGCTATTCAGAAAAAAATGATTAAATTAGGCCTCGTTGCTTTGGAATGTGTCGTTACATAATGTGCCAAACGCTCTGCTTACACGCCGATTATTTACGGAGGATTCGTTCAAATGGGCACTTAGCTGTTTTGAACCAATGAAATCTCCAGATGCGGGTGGTATTTTACCCGATTCCTTACAGAAAATGGACAGCATTATAATATCTAAGCATATCAAAAATTTTCGAGCCAATTTAACTTTGGGACATATCGTGGAGAATTAGTGGAAAGTATGGAGATATCCAAAGGCATACCTAAGGCCGATAAAAAAAAGAAAACCATGCAAAAGGCTTTAAGACCAATAAGTTTGACATCACTACTTCTCAATTTGATAGAGCAAATCGTGGATAACTATATCCGTAGTGAGTCGTTGCATGGAAATCAGCATGCATACGCAAACGGTTGAAGAGTTTGGCGTTCGAGGTTCACTGTACAACTGGTATCGTATTAGAAGCAGAGAATACAATTTGTTAAAGAAAGGTGATAAGCTGGATTGTGAGAACTACCGAGCAATTACTATCCTGAATTCCGCCTGCAAAGTGCTGTTTCAAGTGACCTTTCATCGACTATCGCCAATAGCTAATAGATTTGTGGGAAGTTACCAGGCCGGTTTCATGGAGGGTCGGTCTACAACGGACCAAATTTTCACCCTGCGGCAGATCCCCCAGAAGTGCCGCGAATTCCGAGTTACCACGCACCACCTGTTCATCGATTTCAAAGCCGCAAATGATAACGTAAACCGACAAGAGCCATGGAAAATTTTGGACGAAAACGGCTTTCCGGGTAAGTTTACTAGACTTATCATGGCTTCGATGGATGAGATCCAGTGCCGTGTGAGAATCTCGGGTGGATTGTCGGACCCATTCGAATCTCGTAGGGGACTTCGACAAGGAGGTGGTCTTTCCTATCTGCTATTTAACATTTCGAAATGCGGGACACGATTTCCAATAATTCCAGTCAATTTATCTGCTTTGCTGACGACGTGGATGCTGTCGGTAGAACATTTGAGGCGGTGGAAGATCAGTACACCAGACAAAAACGCGAAGCAGGGAAGATTGGATTAAAGATAAATACGTCTAAAACGAAGTATATGTTGGCGAGCGGGACCGTGCGCGACGGAGATGAGTTCGAGATAGTCGACGAGTTCGTATACCTTTGCTCATTGGCAACAGAGGACAACAATACCAGCCGTGAGATTAAAAGACGTATTATCAGCGGAAGTCGGGCCTACTACGGACTCCACAAACACTTGCGGTCGAACAATTTGAGCCCCCGTACAAAGTGCACACTGTACAAAACGCTAATTAGACCGGTTGTCCTCTACGGGCACGAAACGTGGACACTGCTAGAAGAGGACCTACGAGCACTCGGAGTTTTCGAACGGCGGGTGCTAAGAACCATCTTTGGCGGAGTGCAAGAGAACGGTGTATGGAGGCGAAGAATGAACCACGAGTTCGCGCTTTTCTACGGCGAACCAAGTATTCAGAGAGTGGTTAAAGCTGGACGGATACGTTGGGCAGGACATGTTGCTAAAATGCCGAACAACTATCCCGTAAAAATGGTCTTCGCATCAAATCCGGTAGGAGCAAGACGAAGAGGGGCACAGCGAGCGAGGTGACAAGACCAGAGGGGGCGAGATCTGGCGAGGACTGGGTGCCCACGGAACTGGAGACCAGCTGCCATGGACCGAAATAGATGGAGAAATTATACTGCGCAGGTCTTGTCGTAAGATTAAGTAAGTAAGTAAGTACAATTTGATAAAATACGTGGCAACAAATCTCGCTCATTTACTGTAGACTCTGGAGTACCGCAAGGCAGTCACTTTAGGACCGCTGTTGTGCATGATTCTAATGAACAAATTGCCACTCAAGTATTCTAATTTACGACGACGATGTAAAAATATTTTTACCTAGCAAGTCCATGGATGATTGCTTGAAATTATAGTTCGACCTGGGACAATTTGGAATGTACTGCGAAAACCGTGGGTTAAAAGTGAATACAGACAAGTGCTCCGTAATGACATTCAGCAGAAAAGTTATCCCCGTGACCTTTGACTACGCTTATCGGAATAGAAGTACCACGTGCAGAATATGTTCGCTACTTGGGTGTAACATTTGACCGCTCACTCTCCTTCAATGGACACATTAATAACGTGATCAAAGAGAGCTTGAAGCTGTTCTCACTCGTTAGGAGATTGAGCCGTGACTTCAATGATCCACACGCTATATTGGTAAACTACAAAGGCCTTGTTAGGGGCAAACAGGAATTCGCAAGTGTAATATGGTGCCCGCGGTACGTTACCCACATTCAGCGAGTAGAAGGAATCCAAAAGAGATTTATTAGATTTGCTCTTAGAAATCTCGGATGGAACGGAGAACAGCTACCACCTTATCATGATCTGTGTTGTTTGAGCTCTCTCACTCTTACTTTGATCACTTGCGGCCGACTTCACAAGCAATCAAATGAAATGGGCACGTTAAAGCGGTGCAATGATATAACCACACGTTTAGCCATGCTTCTGTGAGCTTGTTTCTGTTACACCAGTCAGTAAAGGTGTTCAACGGTGCTTTCAATCGGTAGCAATCATCGAAAGATTTCACAATGAGATAGGTCTTCAGATCGTCAGCAAATATCAGTGCGCATGCGGAATCCAGCAAAATAGCAATAGCAATAGCAAACAGCATATGCCCCAGGTTACTGCCTTGTGGGATACCAGAAGTATTACTGAATGCACGTGGAACCGTGGAATTCAGGTTGACACGTGTACAGTGCGGCCTAAAAGGTATGAGCTCAAACAATTTGGCTGCCAAACAAATGGGAAAATAGCTAGTGTTAGAATGATGAACCGTTTTCACGGGGACGATATTTTTTCGCTTAAAATGGAATTTCTTTTTTGGATAGAAATAGATGAGAAAGAAGGGGGTAATTCAATTAAATGTAAACCTTTCATTCCTGGTAAAGCTAATTTTATTAATTTTATGACACACATAGTTTCATGACAGGTGTAAACACGTTTAAAACTTTTATAGCATCAGCTCATATGTTGCGGTTCTGCTACGAATTTGATTGATTGCAGCAGTTTACGAGCTTGAAGCTTTTTTCATTCACCGCACGTTTTTTTCAAGTTTTACAACCGCAGTGTAGTAAAATAATAAATTCTCGTATGATCCATTATAGAAACATATTCTCAACTCCTGCAGCATGGTAAAGCCTTTCATAGGTAAAATTTTATACTGCTTCATTCTATTTACACTGTAATTTTATCTCAATTGGTTGAATATTGAAAACTTTAAGAGTTTTGTCAAACAAGATTGTTACATTTTTGCGTGTTGGATTTTATTGACGATGGTTTAGTGATAAATTTCATATATCCAATCAGCTGTTTTCCTTCGAGTATAATCCTTTTTTTTCTCCCTCTATGGACACGTTGAAATAAGTATGTACCGCGGCCGTTGGTTCTGCGTACAACATGTCCCTTGAGGTAAATGTGTTAATTCCGAGAGGTAAAACATTCTGCCGAGTAAAGGATGCATTTTTTTTTTCTCAAAACCCGAAACGAGAAATGCTTCCTAATCCCTCGGAAATGAGTTCTCCACTCCACATGTGCACGTTAGAATTATAAATTATGTTGTTTTTAATTACATTAATGCTGCTGCCTGTGCGTGCGGATATGGTTGGAGTCATAAATTAAGGGATGCGTGAGAATCATATAATTACAAAGTGCACGTCTTTTTCTGAGGCTCAGTGAGGGAATTGAGCACCAATTCCGCCGGCGGTAAATGCCCTTGATTGGATTAAAACTGACCGATTGCGTAGCAAGCTAAAGTCGAAACCAATCGAATTAAATCGATACCGGCGATTTTATATACCCGGTATCGATGCGTAAGATTATGTTGGGAGGGTCATTCCCGCTTACGTTTCAGGTGGAAATGCCAACATAAATAATGGTCTTAAGATGGTCGATCGTCCCAGACTTTCAGTCCCAGTGTCTATTATTTTGCCGAGGGTAAAAGTTGTTTTGTGACAAGCATATAGGCCATATTTCAGTGAGTGATAGGACCTTGCCAGGATCTGGGAAGAATAGGTATCTGGTTAAAGTGTTACATCTGCGTTTTTCTCACTCCGTCGAGCGCGTCGAACAATAGCGACCATAACAATGTCAAAGTCTGTCCCCGGTATCGGATGGTCCTACCCAACAAGAGAAGGGCCGAAAGTCGTTAAACTGACCTCGAGCCGATTTTGTTCTTCGGATTTTCTTTGACGTTTGGGTTCAGGGTATTTTTTCATCTGTTCTTCGCTTTGGGTGTTGGTCGTATACCTGGAAAAAAGATATACATACCACTTGAATCGTCATTCATCTTTTCCCTCTTCCCATCGCACGCATTTCTATATCCTTGCAGTTCGATTCCAATTTATTTGCTATTCAATAGATTTTTCATACTTTTCATCTTTCTTTTGTTGATGAGTGGCACAGTTTTCGTTTCTCTATGCATTTTCCGAGAACTTAAAATTGAAGTGGGTCATATATCACCCGTGTATAGCCGACCTACTGGGTTTATTTATTGCAAAAATGCAGTTGCTCTCGAGTTCATGACTTGTCATAACGTTTTTTCGGTTATTCACTCCTCAATTCCCAGCGCGAACAGCAAGAAGCCACTCGAGGACTCCTCATGCATGCTAGGCTAGGCTAGGCTAGAGACTGCTTCCAGTTCTTGGAGGGAACAGCATTGCTGGCCAGGAGCACTTATCGGATTTAGCTTTCGGTGCTGCGGTGGCTTTCGGACGAAATTTGTAGATTGCTATCTATCAAGCTAGAAGCCTGGGTAAAGAACATGCCACCAACACGGATCGGAAGCTGCGAGCCCCTTTGGGCCGTTGCGCTGCTAAAAGAGATTTACAGCACTCTGATAGTGTTTTGAGATGGGATGTTTAGATATCCATAAATGAATTAAATGTGCAAAATAATATTTTTTTTCTCAATCAAAAAGCTTAGAAAAAGTTGCTGCACCTAAATTGTATAGTTTCCCCTTCAAATGCTATCTGTTGATAGAGTTGCAGTTTTTTTACGCTGGAACCATCACATAGTTAATGAGAAGGTAAATTGTTTTATTTTATTCTGGTTATTCCAATACAATATTGAACGAGAACAGACTTTGTGCTACTCAAGTACACAAAAAATATTTTTTTAACGGTAGATTTTACAATTAACGTATGGGACGGTAGAAGAAAGCAATAAAATAAAGATAAAATAAAGATAGGGTTTTTTTTCTAATTCCCGTCGTAATATGTAAAGCCATTCTAATTTTCATCATTTGCTGGATGGATTTAATGAATACTCCAAAAGTTCTTGTGCTGATTTGACTAAAACATACTTACCTTCCGATCCGTTAACTTTGAAATCACTGAAAAGTGACTATTAAAGCATATTATTGAAACTACGCAACTGACTTTATTTCTAAAATTCGTCGTACCGTTTTAAAATCCGTCCATCAAAATTTTTCATCGTCCGAACTAAAAATCACAACAATATTTACGAAGCTAACGTGCATGTATTTGTGTAGGACGGCATGACAAATGTTATTCTACAAAATTTCTGCATGTCAGGCAAGTTTTCCTGGCTGTACAATAACGACAATGCCTTGCGTGAGTTATTTTCATTTGTGAATGACGGAAATTAAAACGATTAGTCGACATTGTCTTCTTCGTCGCACGAAAAAACGTAGGAAATTTGGCAGGAAAGACTTCTTTAATGATAAAAAGCACTTAAATAGATCTCAGCTCACTTTGATTGATCGCATGTGATAGACAACAAACTAAAATATTAGGGAATAACTGGTTTTGCATTGTGTGTCATAAAAATGCTGATATTTTTAATAATTTGTGTTGGATAGGACGGAAATAGGCAATTACGACGATATAGCAACATAGCCTATATATCAGGAGTATTGAATGTCATCGATTTCATACCGTAAAGAATTTACAAGAGGTCCATTTTGCCTGATACGGAAAAACGCGATCATTTGCTTTTTGCTAGTTGCAAAATATAATGATTTATTTGTAAAAGCAATGCTGCACAAAATGAACAATTCAACATACGATCTTATTCCAGGTCGTTATAGATTATTTACATGGCGGAGCGGTTTTAAAATTATTCTTGTTTTTTATATTGAAATTCGTTTACTCGCTCAGAAAGAAATCGCACAGTTTTGCAATGTGACGACCTAAAATAGAAGATCATATTTTACTTATCCAACATTTTACTGTTTTCTTAACATTGGCCTTCGACTCATCTCGAGCTTATCTTCATAGGTGTTGGACTTGTGCGTTTCCATGACTCAACCCTAACAAATGTTTACTAAAGGCTTTTCCCAACTCAATCAAAATACTCATTCGCCATGGCCCTCTCGCCGGCTCAAGTTTAACACGAATTGGCCCTGGGCTTTTCCCAGCTCAATCTTAATATACGCCAGCATCTTAATAGCGCCAGCTGCAAGCTGTTGTCACTGCAAAACTAGTTATCTTCAAAGAGCCGGTATATAGGGTAAAGAACTAGTTTTAAGCAGTCTACGCGGGTCACTGATTGTTTTACCTTATTACAAGCGATGGGTTGACTAAGTGGGGGATATCAGCATACCAATCTTCTTGCTATCTTTAGTTCTTCAAGCTGTTACCATTGGAAGACACTATTGTTGAGCTAAACTTTTGATTTTTCGCTTTAAAAGTTGAAGCGGCGGAACTAATTTTGAACACACCGAACCCATTTTCACCCGCAAGGTGCTATTTTAAGCAATCCTGAAATCTGAATTTTTTTACGTCCCGTTAAAAAATCCCTCGAACTTTTCCCCCTATTCAGTAAGTTCGCGTTCCTATCCGCGACCTACTAATCGGCATCTGATGCGTAATCGGCATAGCGTATCGGCATAGATGCGTAAAATGCCATCTGTCTAAATTGTTTATCGGGGCATACACTCACCGCACCGTTCGGCAAACGGTATTCGTCGT
The DNA here is from genome assembly GCF_943734655.1 of Sabethes cyaneus. NCBI lineage: Eukaryota > Metazoa > Arthropoda > Insecta > Diptera > Culicidae > Sabethes > Sabethes cyaneus. The sequence goes on from NC_071355.1 coordinate 42,572,611, forward strand.
CTCTTTTATTCTCTGGTTTTCTTATGGGAATCTGCGAGTTTGACGTCTCACTCGCTGTTCATAAGGATGGTGGGAGAACAAAAGAGGTAAACATATAGCAGTACAAACGATCCGCTTAGAACAGTGTTGTCAAAGCAAATACATTGAAACACATCGTTGCTTTATTAAATCGCTGAGAAAATCTTCGAAAATTATTGAAAAAGCTGTCTTTTGTGTTGTTTTTAATAAAGAAAAATTAATTATGAACATACATTTCTCTTGAAAGTATTGAACCACGTTTTCACCATAGGAGGTTTCAGTTAATTTCAAACTTAAAATTCTTATTTCCAGAACCGAAACAGTGTCTTGGCAACACGATAGTTCATCAGTTGTGCTGCAGCTGCTGCTAGTGGTGAACAGGTTATTGTTATTGTTATTTATTTGAGTACTTCATCTGACTATAAATTGTCTACATGAATAAAATTGATTACAGATTACAGTAAATTCGATCTTCTTATCTTTTGCGCGAATAAGTGCGAAGGCATACCGAAGTCAAATAGTTCTTCGACTTTTGAGAACAACCTAATGCATTCCGTAATCGGTTCATTAGCTCCAAACGCGGTTCGATGAAACGGTATTTGCAGCAAGCCAGTTGAGCGTAATGTCCGTTGCGATGCTCGAAAGTTAAGCATAGATAGCAATTTTGGAGAATCAATTTCGCCGTTGATAAGTTTAGCCACGAATATAGCCTGATGCATTTTACGCCTGCGTTCGAGTGTATCGAGGTCAAGTAGACGACATCTATTCGGGTAAGGTGGCAGGTTATCAGGATGCCGCCATGGGAGATGTCGTAGAGCCAGCCGAATAAACCTACGTTGCACACGTTCGATCCGTAGGTTCCAAGTAAGATGACTGGGGGACCAAACCAAATTACAGCTCTCAAGTAGCGGACGAACCAAAGCGCAATATAATGATTTCAGGCAGTAAACATCTCTAAAGTTCCGTCCAATCTTAGCAATAAATCCAAGTTGTCGGATCGCCTTGGAAATGACTGATTCACAGTGTAGATTGAATGTCAATTTAGTGTCCAGCAAGACACCCAGGTCGCTAACTTGATCCACTCTGCGAAGTTCAATGTCGTCGATAGTATAAACGAAGCAAATTGGATTTTTAATCCGGTAAAAACTCATAACTTCACACTTTGAAATGCTGATGATAAGCCAATTAAGTCTGCACCATTCAGTAAATAGATTGAGCAAATGTTGCAAACGGCGGCAGTCATCTCCATTATCTATCGTAGCAAATAGTTTCAGGTCATCGGCGTAAACTAACTTGCAGCCGTGTTCTAGCAGAATCGCAACATCATTGAAGAACAATGAGAAAAGCAAAGGACCCAAGTTGCTACCTTGAGGGACTCCAGATTTGTTGCTAAACACTGACGAAGTACTGGATCCTAGTTTCACACGTAGTACTCTATCGCTAAGATATGAGTGAAGCCAATCAATCATTTTCTGGGATGCACCAAGTCGTTGGAGCTTTCGCAAAAGTATTACATGGTCAATCCGATCGAAAGCCGCTTTCAGGTCGGTATAGATGACATCAACCTGTTTTTTCTCTTCCATTTGCAAAATACACGTCGAGGTAAACTCTAACAGATTAGTACAGGCAGATCGACCAGGCATAAAGCCGTGTTGAACAGTGGATATATAGTTTTTAGTTCGGGACAGTATTACACCGCTCACAATTATCTCAAACAATTTTGATGCCGCGGAGAGACTAGTAATCCCGCGGTAGTTCCTTACATCACGGCGATCGCCCGATTTATATACTGGAAACATAAACGATTGCTTCCAAATATCGGGAAATTTACTTTGTTCGAAAGATTTATTGAATATTGCGCATAACGGCTCAGCCAACACTTCTATACAACGGCTCAAAACAACGGCTGGGATGCCATCAGGTCCCGCAGAGAAAGAACGCTTGAGTTTTTTGGTGGCAGTTAACACCATTTCGGTAGTAATAGTAAATAAGCTCAAATCCGCCAAATTAACCGGTACATGCGCTGCCGCTACATCAGCATCACCATCAGAGGCGGTATTATCCGCGAAAACGGAAGCAAAAAACTTCGCAAACAGCTCACAAGAGTTTGAGATTGAGCTTGATTCATTATCATCAAGGTATACGTTTGTTGGGACAGAAGAGCACTTTCTTTTGGAGTTGACAAAGTTCCAAAATCTTTTCGGTTGCTTTCGAAGGTCGCATTGCACACGTAACACGTATGACTTGTACAACATGGCATTCAGGTGACGGTATTTGTCACTAGCATGCTTAAAATTATGTTGAGTCAAGATTGTTCTACTCCGGCGATGAGCACGTTGAGCCCTGTTACGCTCACGCTTCAGACGTCGGAGACGAGGGGTACACCATGCGGGGATAGTTGGCCGCTTCACACGTGGTAAGTTTGTAATCAACCATTGATTAATTGCACTGCAAAAATGCGTAGCCATTTCATTGATATCACCGCATTCGAACAAAGTGTCCCAGTCAATACGCGACAAGTACTCAGACAAAGCAGCGAAATCAATCTTCCTATAATTCAAATCACTCAATTCATCTCCAGCAGCGGTGGTAACTACAACGGCACTGCTATTGTAAACAGGCAACGACAGTACAAGCGGTGGATGGTGCGGATCGACGGGAAGCAGCGGGGTGATACAGCTATCAACCGTAAGCAAGCAATCTGAAGAACAGAACACTAGGTCCAGTGTGCGCCCGAGATGGTTTCGCTGCGTGTTCACTTGAGAGAGGTTTAAAAAATTTATTCCATCCAACAAAGCCACACTGGCACATGGTAGCCGGGAAGTTGAGATGTTTCGATTCTCATCAGCGGCTTGCTCCCAGACGATGTGAGGCTGATTGAAATCGCCACAAACAATAATGTTACCACGCTCTGCGCTGATGTCACACAACTCACAGACGGATGAGATGTGGTCATTCACGATATCGACACTTTTAGCTCTATCTGGTGGTATGTATATGCAACAGAGCAATAGCTTTTTGCCATAGATAGAAGCACTTACACATACCTGCTCCAAGCGATTACCATTAACAGTACGCACGAATGAACTTGAGTGACGTTGTGCGACAGCAATTAAAACACCACCGAAAGCAGACTTATTGCTATTGCTTGGATTACGGTCGCAGCGGAACACGTTGAATGATGTCCCAAATAACTGTAGTGAGTTGATGCGGTCGTCAAGTCCAGTCTCAGTGAAGAATAGCACGTCGTAGTTGCAGTCAGTAGTCGATAGGAAGATCTCGTCAATTTTTGTTCTTAAGCCACGGACGTTTTGTACATAAAAGGAACATTCGTCAGGTACCGATTGCTCGGAATTAATATCGATAGAATACTTGCCTACATTGGCAAGCTGGAAGACCCCTTCTCCATTCTCAAACACAGGACCGGGACGGCTGATGAGCGCAGGCTGCAGTGGCGCGACTGTGATGAGTGGATTAGGGGCTTCCAAAATGCCTATTTCGGTGCGTCCCGGGCCAGATCCAGTCGTTAGTTTTTTGGCATATCCACAAATTCACGAAACAGCACTCCAGTGGGCCAAGAAGCAGGATCCAGGGCAACATCTTTTAGTTCCGGGTCCAGTCCAATTTTATAGGAAACGTACGAAAAGCCGGACGTATCTGTTCCTTTTTTTACGAGGCGAAAAACAACAGCGGGCTCAGCTGTATTTAGGCAGCGAGAAACAATTTTTTGTATATCGTTGTCGGTCAGTTGTGGATTCAACCCCGACAAATACAACCAAAAGCGTTTCTGTGCTGCGACGGTAGCGATGGATGGTACTGACAGATCACTTAGATCGATGTTGTTTTCACCGCGATCAGATTGTGCAGTAAACGGAACCCTCTCAGTTCGGCGACGCTTCACACTCTTACTTGGCCACACAGGAGTGGTCTGCAAGGCAGAAGGTGTTACATGATCTGTATTCAGCGGTTTACTATTAGGCAAGCTATCGATTTTTTTGCTCAGTCCATCAATAATATCACACAGCTTTTGAACCTGTGTCGGTAGTTCGGTGAGAGGTGGCGATTGTGTAGGTACATTTAATTGCAAATCAGCCACATAAGCCGAGATAGAGCGGCCATTGAGCATTTCTCTACAAGTCGGGCAAATAAACATAACTTTTCCTTGATTGAATAAATCTTTGCACACTCGACTATTGAAGCCACAACATTGTTGATTAATGTGGAAGCTGGTTTCACAAAAGCCGCAACGGATCGGTTCGAGATCGTTGACGCTTTGTTTACATTCTCCACACTGCATCTTTTCCATTCTGTTTTGGTTCAGAAATTGGCGCGGATGTCAGTTGTAATTTAACGAAGAATATTAGAACAAAAGCTGCCGGTAGGAACAATCTGGAGCGTATCGCAACAATATATTTATCCGTTTGCGGTTCAAAACTAGTAATCAGATGAAATTCCACAGCGTGCGACTAATACGAGTGATGACGATTTACTGTATGTGCAAAAATAAAGCGACTTCACTATATTTCACAGTTAAAAACGCGAAAAACTTAGCAGCGAAAAATCAAAGCTATTCACTTTAACTTAACGAAACAACGAGTTCCGTCAATTCAGAATTTGTTTTCAGTTTTGTTAGAAAATAATAAAACTTTTGGCTAGTGACAAAGCCTTAGATAATAGAAAAAAAGAGACTGAATAATATGGTATGTGACAATTGAGTGCTTGACTTTCAGAGTGATTGTAATCAGTGCTGAAAATTTGATGAATTCGTTAGTAGCGAGGTGGCGATTGCTGAAGAGCAGCTGAAAAATGTACGTTTTTGGACAACCATTTTTAATTCATCATATTTCTTGTCGGAAACCCAATAAACTGTGTTTGTGTGAATCAAATGTATGGTTAAGTGATTTGTGAAGATGATCCTATCAAAAGATTTTGAAAATATGAATAAAAAAGTGCATTTTCGGATCATTTATGCTCAACTGATTAAAATAGGTAACACTGCTTAACTCGTTCCTTACCCTAGGCAACAGGGATGATTCCTCCTCAGAATAAAAAAAGGGAAGAGAAAAATTCACACTTTACTCAGTCGCGATTTATGTTGCTCCGTTTTGTTTGAACTTTTCTCTTTTTTACTGATCGCGATTGCTCAGCAACCTGCTCATTGTTCTTCTCATTGAGGAATAAACTGTGCAACAAAGTGTTAATACACTTTTTGGCTGTCCATGATATGGCATAAAAAAAACTGTTTTGTCTTTTCGCAGCGGCAACAGTGCAAAAAATGTTGCATATGTCGATGATGGATGATAGATTCCCGTGCCACTGGTTTCTGGTGGTCTTGTTATTGACTAATGTTTTATGAAAGAGTCTAAAATTTCTCGAGTTTTTGAGTTACGCAAAAATTTCTGTTTTATTTGTATGAGAGTCCTTATCCCCCTACCACAGGCGTGAGGGGTCTCAAACCATCATAAAAAAAATTCCTGCCTCCAAAACCCTCCACATGCCAAATATGGTTCCCCCCTCCTAAAGTAGGGAGAGGTTTCAATTCACCATAGAAAAAAATCTTGTCTCCAAAAGCACCCACATGTCAAATTTGGTTCTATTTGCTTGATTAGTTATGAGGAAATTTGTATTTCATTTGCATGGAAGCCCCCCCTCTTAAAAGGGAGAGGGGTCATTATTCCCCTCCTATAGAGGGGAGGGGTCTCAATTCACCATAAAAAAAATGCCTACAAAAACACCCACATGCTAAATATAGTTCCATTTGCTTGATTAGTTCTGGAGTTATGAGGAAATTTGTATTTCATTTGTATGGGAGCCCCCCTCCTAAAAAGGTGAGGGGTCCTAATTCACCATAGAAAAAATTGTTGTCTCCAAAAACACCTACATGTAAAATTTTGTTCCATTTGCTTGATTTTTGATTTTTATAGGTATAGATTTGTATGGGAGCCCCCCCCCCCTCTTAGTGGGGGGAGGGGTTTCTAACCATCATAAAAACCTTCCCTGGCCCCAAAAACCCCTATATGCAAATTTTCACGCCGATCGGTTCAGTAGTTTTCGATTCTATAAGGAACATAGGGACAGACAGACAGACAGAAATCTATTTTTATAGGTATAGACTAGCTGACCCGACAAACTTCGTATTGCCACAAATTAACCTGTGTTGTACATAAATCATGAATCTCGGATGATCTTTGCCACAATCTCGAGTTTTGCAAGCCCCCCAGCGCTTCCGACGGCGGGTCACCGGCAACACTCGCGATCGTCTCGTCCTAAATGATCTAGTGTACCTATAGATAGTTTTTGTGGTCTTGTATTGACTAATGTTTTATGGAAAAGTCTCGAATTTCTCGAGTTCGATTAGCTTTTGAGTTTCGCAAAAATTTCTGTTTTATTTGTATGAGAGTCCATATCCCCCTACCACAGGGGTGAGAGGTCTCTAACTAACTCTAACTCTAAAATAAATTCAAGACTCCAAAATCTCCCACATGCCAAATTTGGTTCCATTTGCTTGATTAGTTCTCAAATTATAAGGAAATTTGAATTTCATTTGTATGGGAGCTCCCCTCTTAAAAGGGGAAGGGGTCGTAATTCACCATAGAAAAAAATTCTGCCATCTAAAACTCCCACATGCCAAATTTGGTTCTATTTGATTGATTAGTTCTCGAGATAAGAGGAAATTTGCATTTCATTTGTATGGAAGCCCACCCTCTTAAAGGGGAGATGGGCCATAACTCGCTTTCTAAAGAAGAGAGGGGTCTCAATTCACCGTAGAAAAAAATCTTGCGTCCAAAACCACTTACATGTCAAATTTGGTTCCATTTGCTTGATTAGTTCTCGAGTTATGAGGAAATTTGTTTTTCATTTGTATAGGAGCCCCCCCCCTCTAAAGTGGGGAAATCCATAGAAAATATACCATAGAAAATATTCTTGCCTACAAAAACACCCACATGATAAATTTGGTTCCATTTGCTTGATTAGTTCTAGAGTTATGAAGAAATTTGTATTTCGTTTGTATGAGAGCCCCCCTCTTAAAAAGGTAAGGGGTCCTAATTCATCATAGAAAAAATGGTTGCCTCCAAAAACACCCACATGCCAAATAAGGTTCCATTTGCTTGATTAGTTCTCGAATTATGAGGAAATTTGTATTTTATTTGTGTAGAAGCACCCCCTCTTAAAGTTGGGAGGGGTCCTAATTCACCATAGAAAATATTTTTGCCCTCGAAAACTTTCACATGCCAAATTTGGTTCCATTTGCTTGATTAGTTCTCGAGTTATGAGGAAATTTGTATGGAAGCCCCCCCTTTTAAAGAGAAGAGGAGTTATAATTCCCCTTATAAAGAGGGGAGGGGTCTCAATTTACCATAGAAAAAATTTTTGTCTCCAAAAACACCCACGTGCCAAATTTGGTTCCATTTGCTTGATTAGTTCTCGAGTTATGAGGAAATTTGTATTTCGTTTGTATAGGAGCCCCCCTCTTAAAGTGGGGATGGGTTCTAATTCACCATAGAAAATATTCATGCCCTAGAAAACTTTCACATGCCAAATTTGGTTCCATTTGCTTGATTAATTCTCGAGTTATGAGGAAATTTGCATATCATTTGTATAGGAGCCCCCCTTCCTAAAGTGGAGAGGGGTCCCAATTCATCATAGAAAAAAATTTTGTCTCCAAAAACACCCACGTGCCAAATTTTGTTGCATTTGCTTGATTAGTTCTCAAGTTATGAGGAAATTTGTATTTCGTTTGTATAGGAGCCCCCCCTCTTAAAGTTGAGAGGGATCCTAATTCACCATAGAAAATATTCTTGCCCTCGAAAACTTTCACATGCCAAATTTGGTTCCATTTTCTTGATTAGTTCTCGAGTTATGAGGAAATTTGTATGGAAGCCCCCCCTTTTAAAGAGAAGAGCAGTTATAATTCCCCTTATAAAGAGGGTAGGGGTCTCAATTTACCATAGAATAAATTCTTGTCACCGAAAACACCCACAAGCCAAATTTTGTTCTATTTGCTTGATTAGTTGTCGAGTTATGCAGAAATTTGTGTTTCATTTGTATGGGAGGGGTGGCTCTTAGTGGGGGGAGGGGTTTCTAACCATCACTAAAACCTTTCCTGGCCCCAAAATACCTCTACATGCATATTTTCATGCCGATTGGTTCAGTAGTTTTCGATTCTATAAGGAACATACGGACAGACAGACAGACAGACAGACAGACAGACAGACAGACAGACAGAAATCCTTCTTTATAGGTATAGATTGCTGATTAGTTGGAGCTGATTTAGAAGAAACTAGATGCATATTTTCTTTGTAAACCGAGTGGGCCATAAAAAAATGGCAAAAATAATTTATTGAAAACTTTTTCATTTTCCTCCAAGAATCGGTTAGGGTTTTTATGTAGGGGAGTGTCGTCGTGGTTGGGCCACGTTTTGGAAGTCGCCCATAACTTTCGTTTCAAAAGGAGTTTTGGAAATCTAAATACATCGTTGCAAAGGTCTAAGAGTAAGGTATATTTCCGGAAAATTTTGAACTGATTGCTTCGAAAACAAAAAAGTTATAGGCATTTTCGTGAAGACAAAAAATGTTGTCATAGTCGGGCCATGTTGTACAGGTTGGGCCACCGCAGAAAATCTAAGACATACGTATTGAAATTGTATATAGAGACATGAAAAGAATGAATTGCGTGAACAACGGTTCATATAGGTACAAATACCCTATTTTTAATTGCATTTTTGCGAAATTTTGGCGATCTTGTAAAATCAATATTGCTACAATCGCCTTTTCCGAAGTGTACAACTACAATAAAAAAAGCAACAAAAATTTAGGTTTTTATCGTATTAATTGCGCTTTATTTCATCGCATTTTACGTGACTGACGTTCTCTAGCGATTATTGCGCTTCTGCGCTTGAAATTATGGTGGCCCAACCATGACTACTCAAGTGACCCGACCTTTACAAATAGCGCTTTTCTAGTATTTCACCTTAGCCTTCCCAAACACGTTACTGGAGGGGATTTTTCTATATTCTTCGTGTGCAGCACAACTCACTTCATACATTTTCAAAATTTACCTCGATAATTGCATTTCATGAATCATTTCTTGAAGAAAAGTTCATTGCACCTGGAAAACTTTTTTTTGTAAGATTTAGTCACTGAATTCAGTACGGGTGTTTTGAATACGTGATTGAAACTCACAATATTGTGAAAAGTTAGCTATCACAGTAAGAAGTTTTACAATGGTTGTATCATAGATATCATGAGTTACTAAAACTGTAAAATCGTGATGGCCCGACCATAACAGTGGCCCGACGATAACGACAATACCCTATTTGATAAGTTTTGAAGTGCTCTTCAACTTCAAAGAGTATATTCATATATATGTATTGTGATGATATAAAAATTGGTTATGTTAAAATAGCTAGACTGTGCTGCAGGTTGAGAAATTAGAATTTTTGCAAGTCAAATTTTTTTTGCATCGTTTTATCCATTTTTATAATTGAAAACTACTATATGTATAAGCAAGTTAAACATGTTTGCAATAAGTTTTGTACATTTTGCTGCTTTATACTGGGTTGACAGTCAAATAAACATTGGTGTCACTACCCGTCGCTATTGTCTTGTCTTGCCCATTATTTTCGACAGAGATTGGTCTAAATTTAATGCTTGATGTTCGAGAAATACCATATGTACAAATAATATGGATTTTGCTTTTTTCATTGTAAAAATGAAAAATGTCTCAACTTGCAGCAACAATTTTTATCTCGAATTTTAAGGACTTTAACGGAAATGACCATAATATCTTCATTTTGCTAAAACCAAATATTTTGCAGTTTTTTCTGTATAGACAATAGAAATTAAAACATTCTCATAAAGTTTTATGGACCGAAAACAACATTGACCTCAACCTGCAGCTGTCTCCCCTAAGCGAAAGTCAGACATGTGAATATCGATAAGCTGCAACCTGTGAGATTTGATAGCATAAACTATGTTCTAATAATCTAGAACTAAATTGTAAATCTGATTCAAAGCTGTACCCCAGAGGAACTGATATTGGAATTATCGGCGATAGACTTGTAGGTGGCAGGAGAACTATCTAGGCTTCGTATTGTACCCATTAGATGAGCTACAAATTTCCTACTCTGCAGAACGAGAGGACCGGTGCGAAGCTAAAAATGGCAACCAACACGAGAAGCGTATTTTGTATTATTTATAGGAATTTTTCACCCATCAGTGGTAACAGAATAGCTTTCATTTGGTTGCAACAAAGCCCTTACGGTGTGCTCATTCTAAGCCCTACTTCACCTCAAATCATGCTTCCTTCATTTTTCGTTCGAATCCCATTGTTGTTTTTGTGCTAATTCTTCTTTTCGCCTGCCAGCTTTGAAGCCGTATAGTTCATGCTCAAATGTGAATACATAAAGGAAAAGTCCTATTGTCGGTTTTCCTTTTTCTTCAATTTTATGAAGCATCTTCGTTAATGGAATTTTAAATAAGATACCTACCAACCATTGGCTTCTGAGTGCGGTGCGTGCATGTTCTGTTGTCATGGTTTCGCTCAAACGAACCATCAAAATAATATTCGCTTTCCATTTGATTGAGAAGTTTCCAGGTATGTTTTGACGATATCTTTGCAAATACAATATACCTAAGTAGTAGGTTCTAGCAGCCGACGATTCTGTTGTGTTCGAAATCAACCTTTTCCTTTTAATATTCCGCAGGAATGACCTAGATTCAGCTGCCCTGAACTTAAGGTCCTGAACACGGTTAAGGACAACGTGGATTTATTTTCTACTTGCCTACTTTCGAGTTGAGTGCTTGAAGGGTAAAATCGAAAGTTGACCTGGACCAATTATAATCTAGTTTTGGTGGCTTTTACAGCTCTTCTCTTCATTTCCTTAATTATTTATCTTAGCTTAGCTATTTCTTCGTTTTTCTATGATCTTTTATTGGGCAGAAATATCTTTTTGGATAGGGGCTCCCAACATGCGATACCCCATCCTCATAAAGGGTGTCCCTCATCAAATTGCATCACGGAAAAAACGCTGTAGAAAATTACCTAATTGACTGATCCTTTTTAAACTTTCAGACAATAAAATATAACTCATTAGTAAGCTTTTGACATATTTATTTCATTCAACTTCAACACCATAACCGTATGCTGACACCTTACGCTTAACTCCACTCAAAAAGTTGTATGCAACATCTCGCTGCAGCTTCTTCTGTACGGAAACCCATTTTTTCTTCATGTCTTCTTCAGATTTGACCTCCTTAGGATGTTTCCGTAGTGCCTGCTTCATAATAGGCCAGTATTTCTCATTGGGCCTTGGTTCCGGTGCAGTGGGGGCGTTCATGTCCTTGGGTACGAAAGTAACCTCGTTGGCTTCGTACCACTCCAGTCCAGGACACCCTTTGAATAGTGACAGGAAGCTAGACCCGGCCAGAAAATCGTAGGACCCTCATGTTGCTTGAACAGAGGAAGTAGACGCTTCTGTAGACACTCCTTGAGGTAGATCTGTCCGTTTACAGTCCCGGTACGAACGGCGCACTCTGTTTTCCACATGAGCAGATCACTTGCCAAATCGTGTATTTCTTGGCAAACTTTGAAAGTTTCTGCATCCTTACTTCCTCCGGAACATCAAACTTGTGCTGGCTGGTGAAGTACAGTAGCCCTGGAAGCTACTGGAAGTCCGCCTTGACGTTAGTCTCATCATCCACGATGATAGAGTTGAGAATTTTCCAGGTGCTTGCGCAAAATAAATTCGTGGCGTTGCTTTTCGGATGACGCTATTTTTTCCAATTTTCGAAAAACTGACCGCGATAAAAATACAGTGTAAACAATACACTTTAAACTACTTCTACCTAAATTTTCAAGAGAAAATACCCATTGGGTAATTTGTCTACAGCGTGATGCAATTTGATGTGGGACACCCTTTACAGTTCACAATGTGTAGTCCTATTAAGAAGTTTAGACGCCACGGTACAATGAGTAGAATCCATCCACGAAACCGATTCAATGCTTCGCAGATGCATCCGTACATTGATCTCGCCTCGAAAGCTGTCCGCTGCTGTCATGTCTCTTGGAGTATAGGTACTTGCGTGTCCAAGCTGATTAGCAGTAGGTATACACATGATACCTACTCCCGCGGCTCACCGAATCGAACAAGAATACGAAAATCCGCATGTTACAACTGTTCCGACTGACTGCAACTGTCTTCAGTCCGCGACGAGGACGGGCGGCATGCAGTGTAGCTGACATGCCGCATTATGATCTAATAAGCTGACAGTCAATTATTTCCTTTTTTTCCTGTACGTCCACCGCGCATTCATTGCTACATAGGAGGAGGACTAAAAATGTCTTCATGTTCCCCCTGTCTTACGGTCACGCGATCGTCTTTTCTTCCCCGAATATCATATTTTCCCAGTATTTTATGCTGCTCGAGCATATGTAGTTTTTTTTCCTCGATGTTCTACGTTCTATCTGCCTGCGAAAGGAGGGGATACAATGCTGCGTGCGGTGTGCGTACAAAAGCTAGCCGATGTCTTTATGATTCTCCGGTGCGTCTTCAAGATTGAAGATGACTCTATGGATTATGTGTGTTTGCTTTTACGTTATACGGAACAGGGATAAAATGCTATGGTATATGAATATTGATGGAGGACTATGGAGCTACAAATGCTGTGATAATAAATTTTTAAGATTCCATTTTTTAACTGAGTCATAGAGTTTCCGACAAGGGTTCGAGCTTGATATTAAACATGCCGATGATTGATTAAATTATGAGTCGACGCTTAAAGTATTCCTTTCAAAGCAAAAAAAAAAGAATAGTTGAAACTTTTTCCTGCGTCCAATAGCAGCCTTGCAGCCGGCAGCCGGATGAACTAGCTTCTACCAGATTGTGCCGCCTTCCCGAGAGTCGTAAGTAGTAACAAATGTGTTTTCAAGTATCCAGATTAGCTTCGGAGAATTGATGAAGTCCTTTGATTCTTCGACGCTGGCTCCTAGAGGCGATTAGAGTTCGGCTTGACATTGGCTTATTTTTTGTCCCATTATGTTCTTTCCCACCCCTTGAGGATTAAAAGGACAGTATGGGTTTGGAAACCAGACACGGGGTGCCGAAGCGATTTACAATTTACATACGCTGCTGGTGGGTAAAAACAAGTACCAAGCACAAACAAGGGACAACCTGCAGATGTTTTGCCTTTCTTTTTTGTGGTCATAAATTTTCCAGTCTCAGATTCCCACCATCGGCATTCATACTACTATGTAGTAACAGCCAGTACAGACAAGGATATGAAACATGAGAACCGCCCCGTTAACAGTGGTTTGGGCGCGGGGAAAACCGCCCGAAAAGTTCAAGTGCTTTGGGAAGTATAATTTTCAAGTGTTAATTAAGGGAACAATGTGGACTCGTTTTCGGGCCTTGACCTACGATACAATTGATGAGTATCATTCAACAGTTTCAACTCTTTGAGTACCACAGAATCTAATATTTCGTATAATATCAGTGAAAAGCGATGTTTCATGTTAATGCTGAGAACGAAACTTAAGAAGACACTGCCTGGCCATAACATCTTAAGTGAACCAAGTCAAGTAAAATTTTGGAAATATTACTATTTATGTTGGTGGGTCCCAAATTTATGCGTGTGAAAAAATCTGTGATTCTGGCATCTATGAGCCTCTTATCCAGCAACTCCGATCCCGACCTCCTCGTGGTACCAGCCGGAATACGAGCAACCTTTGCACTATGGGCCAGAAATTAAAATTTCGGAACAAAAATATTTGCGGTTAAACAGCATGTCTCAGCTCAATGTGGTCTTCGGCAACTTTTTGAATAAAAAATTGATGCATATTTTGAAGGGGTCGTCCAATATTTAAGCGTTACTTAAACGACAATTTAAGTAATAACTTTTTGAGTAAACTTTTTTTCACCTTTCTGGTTTCAAAATATTAAAAATAAACCAATTTCAAGTAATTTTTGTGAAGATATGAAACTTCTACCTTTCACCTATTTTCAGCAATAGACCTTTGTTTATAAACGACCCCTCAAATCACATTTCTTCTTGTAACATGTTTATTTCAACAGACAGCTCAATGTGATGTTCTAGAAAATATTTTGCACATAAAAGAGAAATATTTTTGCTGAAGACTGTTTTGCTTTATATGCATTAATTAATAAGATATAACTGATTTTATGTTGAAAACCATCTGATGAAAAATCCGAATATCTTAGCCATCTGCAAGTATCTGCAATTAGTTTGCATACCAATTTGTAGAGAATTATTAAAGCTATCTGCTAAAATGTGTATTTCAGAGAATACCTGGGAATACCATGGCTGGGAATACCTGGGAATAGTGCGGATTTTTTTTCATACATTTTATAACTTAATAAATATGCGTCCTAGCGTCAAACAGTGTTCACAGAAAATTTGTATTTCAACATACTAAATAACTTTGTAGAACATTTGAATGCAATAAAATAATCGTGTGCAAAGTTAATGAGTGTAATTGATTTTTAAGTGCTCTTTTTTAACACATCATAATATTTCGTAACCGGTAAGAGATAGATAGTTACTTTATTCAGCAAAGTTGCTTATTTTAGTATTTTCTGCAACTTTTGGAGAAAAAAACTTTTTTTTAAAATTATTTAAGAAAACAAAAGTTAGTATCACCCTGATAGGTGAATTCATGGTCACCCTAATAGTGCAGGAAGATGCGCTAAATTTTATTGTTTTACTCCTCCGAAGACACCACCCGTTGAAAAAATATACATTTTTCATCAAACGGTTTTTAGCCTAAAAACAGTTATATCTTATTAATTAATGCAGAAAAAGCAAAACAGTCTTCAGCAAAAATATTCCTCTTTTATGTGCAAAATGTTGTCTAGAACATCACATTGAGCTGTCAGTTAAAATAAACATGTTACAAGAAGAAATGTGATTCGAGGGGTCGTTTATAAACATAGGCTTATTGCTGAAAATGGGTAAAAGGTAGAACTTTGATATCTTCAGAAAAAATACTTGAAATTGGTTTATCTTTAATATATTGAAATTAAAAAGTTGAAAAAAAGTTTACTCAAAAAGTTATTACTTAAATTGTTGTTAAAGTAACACGTAAATATTGGACGACCCCTTCAAAAGATGCATAATTTTTTCATTCAAAAAGTTGCCGAAGATTGTATTGAGCTGAGACACGCCTTTCAATCGCAAATATATTTGACCCGAAATTTCAATTTCTGGCCCATAGTGCTTTGCGGAGATCGGGTAACCAACCCCGGTGGAAACTAAGGTAGTATACTAACCGGGAAGGAGGTATAGTGAGTCTCGGCACTATAAGATGGCAGCCCCATCACGAGACTCGGTAGTGTTGCCCCAGTACGGCTACACACCTAAATTAAACTTAAACTAACAACATTCAAGCATATTCGGAGCGGAATATTCGACATCGACCTAGGCGACGGAACAAGGACGACGAATGGGACTCGGGACTTGGAACTGCAGATCGCTAAGTTTCGCAGGTTGCGAGCGGGTGCCGATTGAACAGCTGGAACCCCGCAAACTCGGCATCGTAGCTCTGCAGGAAATCTGTCGCAAAGGAGAGAAGGTTTGGAAGATCCGTGGCGGAGAGGCCCAGTTTTACCAGAGCGGTGGCGCTACCAACGAACTGGGAACGGGCTTTGTAGTGCTGGGCGGAATGCAGGATCGCGTGATAGATTGGAAGGCGATCAACGAGAGAATGTGTGTATTGAGGATAAAGGGTCGTTTCTTCAATTATAGCATCATTAACGTGCACTGCCCGCACGAAGGTAGACCCGACGATGAGAAAGAAGCGTTCTACGCAAGGCTGGAGGCAACGTACGACAGGTGCTCGTCACGGGACATCAAGATCGTCATCGGGGATATGAACGCTCAGGTCGATAGGGAAGAAATGTATAGACCGGTGGTAGGACCCCATAGCTTGCACACCGACACAAACGATAACGGCCAACGATGTATAAACTTCGCAGCTTCCCGAGGCCTGGTGATCCGAAGCACCTTTTTCCCGCGCAAGGATATCCACAAAGCCACCTGGAGATCAGCTGACCAACGTACAATGAACCAAATTGACCACGTTCTCATAGAGGGCCGGTTTTTCTCTAACATCACGAACGTACGCTCCCGTCGGGGTGCGGATATTGATTCTGACCATTACCTAGTAGCAGTACATGTGCGCTCAAAGCTGTCCACCGTATACCGGACACGTCAAAGCCGCTCTCCTCGGCTGAACATCAAGCAGTTAGATAACCCACAAGCTGCCGAGAACTACGCGCGAGTACTGAATGAGACACTGCCTTCTTCCGAGGAGTTAGGTGCTTCAAACCTCGAAGACGGTTGGGGCAGAATACGCTCGGCCGTCGGAGAGGCTGCTACCGCGGTACTAGGTATTGAGCTTCGGAGTACACAAAATGATTGGTTTGATGGGGAATGCCAACAAGCGGTGGAGGAGAAAAAAATGCTTGGAAAAATTATAGTATAAGTATTGCCACTAGAGAGAGCCTGGCCAAATACCGACGAGCTAGGAACTAGTTGACCACGATCCTGAGGAGAAAAAAGCGCCAAAAGGAGGACAGAGATCGTGAAGAATTAGAGCAACTATTCCGAGCTAATGACACGCGCAAGTTTTATGAGAAGGTGAACCAAACTCGGAAGGGCTAAACACCGAAACCTGACATGTGTAGAGACGAAGGAGGGAATCTAATTACGAACGAGCGCGAGGTGGTCGACAGGTGGAAGCAGTTCTTCGATGAACACCTCAATGGCGAAGTCGCAGAAGGAGGCGGAACGGAAATTAACCTAGGAGCGCCCATGGAAGATAGTGATGTCCTAGCACCTGATCTCCAAGAAGTCAAACGAGAAATCAGGCTGCTGAAGACCAATAAAGCCGCTGGGAAGGACCGCCTACCGGCAGAGCTTTATAAACATGGTGGAGAAACGCTAGCAAAGGATCTACACTGGGTTATTTCGAGGATTTGGGAGGAGGAAAAGCTACCGGAGAAATGGATGGAAGGAGTGGTTTGTCCCATCTACAAAAAGGGTGATCGGCTAGACAGCTGCAACTATAGTGGTATTACGCTGGTAAACGCCGCCTACAAGGTACTCTCCCAGATCCTGTTACGCCGGCTGTCACCGATAGCACAAGGTTTCGTAGGGAATTATCAGGCGGGTTTCATGGGGGCTCGTGCAACTACGGACCAAATTTTTACTATCCGACAGATCTTGCAGAAATGTCGGGAGTACAACGTGCCCACGCATCACATCTTTATTGATTTCAAAGCAGCATACGATACAGTCGATCGAGACAAGCTATGGCAGATAATGCACGAATACGGTTTTCCGGACAAACTGACGCGACTGATCAGAGCTACTTTGGATCGAGTGATGTGTTTCGTACGCATCTCTGGGACACTCTCGAGTCCCTTCGAGACGCGACGAGGGTTGAGACAAGGTGACAGTCTATCCTGCATGCTGTTCAACATCGCTCTTGAGGGGGTGATCCAATGAGCGGGCATCGAAACGAGAGGCACGATTTTTACCAAGAGTAGCCAACTTCTAGGCTTTGCAGATGACTTCGATATCATTGCCAGGAACTTTGCGACGGCGGAGGCAATCTACGCCAGACTGAAAGCGGAGTCTAGGAGAATTAGGCTAAAAATAAATGCGTCGAAGACCAAATACATGAAAGGAAGAGGCTCAATGGAAACAAATGCGCGCCTCCCACGGACGGTAACCGGCGACGAACTAGAAGTGGTAGAGGAGTTCGTGTATTTGGAATCGCTGGTGACCGCGGACAACAACACTTGTAAGGAGATCCAGCGGCGCATCCAAGTGGAAAATTGGGCCTACTTTGCCCTTCGAAAGACGCTACGATCAGGAAGCATACGCCGCCGCACGAAGCTAACAATGTACAAAACCATTATTAGACCGGTAGTTCTTTATGGACTTGAAGCCATGACGCTGCTTACGGAGGACATACGCACCCTTGCCGTGTTTGAGCGGAAAGTGCTGCGGACGATATTTGGCGGAGTACAAACTGAAAGCGGAGAGTGGCGGAGGCGTATGAATCACGAGCTACAGGCACTGCTTGGAGAGACTCCCATCGTACATCTAGCGAAAGTTAGCAGGCTACGGTGGGCCGGACACGTCGTAAGGATGCCGGGCGACAGTGCGACGAAAATAGTACAGGGATACCTCGATATAAGATAATTTATAATTTCAAAAAGTTGTCTTATATCGAAATTGTCTTATATCGAAACATGAATTTTTTCTAAAAAATTTGATTTAGCGGACGCCAAGTTTGTTCTGTGTTATGTGTTTACGTTTTTTGAACTATTTACTATTGTTTGAACTATTAGTTTATTACAATTTTTAGGGTTATTTTGAAATAATGAACATCTTCATGGCGCCGATTTCGGAATGGAAAATTAGCTCTGGTATCGTTACCAGCTATGTCCAAGGGATTTGTTCGATATAGGACAAAAATTGTCTTATATCGAATTGTCTTATATCGAGGTTGTTTTATAACGAGGCTGTCTTATATCGAGGTATCCCTGTACTCTTCAACAACCCCACTGGCACCAGGAACAGGGGGCCCAACGTGCACGATGGCTCGACCAGGTCGAAAGCGATTTGCGACTTCTGAGACGACTAGGGAATTGGCGACGAGTGGCCCAAGACCGAGTTGAATGGAGACGAGTGCTTGAAACAGCACGAGAAGAAGAAGAAGAAGTAGATAACCCAATTTTTCCACTTCTCCGTATTCTAACAATCAGTCGGTGCATACAATCGGCCAGCTTTGCTAGTGCCATTTTAACAAGCTCTGTTCCGATGCCATCTTTCCCAGCTGTTTTATTGTTCTTTACTTTTAACTGCATGATATCCTCCTTAAATTCGTCTATCTTTGGGGTTGACACATCTTCTTCGTTTGTTGTACTGTCGAAATCGATTTGCCTGGGCACTATTCAGGTGTTTAACGAAGGACTACTTAATCACGCAGATTTCGGGTAATTCTTCACTAATTCCAATAGGATTTTTTGATGTGTCACTTTGAATCAATCAGCGCTTATCGAGTGATAGCGTTTGATTTTTTTTATGATTGATTTACTCGCGAAAACCACTAATAAAACAGCATTATGTGTAGCGCGTAAAATCACTTGCAACAGTAAGTAACGGTGGTTGTCTGTTCGAGACAGAGCTGTCAATGATCCTGATATTTGTGCATGCATAAATTTTGCACCCACCTATTATTTTAGTTACTGTGAGTTCTGGTTCTACCAATGTTCCCGAATTTTACAGTACTCCATAAACTATGTTTGTTATACAAGAGACTATATTGAGAAAATAAAATATTCTGGAGAAAAGAAAATTTATTGTAAGCGTCGGTAGGCTCCGCTATGAAGGCTGTATGGATTTGTTGTTTATTTTATTCGTTTGTTTCTTGTTCTATTTAAAAATGTGAGAAATGCTTGTTCTTGTTAATGTTAACTCCCACAAGATATCCCACAACAGTTAGAAATAGGGCCATATACCCCAAGTACGCAGCCCACCACCCATCGAGTTTCCACCCGCTGCCACCAGGGGAAAAAACAGGCAGAAAGCTGGACACCGCTCACAGGCTGTAGGTGGCGAAAAGGTGACGATCGGGGACTGTTTATATACAAGACGAGGGCAACGTCCTTTGGCTAAGGGGAATAACCTGCAGGCATTAAAAAGGTCTTGGCGAGACACAATTAACTCATTTGTGCATATTATCTTGGTCGAAACAGTCGACAAGTAAACATATAATACGTGAAAAAAGTATTACAATTTGAAGACCAAGTGCAAATAGTATTGCTCAAAGAGCTCTCTATCAACTACGCTAATTGGACTGCAGGTATACCTTTTCCCCTTGCCATTTCTTCATTTGCCCTTCGTCAAAGTGCCCGTCGCCAGCCTACTAAAGCCGGAATGTCAATGTTCAAATTACAGAACCCCGCTGGGTCATCTTTGAAAAGTTTTATCGCCAGCGTCGGAGTGTGATCACCGTTATACCGCCGGTAGAATTGGATTGAGTGGCTCCCGATCCCGGCAAAAATGTCCGTTTGTAGATACACTTGGCGGCAAGGGCCGCAGTGTAACGGAAGCTTGAAGTGGTGGAAGCGGAAGGAGAGGAACGGAACGGAGTGGATTCTGGAGGAAACAGGGAAGGTGTGCTGTTGAAACGGGGCCCCGTCGGCGAGAGAAATAGACAGGTTAGATAGCTTAAGAAAGTGGGAAGAGTGAAGACAATAACCGTAGTGAACGTTAAATAAATTTGTGAACCTTTACAAACCAGTTAAGAGTTTTCCATTAACTATCCCGAGCATTTCTTTACCCGCGAAAACAAGGATAGGCAGGCCGACCCTGAGGCATTGGTTCAGGAGGTCCATGCTACGCTCGTGGCTGTGCTTAGCGATAACTTACATTATGCATGCACAAATATCATGATCAAGTGGGAACCGATAAAGGAAAGGATAATCGCAGTCCGGTGCTATGCGCCAACAGATGCTGTCGACCTGCTGTAGAAAGTGAATTTCTACAGCCAGGTGAAATGTGTGGTTTATAAAATCCCGGACATCTGAATCCACTTGAGTGACTACAATGCGTTTGCGTGTCGTACGTGTCCAACGACGGCGACGGGAGGAAAAGTTGGGTGCCATTACGACGTCCGTCGATTGGAGAATTCTGAGGTGAAAAGGGCCTATGTGGAACAGTTTGAATTTCGAACCTCGGAGCTGCCACCTGGTGGAACCATCGAAGAGCAATGGACCGGCATCAAGAACGCATTCATCACGACCAGCCGGCATTGAGCGAGCGCGGACCGCATCGGCTAAGACAGCTGCTTGTCAACGATACGCCGTACTGGAGAGGACTGTTAAACGTGCTTGTAGGCGGGACAAGAGAGCCTGGACTAACTCCCTAGCCGAACAAGGAGAAACCGTCGCCGCCAATGGTGATATCCGTTTGTTGTACGATATTTCTCGCTGCCTTAGTGGTGCCAGGATGAATACAAAGTTTTACGATCAGCGATCCACTGTTACGATGTGCATCGCCACTGTTACGGTTCGCGTTCGGAGGTGACCGAAATGATGTATTAAAACACGACCCGTACATTAAACAAATTAAAACTTAACTTTATTGAACAATAACGGGGTACAATTGTGCGAGTCTCATTCTCGCGGTAGAACGGAACAGGAACGTGAACGTCCTGTTGTCAGCACTGGCGAGCATCAACTGATGACAGCTGTCACTGTGACCAGAGAGCTTGGCCGTAACGATGTTACGAATGTCGACGTCTCCGACAGTAACGATGTAGGGATGTCCACGTCTCCAACATCTCCCCTCTAATTCAGCTGGTAAGGGTTGAACCGTTGCGAAGCACTTCGTGCACGGGAAGAGCGGCGAGGAACCTGAACAGCTGACTCACTTTCGGTTGCAGACATGAAGTCGGATGACGAACTTGACGATGAAGATCATGTTGATAACTCTGGAACAACCGATGCCTCAGCATGTGTTTTTGATGATTGCAAGCTTACTTGTGTTGACTGTGTTGGCGAATTGACACTAGCGGGAATGCTGGTATTCCAATCATCTAGCAGGATACTAAGCGGTAGCTGCTTACGTTTCTTTGATAATGCCTTACTGTGTCTGTTACAATCTCGAATTTGATTTATGTGAGACCGTACCAGCTTGCGATCGTTCACCACGACATTATACATTACATGACCAACACGTTCCAAAATTTTGCCTGATGTCCAGTGCCATTGATTTTTGATAAAAATTTTAGTGTTTAGTGTATAATCACCTCTGCTGTACTGACGATTTACTCCAGTGTCACTTTTTCGATTATTAACGGTGGACGAAGCTTTTCCAAACCGGTTCTGGATATGATGTCTGCTGGTGATCTTTTTCCTGGAGTAGAACTATTGAGTGCGCTGTGTTTGACTAACAATGTTGTTGCAATATTCACTGATCGGTTCTGTCCATAACGAGAACGCATCGAGCAAATCATTGTCAAGAAGATGAACTGGTTTCTTCGCAACATAAAACTGTCCTTGCTGATGAATATTATTAATGCAGATATCACACTCAAATTTGAACAGGAACGGCAGTGGATCTCCTGTTGCTGTCGTTACTTTTTTCCTAGCAGGTGATGTTGGTGGTCTGCCTATTCTCTCCCACGTTTGTTTTGAAACAATACTGACGTCAGACCCAGTGTCCAACTGAAGCTGCACTTCCACACCGTTGAGCTGCGACTGTACGTACCGGCGCCTATTGTTTGCTGCATTCAATGATAGATTTACTGCTTTTGTCTCGTACCTCTTTGGCTGCTGGCGTTTGCGGTGTGTTGCTTTGCGATTTTGTTTTACACTAGAACAATAGCCTTCACGGTGCCCGATGATACCGCACTCTTCGCATTCGTGACTTTTGTAATTGCAATCTTTGACGAAGTGCATTGCGCCGCAATACCAACCAGGCGTAGCTGGTATGTTTTCGGCACTGCTGCCAGAATGTACTGAAGGTTTTGACGGACGATTTGAGAACTGCTGTTTCCGACCGATATACTGAACTGTTGACGTCGGTGTTGATTCTATCATTGTCGTGTCCCGTTTTGAACACATCAACCGTTGGCAGTCTTCCGAAAAATGTTCCAGGGTATTGTTGTTGTGCTCTAGACAGTAGTGGAATTCCTTCATGTTATTCGCCAGTGAATTGAGAATTATTTCAGGGTTTGATAGAACTTGGACATGTATGGACGACATAACGTTCCTGAAGAATTCTTGTTGCTGGTGCATTAGCTGCTGCTGTTGCTGTTGCATGAAGATCAGCTGCTGCTGCATCAATTGCTGGAAGAACTGGGCGAACGGTGCATCTGGAGATTGCTGTCCGGGTGGAATTGCACCATTCTGCTGCATTGTGGGATGCTTTTGACCTACTGTTGCTTGAAATAGGCCTTGCTGCTGAGTAACTCCCGGTGGTTGCTGCTGCTGTTTGGGGTTATGTCCTGATGAACCCGCTTAATTGTCCACGTGGGTGAGGGAATTTTGACTAATGAGTAAATTCCGCGTTTCACTACTCGTCGCCACTGTTACGGTTCGCGTTCGGAGGTGACCGAAATGATGTATTAAAACACGACCCGTACATTAAACAAATTAAAACTTAACTTTATTGAACAATAACGGGGTACAATTGTGCGAGTCTCATTCTCGCGGTAGAACGGAACAGGAACGTGAACGTCCTGTTGTCAGCACTGGCGAGCATCAACTGATGACAGCTGTCACTGTGACCAGAGAGCTTGGCCGTAACGATGTTACGAATGTCGACGTCTCCGACAGTAACGATGTAGGGATGTCCACGTCTCCAACACAAAGATGCCCCTAAAGGACAGAGCTGGTCATCTGCTACTGACTGACCGTACAGAACAGCTTAAGCGATGGACTGAACATTTTGAACAACTCTTCCGAGTTTCAAATGTCAGAGACCAACAAAACCAGCAGCGTATGACGCCTACAGTTCGTAGAATCAATCGCGTCAACTCGGAGGCACCATCGCTGGAAGAAATTGTAGCAGCCATCAAGAGTATGAAATCCAATAGAGCGCCAGGGATAGATCGTATTTCAGCCAAAATGCTCAAAGCTGACCCATCTTTGTCAGCCCAGATGATGGATCAGCGTTTCAGCAATATATGGGAAACCGCAACTTTTCCGGTGGACTGGATGCAGGGCATATTGGTCAAAGTTCCTAAGAAAGGAGACCTAACGGAATGCGGTAACTGGCGTGGCATCACGTTGCTCTGTATTACTCTCAAAGTACTCTGTAAGGAATCCTCAACCGGATCCCGGAGAAGATCGACGCTACTCTCCGGCGGCAGCAAGCTGGATTCCGTGCTGGCCGATCATGTGTAGACCATATCACAACGCTCCGCATTATATTGGAGCAGATCAACGAATTCCAGGACTCTCTTCTGCTGGTGTTCGTTGACGACGAAAAGGCGTTCGACCGACTCAATCACGAAAACATCTGGGGCGCACTTAGACGTAGAGGAGTTCCAGATAAGCTAGTCCATCTCATCGAAGCTCAGTACGAGGCGTTCTCGTGCAAGGTTTTGCACGACGGCGTCTTGTCCGACCCCATAAGGGTTACTGCTGGCGTGAGACAGGGTTGCATTTTATCACCGCTTCGGTTTCTCATCGTTATGGATGAGATATTAGTTGGAGCAATTGACAGTAGACCAAATCAAGGATTGCCTTGGAATCCTCTAACGATGGAGCAGCTAAATGACCTCGACCCTGCCGACGACATTGTCTTACTTGCACAACGCCGAAACGATGCAGAGCAAGTTAGACGAGAGCTTCCAGGCAGCAAGTCTCACAGTCAATGTAGCAAAAACTAAGTCTATGGTAGTGAACACTGACAATTCCATCAATTTCACAGTAGCGGGACAACAAGTTGAACAGGTAGACGCCTTTCAATACCTTGCTAGTCAGACAATGCCTGATGATGGTACCAAGACTGATATAGCCACACCGATCAGGAAGGCCAGGGGTGCCTCCGCAGGTCTGCGAAACATTTGGCGTTCAAACCAGATCACTCTACGTAAGAAAACCCGAATCTTTAATTCGAACGTTAAATCCGTACTGCTGTATGCCTGTGAAATGCGGTGCGTCTCAGCGGAGACAACGCAAAAACTGCAGGTATTCATTAACTGGTGCCTGCGATACATCATTCGTGCCTGGTGGCCTGATAACTGGATATCCAATGAGGAACTTCATCGTCGGTGTCATCAACGGCCGATAGCCACAGAAATTTGTGAACGTAGGTGGAAGTGGATCGGATACACCTTGAGGAAAGAGGTGAACGAGGTTTGCAGAGAAGCACTCGACTGGAATCCACAAGGACAGCGTAAAAGAGGCAGACCCAGAGGCTCATGGCGACGCAGCCTAGCCAACGACGTGTGGGCCGTAGACGAGAATCTGTCTTGGCGACAGGTAAAAGCCATGGCGGGTAACCGTCAGCAGTGGAAATCTCTGATTTCATTTCTTTGTTCTGCCGGACATAAGAGAGTAAGTAAGAAAGGACCTTATCGGTAGTGACGTCAAAAATGTCCAGATCACCATCGGGGACTACTGACGCAGCTATTAAAGCATCAGACTATGTGCTACATTCAGGTCATCCACTGGCGAACAGAAGAAAAATGATCAGCAAACAATTCGCAAGATTCGGAGCCAGTTGATGAGTCCATTTCGCCCAAGATCACACTAGACGGAATGGAGGATCCTTTGCCCTTGGAGTTTACGAATGTCCAACAGCTTTGTGGATTAGTATGCAATCTGAAATTGTGTCCTCGTTTATTCTGCAGTGTTCGTTGTTTACAAGTCAGTAGGATTTTTGCATTAGCCCCGTAACTGTCCTGTACTCTAACAGCCGGCCGCGATAAGGAAGGGTCAAATCTTAGAAAGATGTTTAAGCCCACGCCTTTGCTTTTTTTTTAGTTGATTACGAAGTAGTCTCTGCTTTGTGTTTCGATGCCGTTTAAATATGTGCAGCTCACGATTACTGTAGGTAGGTTTTGAAGGAGGTCTAATTCTCGGAAGATTTTCGTTCAGCCAAGTGCAAATAGCATCGCAAAACGCAATGTCATGTCATTCACTTCGATCTCGTCCAATAATGCATCCCCCAATCCAGAGACGAAAGGTGCTCCACAAGTGCATCAATATAAATACGATGATAGTTTAAAGGCGCAACTCCGAAACTGACAGCTGGAACTTCAACGGGACGTTTCAGTAATAGACAACTTGTTTCAACTTCGTGAATTCGGATTCATCGACCACAGCAGTGCTAGCCACAGGTCGTCTGAAGACCCTTTGTCACGTAAAATTTACGGATTGAGAGGATATGCTCGTCGATAAACTTGCCAATCTTACTTCTGTCAGGTGGAATATAACCTGCAGCAAGCAAAAACTTTATTCCTTTAGTGATAGCGGAAACACAGGCTTGTTCGAGACAATTTCCATGTCTTAAATTGACCAGCGAACTAGGGAACTGTTGAGCAACGGCACATATTATGTCACCAAAACTACTTTTGTCACTATTCTTCTAGCTACGATCACAACGATACATGTTGAAGGCGGATGCAAACAGCTGTACGAAATCAATGCAGGCGTCTAAGCCAATTTCAGTTAGCATCATTACGTCATAGTAGCAGTCAATAAATGCAAGAAATTGGTTGTCTTCTTCAGTCCTCAAACCTCGCCCATTTTGACAGTATGTAGTAGTAAATTGTCCGTAAAATGAAATAGGCTAATCGGTGGGAAAACCTCTTAAATTATTTTCGAGAGGTTTAATGTTTGAAAGTTTGTGCTAAAATTTGAGGAGGATCGGTGCAGCCGTTTTCCAGAAATCTCACCGACCGCGTGGTTGAAATGAATTGAAGTTTTTTTCCTGTAAATTCAAGTGCAAACCTTATACAAAATAATTAATTGTTAAAAAAAAACAACAGAATAAACGAATCACTGTTAAACAGGGCATCGAAAAAACTAGTTTTAAGTTCACTTTTTCATCCTTTTTAACATCACACGATGCTGTGTATGCTAAGGTGTGGCTGCGGTAACACCCGCATAGGGCGCATAGTCCCAAAAGAGCCACAACCTATGTCGGTATGTCCCTACCCTACCAGTCTGAGCGTGAGCACAATAAAATCGCAGACACTAGCGCCGGCCGTGGCGGTTTAACCTACCTGCAGGTATAAGTTTCATCCTCGCATGCACGTGCGGATGCCGCAAAAGAACATTCTCAGCAATAGATTGTTGTTTGCTTGCATTCTTTGTTTTTTTCTCCCCTATTTTATTGACGCTGTTTTGTCTTTATGTAATGAGTTGATCATACCGACTGACGGACTGACCGACTCAGGAACTGGCGCCAGAGGCCGACATTAACCAGCATAATGACAGGGTGTCCTTAGCATAATTACGGGTCGAAGTTGATTCTGCATTTCCTTCTTTTGGCTCGGATTGTGGGTACAACCGAGGGCGGACCGATCGGGTAATTTGTCTGCGGAAGGTGATCAAGAATAAAGAAAGTCGATCCGCATGTTGATAGTTTTTTGTTAAATAATTTATATTTCTCTAGGCAATACAGTATAAATTTAATAATAGCTTACGTGCTAGATATAGGTAACAGTAATGATTTGGTAAAAGTTTCTCAACGTGTAATTAGTTGGTAATTTTGAGCACAAAATGAGGGTTGTCTTTCCTTTACGCACGAACCGTTTCCGGTAGATCGAAAACGGTATCGTAGTCGTCGTCGCATTTGGTTTTCACAGCCAGATTGGAGGGTCGAGGGACGTCCAACGGAACCGGAAGCGACTCGGGCATCACCGAGTGGTGCACGATGAGGGCACGCAGCGAGGTGAACTCCTTGTGGAAACCCTTGATCTGGTACCCGTCGCTGGCGGTCCGCACGATCAGATAGTGGGCGATCTTTGGTCCCGGCGGGGGAACGCGCAACGAGAGCGCGTAACAGCCTTGCTGGGTGGTGCTTTTCCGAACTACGAAGCTGCCGGCGGGTTTGTTGTTCAGCAGCTCCAGGGAGAGGTCCCGTGGCAGGTTCTCGTGGTACCATGACTCGCCGCACAGCCGCTGGTATTCGGCTTCCTGGTCCAGATTGCTCTGGATGGAAGCGGACTCCGGGCAGCCCTCCGGGGCGACCACCAGCGAGCGGCCTTCGTCATGCGCTGATTTCATTAAATTCAGGGCAATTTTTTTGATCTGTAATAGAAATAGAAATTTTCATTAAAGTTTCACGTAGAACGAGTTTCAGCTTGATGGCTCAGAAAAAAAAACTTTTCTGAATCTATCATCTGTGAAGATAGTTAGATAGTTTTATAAACTTACCAGCGCCGGTTTGTCCACACATTTGGCAAGATTAACGTCGTAGTCCAGCGACGGTTTTTCCTTCTCCAGTAAACTTTTAATCTCCCTGTAGTCCACTTTTGATTTATCCGACGTTTGCACCTGCTGCTGCTGCTGCTGAGAAGAACTGCGTTGCTCTTTGGAAAAGTTGTTCCTTTTCAGCATCCGTTTGATGCACTTGTAGATGCGAACTTTGCAGCTAGCCGCGGCGGTGCGCTTTTTCGGAGTAGCCTGCTGCTGCGGCGGCTGCAGTGGTCTATAATTATCGGGCGACGAGGTAGATAGGGCACTCGGCCGCAAACCGGGGACGGGCGATGACGGCGGCGGCGGCTGAAGGTCCAGCTCGGGGGAGGAACTGAAAGTTTTCTTCTTCTCGATGGCCGCTGGTTTTCCGGTGTCGTGGGATGCTTTTTGGTCGTTGGCACTTTTCGGAGGCGACGCTTCCAGGTGGATCTGTGAGTTGGTCTGAAAAGTTCGAGAGGAGAAGGAAATCGGTTAGTTTTTTGGCAGGGGTTAATTGAGCAGCTTTGAAGTAGATGTTGAAACTTTTACGAGTGAATTTAAATTACATTTTTAGATGGCTGGTGTGTGGAAGTTTGTGAGTTTACTTGAGTGTCACCTCTACAAAACTATTTGAGTTTTGAGCAGGGATGGAAGATCAGTGATTTTGATAAAATCTGTGAGTTATCGCCACACGCACAGATCACGATCCGTACAGATCATGACAAACAGTGAATCTTTAGCGTTGATCACAAGATTTTGTTCTCTAAACAGTCTCAGCAGTCGATCACAGTGTTACATCTTACCTAGCTGCGAGAAAAAAGGTCACACATGTTGTTTGTATTGTGATTCATACGATGCACACAACCAATCGTCTGTATCTGTTATAATTCTCAACGCAATCATGCAATGAACATGGTCTGACATGAGGTTTGCCAAAATCTACACGGATCACGACAAAGTGTTTGTCGCTTACAAGTAGTGATGTCAATGAATCTGAATCTGATCGCTTCTCTGATCTTGATCGCCAGAAGCGATTATTTTCCTTCCCTGGTTTTGAGACGAATTTCTAATAGTTCAGGGTGTAAGAATTATCTAACTTCTAATGTTTTTTTTCAGTTAACATCTTAAAGCATCTTTCTTTTACAAGATAACTCATTTTTACTGAATATACTTTGATAGTTTTCAGCTACCGTTGTTTTGTTTATATTGATACTGGTTAGTCGCTGAACTAATAATGCAAAAGGTTCATGATCAATCATTTCTCTAGTATCTCTCGAGTAGTAGTTAAAATCCGCGAGTGTTGCCTTGGTTACTGATTATACCTTCTTCGCTACATAAACAAACAAAATGTCACGGACTCGAGAATGGAGTTAAGGCGAGTTAATTTTCTAGAGTGATGTGATCTGTAAAAGTGCATGTAAAATAAGAAAAAAAAGCTGAAAAAAGCATTCTATCCCGTTCGGCCCGGAGGAAACGGAACACGAATCAAATGTGCATGTGCAACTGACTGTGATTCAATCGGATTTGGCAGACGTTACATTAATAACCATGGAGAGGTCATCGTACCTCCGACTGCCGTTGGCAGAGAACAGACCAGAAGCTGCTTGCATGACCAAACGGCAAATTGGAAATCCTTTACCGAGTCTCCCGGGAACGCCTCCCGTCGGAAAAATAATGACAACCCGTCGTTGTAAACACGTGTTCTGGTCTGCTGTTTAATCCGTCAGAGCAACGCTCTGTCTCGGCGGTGGTGGTTGGTTCGAGAATTCTATGTTCGACACTGGGCACCGGGGGAAATGAATCAATTCCCAGCTAGACTGGAAGCATTCCGTGGAGGGCGTGACTCCATGCTGCCAGTCAATTCCGATGGGGAAATGTACATTTTTAGATGGATTATGTTTTTATTGAAAAGGTTAGATTGCCAATGGGACAGTATCTTTCGGCTATAAGAATTTGTAGATTAATATAAGACAAAGTTTTATTTTACGAATAGAAAATCTAGAAATCATCAATTTTATTTCAGTTTTAACCTTTGTTTTAGGTCATTTTTACTAAACACACGTGCCCCACCGACGCTCGAACAAATTAAAGCTGTCAATTCCAAGCACCCTTCAGAATTGCGCTTATTACAGGACTCTGGTGCGGCTTCTTGCCACACCCTGTAATCAACTTATCAATTAATTAATCATTGTCGAATTATTTTGCTTTGTTGCATGCAAATATTTTTTTTCTCTGCGTCGGCAAAAACTTTCTGTTTGCTCGGAGGGTTCTGCAATTGGCAGGCCAGCCACTGGCACTGCAAAACTTGTGTTCATTTTCTCCCGCTCACTTCCCCTAGTGAACCGTCGAAGACATGCGGTCGGTCTGGCCATTTAATTTAAAAACAACATACTGATCCTATCATCATTTATTTTCCCGCTTCGGTGCTCGGAGCAAACAGTACAGTACGTACCACTTGAGGCTAAATGGATCGCTTTCTTTTCGCAGGACCCTCGGCTCCGTCGAAGCAGCATACAGCTAGCGTTCAATTTGGTACTCGCATAATAGAGAATTTTTAGTGCAGAAAAATTGTTCAAACAACAATCGATCCTTTTCACTTTCTGCACACATGCAACCCTCCCTCCAGTATGAGTGGTCCCTGTGAGGCTGTAACCACTTGAAACAGTTTTAGCCGCACAGCTTCGAATATTGTTTTGTTTTGCTTACTGCCTGCCTGTGCCTGAGCCTGAGTGCAGTTCGCTTATCCTTCCCTTTGAAAGTGAAGAACCAAAGTGCACAGCTGTTTTGATTGCTTTCCATTATTGTCGGTGTAAATATAGGTATTCGAATCGAATCGATTCAAATTTCAAGGAATCATCTGGACCGCCTCCTTGTATTCTCGCGCAGCACGAACAAAAACTCAGCTGCTGCACTTCCCATCATCATCACCGGGGATGGCATCGGCAGTAATTTTGGTTGGCAAACGATTTTATAGAAACCAACCGAGTAGGCCGGAATATTTATATTTACTTACCACAAATATTGTTGCCGAGGCCAACCTATGTATTTCGGAGCGAAGCTTGCGAAGGCGCCTTCTATCAAATTTCTACCGTTCATTCGGCATGCACTGCACGTCGTCGCGTCCTGCCGCTGCCAGTGCCACACGGTTCGGTTGGCCGTACAGTACAAAAGGAATGCCACCGATGCTTTGCACTGTGCTTTGTTCGATTCTGTCAATTTCCTTTCGAGACGGAAATGGCATCTTCAAGCAGGAGCCGAACCGACCGACACGTTAGCAGTAGGCCAGGCCAACTTTAGTTGCAGCTTCCACGATTGTGTTCCCCCTCGGTTGAATTTTACCTCGCAGCGCAATTTTCACCGGTTTCCCTCTAACGGGTGGTGTTTGACAGTATAAAGGTAAAGGTTTTCCGCCCAGATGGAAGAAGTTTACCAGTAACTGTTTCCTTCCGAAGAAATGAAAGATTTTTTTTGCTTCACCCTTTTTGTGGAAGTCAATCAACTTTGGTTAACATTACTGTACAGAAAACCAGATACAATGTGTGATAAACAAGCATTCAGTAAATAACTTTGTTAAAAAATATGTTGTTGATTTTTACGTGGAGAACAGTGCGCAATTGTAATAGTGATAAAAGATTCTAAAATTTAGGACCGCCAATGAATTTCCAGACTTCAAATATTTTTTTTAGTTTTTCTCTCAAAATCCAATTTAAGTGGATTCGTCGTGTCAACTTGACAAAAAATGAGCATTCACGAACAAATTTTTTAACCATTTTTTAAACCTTTAAAGTTAATTTAAAGTTTCCTTCCCCTCGACTTATCGCAAACTGCAAATTCCCTTTCAAATATCAAATCAGTCGAACCGGTCGAACCTCATCGAACGACGGATCCGTCTAGTACCTAATCTATGATTATCTTAAGCGATTCTTTTTTTTTTTTTTTTATTTCTGTTCTGACAGACAAAAATGCACACTTTTATTTGTTTCTAACCTGGTAGCTGGTAGAGAGTCACGGTCGTGTTTCGTTTCGTTAAATTCGTTAGACCGGTAAGATGAGATAGAGAGCAAGCTCAGCAAGGAGGCAAACGAAAACAGGGAGAAAATGGTCCTCCTTGCAGCATAGCACCTTGATTAGATTGGGTTGAGTTTTGTTTTGACAGTGCGTGTATTTAGAGGTGCACAATTTGATTTGATGCCAACCCAGCCAGCACCTTCGACACGCCGGCAGGACACACTGAACCATTGTAGCTATAACCCTCCTTAATGGGAATCGACATCATGATGATAATCATGTTTGACTGACTTTTTAGCTTGATTGACTTGCCGTCGTTCGAAGAAGTGCGATAGGTTCGGATGTTTACTTTCCTAATGTTTGTACATATCAAATAATAAATGTTGAATAGCGTGTATTGCTTTGATAATTCTTAATTCAGCTTTCCATGAGTGGAAATGGGGAACAGTGACAGCCAGCCAATTTTGACAGTTTTAGCAAGTTTAGTTTGTTTGGTTTGCTTGGAACAGAATGATGATGAAAAATTCTTCACCTCACCAACATTCTTTTATCCGGGGCAGGATTTGTTGTTAACCCGAAAAAGAAATTGTAGTTACAAGCATAAGGCATAACCATATTAGTGATCTAACGATGTACAGATGTCAATACACTGGCTAAACCCCTAGCCACCGTTGACAGTTGCAAATTAGAATGTAAATGTAAGCGAAGATTCGAACAAATCATGCCAGATTGCAATCAAGAAGAGCATTAGTAACGTAGTTACATAACGTTAGAGGTACATTAAGGCGTTTTGATCATACATTCCGGTTATCTCCGTTATAGTGAAACTAGATTATCACAGCAAAAAACTAGGTTCGCTACCTCTGATTCGTTCTCAATAAGACGCGAGGCGACGCACGCAGGCTATAGCTAGTATTTAATATGCACAAACCTAATTAAAATATTTAGAGGGATACACCCCGTAGTTCTGGTTCACCTTCCTTTTCACATATGTTGAAGTTTTGTAGGTTATTTTTCAAATTTATTGTACCGATCGGGGCCGAGGAAGGTTCCAGAATTGCGTAAAAGTTATGAGCATGGGCATAGTTAATGGGATTACGAACGAAAACTATATTTAAAACATCCGAGGTCTTATATCTTCCCGGAAAACTTCAAATTTTTCATGCGTCGCTGACTCGCAACTCTTGAACTACGTATCGTAAAACAACCTTTTTGTCAATGAAAATGTAAGCAAACTTGTTCCGAAATCCAGGAAAAACCAAAACAACAACAACAATAACAACAAAACAAAAAATGGTTTATCGCACAAACTGACGCATTTGGTGATCAGATCAGATCAGTGATGCCAGATCTATGGATTTAGGAATTTTCTAGGGACCTATGGATCAAGTACTCGAATCTACGGATTTTCATATACTTCAATTTCTTTCAGTTACAAAACTCACGAGTACACAATATACAAGTGAATAGTATATCGAAAAGCATTACTTTATTCTATAAAAGCCGATATGAAAGTTTCTTATGGAGTTCTTCTGAGAGAAAGAAACGAACGAGGGTTTACTACTCTAATGAGTAGTGTATTAAGAAGGGAAAATTTGACATACTGTGTGTGAAAGAATTTCCCTATTCTCATGCGACTAAGACTGATCTTTTTATAACCTAGTAGCTGGAATTTTTGTCTTATTTACATTAATTAGCTTTGCTTCTTCTAAGCGATAATTAAAAGCTGTTGATATGTAAGCCTTCAGAAAACAAAATAAAAAGACGATGAAAAGATGACTAAAATACGAAAAAAGGCAACGAAGAGGCGATATAAATACAACGAAAGAGCCATGAAAAGATGACGAAAAAGTGATGAAAAGGGTAGTAAAAATGCGCAGAAAAATTTACGGAAACACGGCGAAAAGACGATGATAATACGTCGGAATTGCCACAAAAAGATGCCGAAAACATGCTAAAACAGCAACAACAAAAACACGGCAAAAACCAACAAAGAGATGTTTAAAAAAAGTCAAAAAAGCGACGAAAAGATGATGAATACACTAGAAAAAAATGAGAACAGGTGATAAAAAGATGAAAAACATGACTAAACAACGACAAAAGACGGTAAAACGATTTCGATGACAAATCGTCAAACGAAGTACCAAAAAATGCTACAAAACGGTAAAAAATCGCCAAAAAATGCAACAAAAAATGCCAAAAGCAGGCGTCAAAAAATGACAAAAATACTATGAAAAGGTAACAAAAAGGCGTCGATAAAACAACAATATGATGAACAATATAGCTTAAAGCAACGAAAAGACAGCAAATAAACGATAAAAAGACGACGAAGAGGTGACGAAAGACAGCGACGAAAAGACGATGAAAATAAACAACAACAAAAATGACAAAAAGTCGTTTAAGAAGCGTCTAAATGGCGACGAAACATGCTGTTGAAATATACGAACTGAGTAATTCTCGCTGAAACGAGGACTTCAAATATTGGAACTTTTGCGCTTAATTGGTTGAAAATGGTTAAAAAATAAGAATTACACTTTTGATACCTCGAAATAGTGGACCCCTCGTGCGCCAAGGGGTCTAACAGGTTCAAAAAAATTTGAATTTTGAGCAAACCTTGAGATCTATATCTTGTGGTATTTCCAAAATTTGTTATGAAACAAACTACAAACGACACGATAATGTAAAGAGGAGAGATTGGGCTTATTAACAAAGTGGAAAAAAAATTGGCGCCCATCTTGGATTTGGCCGCCATGTTGGATTTTATCAAAAAATCGCCGTTTTCGCCATGATCCTTCCAACCAATTTTAATTTCAAGACCACCATCGGAAAGCTGAGAAAAAATGCTATAAGAAACATTCATCAAATTAGGTGTGCAATTTCATTAACTAAATAAAACAATTAAAACAAAATTGTTTATTTTTTGTTAAAATAAACAAAAATGTTTATTTTTTAACCATTTTCAATCAATTAAGCGCAAAAGTTCCAATTTTTGAAGACATCGTGTCACTAGTGGCCCCGTTTCAGTGACAATTACTCAGCTGTTGTATATACGACGGAAGAACAACATATAGGTAATAAAAAAACAACTGACAACAAACAAGATGACGAAAAATGGCAAAAAAGCGCTGAAAGATCAATGAAAAATGACGTGACAAGAAAAGACGACTAAACAAATAACGAAAAGACGCTAAAACAGCAACAACAATAGTAAAAAAACAGTCGCAAAGAAATACGAACAGAAGATGCAAATACAACGAAACCGTATCAAAAATGCGACAAATAAATGTTAATAAGACGCTGAATACGAAGAAAAGACAACAAGGAGATGATAAAAAGCCAACGAAAGAACGAGAAAAAAGACAGAAAAAGGACGACGGAAATACGACGAAAAGATAATGACCAAATAGGCGAAAAGCCCATTGAAAAACAATGGAAGACGGCAAAAATACGATGAAACATCGCCGAAAAAATGCCTAAAGCGCAATCGGCCAAAAACGCCATAAAAGATGCTAATAAAATATGACAACAAATTGCTGAAAAGTGACAAAGAAACGATGTCAAGATGGCGAAAATATGATGAAAAGACGCCAAAACAACAACAAACTAATAACAAGCACGATCATAAATGACAAATACGATAGAGAGACGACAAAAAGACCACGAATACCACAAGGCATGAGGCAAAAAGACAAGGAGTAGATGATAACAATATGGTAATGAAAAGATGACAAAGCAGATGATTGATAAATAAAAAACGCGACCAAAAGACGTTTAAAATTGTTAAAAACGTCGGAAATAGCACGAAACTACGGTGAAGAGAACGTAAAGACGCCAAAAAAAGCGACAAAACGAAAACAAACACGACAAAGAATCATTTAAATAGCTTCAAATGACGACAAAATATGTACAAAAAGACAACGAATATAGGATGGACGTCGAAAGAACGACAAAACGCCAGTGCAAAACAGCATATTGGTCAAGGGGCCGGACACTCAGCACATAGTGCCCCGGCACTGCAGAGATATCAAACGGCACACCTCTAAAGCCTTATAAAAATAACATTTATAGGGCTTTACACACCTCCGGTGCAATTTTACATATGAAATGGGAGCACGGCCAGTTGTCAAAATCATCTCGTACGGTTGCCAGATCTATCAGATTTTAACGAATTTAACAAATCTTGCAGTTCGGCACTTTCGGTACAGCACCGGCACAGTTCGGCTCGTTTCAAGTCACCTAACATAAAAACGGCTGTGCCGAGTGACCGACCCCTTGATATTGGTTGTGTTTTTATTTGCCCAAAGGGCATTGCCCAGTAAACCATTTGGTTTGTATATCTCGATTGCAACTGAGGTATACGAAATCATATCTGAACGAAAAAGTTATATTTCACGCCATATAAGAGCATATATGTACCAAAGTGGAGGCGATATACGTGCGAAAATTTTGACAACTATTTGTAATTCTATTTTGCGCAGTTTTTATAACACGCAACTAAATACTCCTGAATATATGATATAGATATAATCAAATATTGCAATTGTCTATCCTGCTTTATAATTCACAGTCATGAATTGTATATGAAGACACGCACGACTGCAAAACAACTTATTGTTCACTTCGATTTGACATACTCTAATTATTATACAACTCCAATATGAAGTTGACATGAAAACGATTCAATGTGAACTTTCTATTACGATTTTGTGTTATCTGGGTGGGTTTAAAGACCACTGGGCTTGGGCTTAAAAACAGAAAAACGAGAAAAGGTGCCAAAAATATGATGAAAAGACAACAAAAGCGGCAAAAAGACGACGCGAATGGCAAAAAATTGTCGAAAAAAGTGACGAAAAATGCAAAAATGGAGGTCAACAAATGACGAACAAACGACAAAAACGTGTTGTAAAGATAGCGAGCAGACTATGAAAAACGACAAAAATACGCCAGAGAGATGACAAAACGACGGCGAAGCGCATCGAAAAAAAATACATAAGAAGGATGATAAGCCTGTAAAAAGACGACGAAGAGACAAAAAGATGACGATAGAGTGATGAAAGCCGATAAAAGACGAAAAACTACGTAAATACGACGAGAAGAATCGAAAATACGCCAAAAAATGTCAAGAAAGATAGTACAGGACGATATAAAGACCAAAATCAGACGCAGAAAATGTGATGAAGAGATGATTAAACGACAGCGACAAGAAATGCCGAAACAGACTGCATATGAAGACAAAAAGACGCCATCAAGAGCAACCAAAAACGGAATAAAAGAGAATAAATAATAGTAATAAATCGCTGAAAAGAGAGAAAAAACGATGTAAAGAATAAAGTAGAGTAAGGCGGATCAAATCTCAAATCTACATGAAACGATTTAATTCAATAAAAAGAAAAATACTGATACCCTTCAAATAACAATACCTGCAAAACAAATATGACAAAGAGTGATCACACTTTTTGAAGAAATGAACTTTACTTTACAACTAGATAAATTTTGAAAGGTGTAACCCTTCCTTCAATAATAAAACTATGGATTTTTCTTTAGCAAAGTATGGCAATGCTGGATCAGAGGTTCATTGGATACATTAGAAATTTACTCTTTCAAATAGTAAAGAGTAAAGAGTAAAGAGTAAAGAGTAAAGAGTAAAGAGTAAAGAGTAAAGAGTAAAGAGTAAAGAGTAAAGAGTAAAGAGTAAAGAGTAAAGAGTAAAGAGTAAAGAGTAAAGAGTAAAGAGTAAAGAGTAAAGAGTAAAGAGTAAAGAGTAAAGAGTAAAGAGTAAAGAGTAAAGAGTAAAGAGTAAAGAGTAAAGAGTAAAGAGTAAAGAGTAAAGAGTAAAGAGTAAAGAGTAAAGAGTAAAGAGTAAAGAGTAAAGAGTAAAGAGTAAAGAGTAAAGAGTAAAGAGTAAAGAGTAAAGAGTAAAGAGTAAAGAGTAAAGAGTAAAGAGTAAAGAGTAAAGAGTAAAGAGTAAAGAGTAAAGAGTAAAGAGTAAAGAGTAAAGAGTAAAGAGTAAAGAGTAAAGAGTATAGAGTATAGAGTAAAGAGTAAAGAGTAAAGAGTAAAGAGTAAAGAGTAAAGAGTAAAGAGTAAAGAGTAAAGAGTAAAGAGTAAAGAGTAAAGAGTAAAGAGTAAAGAGTAAAGAGTAAAGAGTAAAGTGTAAAGAGTAAAGAGTAAAGAGTAAAGAGTAAAGAGTAAAGAGTAAAGAGTAAAGAGTAAACAGTAAAGAGTATAGAGTATAGAGTAAAGAGTAAAGAGTAAAGCGTAAAGAATATGAGCAGAACTCAACAAGCTTGACGCATAGTTTTATTAAGCATAATTCAGCAACAGTGATGCATAATTTAAGCAGTGTTATTGTATTCCTTCTTTTTCTTGAATTTTCCAATTTATTTATATGTTTTCTATCTATAAAGGAAAGCACCATTATTAGCGAAACACAGACCCGACTTCAGCTCAAGCATCACTTCCACCTAGAAGGGCAACAGATTATGTGATAAATGAGTGCGCATACAAAATGAAACTTTAAAAACAAACAAATTCCTAGAACAGGTTATTGAAACTGTACTAACAAATGGGCTCGACTTGCTCGGCTTGTTTTCGAAACAGAAACTTGAAGTCTGGCAGTCGCAACAACGCAACGGAAGCACATTTGCATTCAACAAACAGTGCCTGCCCGGGCCTGACTCGGTTGGGTGTTCAACTTGTAAAAGGTAGGCTGAAACCTGTCTCCCCAACGCAACACCACCGCAAACCACGCCAAAGGTGCCGCCGCATGGGGACACGAATTAAGGGTAATTGATATGTGATCCGGCCGGTTGCCTGCCTTGCCTAGCAAGTCTCCGGTAATGGGATACGGAAGTGTGCTCATAGCCTGCATGGGACTGCGTTTTTGTTGTTCTTCCCCGGGCAAGGCGATAGTTGCGTGTGTATCGTGAACCGCACCAGCCCGACCCGACGACGTCATAGAGTGCAGGAATGAAAACAACCGGGGGGCTATTATAGTGAATTTTCCATACTTCGAGCGCAGCTAAGATTCTCATTAAGAAACGAACAGGAAATTGAGTCACAGGATGAATGATACAGTGAATAGTAATATGAATAGGAAAAAAAACCCGACAGAATCACTTCAAATGTTATTCCAAGTAGACTGTCGTCTTAGGATTGGATTGACTGTTTAGAACTTCGCACGTACGGTTCCCAGCATGGCATTAATTATGCGCTGATGGGACACATGGAACATGCTGCCGACACCTTTCTCTTTAGTTGGAACGCAGTAATTTCCGCTAAAAAGCATGGCGCAGCAAGTGAGTGTGCCTCGTGGTGACGGTGCGGTGGGCAGAACAGTAATTAAAATCGACATTCCTCGATAGGGTTTTTTTTTTGTTTAGTGCACTTTAGCAATTGTGCCCGATTGTGATTGATGCTGCCGCCTGCTTCCCGTCGCGTTTCTTCCGGTCGCGCATTTCCGAACTGGGAATGGTCAGTGATGTGGAAATTTAATGCGACACTTTTCGTGACAACCGAAGCAGAAGGCAACCCGGATAATGAGGCTACAATTACACACGGGAGCGTCGAATCATTATTTCGCCTGTCATATCTCTGATTGATGTTAGCA
The DNA here is from genome assembly GCF_943734655.1 of Sabethes cyaneus. Taxonomy (NCBI): domain Eukaryota; kingdom Metazoa; phylum Arthropoda; class Insecta; order Diptera; family Culicidae; genus Sabethes; species Sabethes cyaneus. The sequence goes on from NC_071355.1 coordinate 42,612,198, forward strand.
ATCGATTCCGATGTCTCTAGTAATTACGGTCGGTTGGGAAAGAAATGAATTGTGAGCTTCACTGGGAATGACTAATGCCAATTCAGGAAGACCGCACTTTATTTTTTTCTATTCCTTTAAATGATCATTTCCCTGCATTATTTTGTATACTTTTAGAGCTGTTTCGGTCTAAGGACCTCGTCAGTTGCAGAAGAACTGCAAGACAGCTTTGCTTTGTGTGAGGATCACACTCGAAGATAAACGATTGGTTAACATCAATTTCAATTGAACTCGAAAGTTTTGGTTTATATACCACTACTCTGTTTGGGAAAATCTTTACCCAAATTCAATTATGATGGCCTAATCAGCAGTGATCGAAAAGGGAAATTTCCACTTAAACCGAACCAGCTGCTGGTCTGGTGGCCCATTTAACGTCAATATTACATGCTGATTCGGTTGCCATCGACACACCCTACAAACTGTCGAAACTGTTCGGGGTATTTACTCCGGCAACCGAAGGAACGAAGGAAGCTAGTAGAAACAAATTAAATTTAGATAAAATCCCCCGATTTAAGGTAGATGAAATTTTGGCTCCAAGATGGACAGAATTTAAAGTACTTACTAAAGCCAGCAAGAAGACTTCGGTGATGAGCTGAGCTGCAGAAACCTGCCTTTCATTGCATTGTTATTATTATTAACGTTATTGCTACGGCTACTGATGAAGACCATCATGGATGAAACGAACACGTGTTTTCCAGACGCTCCCTGTTTTGCCTTATAATTTCCAATTACGCAGAAAATTTTCTGCTGTCTGCTAGAATAAGATGACGAGGAAGTGGTGAACGTGGACGGCAGGGTAGTTACCGTGTGCGTGTTTAGCAAACAAGGAAAAACACTCGGAGCACAAAGTTTTGTGATCCAGAAATTAAATGGCAGTTCGCCATGGCCTGCTGCTAGAACGACTGTCGAATACCAAATGAGAGAGGACTAAATAAAGCAATTAAATTGCGTTTGAAACATGAATAATTCTAAAGTTGGCACATTTGTATGCTCTCCTTTCCAGGAGTTTTTGGGGAGATCGCTTAAGGCGGTTATTGAAAAACGTAATTATTGAAAATACTTTATATTATGAGTTCATTATATATATGTGATGAATTCTTTCATTTATTTTAACAACATTTTTTTGCAAAAGAGGGTAGATGCTCCATTAGTCGCGCAGCTAAGCACATTGTAACTTCTTTTTTATTGTTTATTGAGGTATATGCTTCAATTAATGTTTGTGGGAAATAAATTTATTAAACACAAGGTATTTGTCACAAGGCAAGACAATTGCATTCGTTGTACGAGAAGCTTTATTAAGAAAAAATGAATTTTCCGATTCAATTATATTGTACCAGTAGTTGCGCTAATGTTTCCTTAATTAAGCTTGGTGTTCCTTTAGTTGTGTTATTTCGTATACATTGCTAGGTTGCTAGGTGAAAAAACATCGTAGCGCAACTAAAGAAATGAGCGCCTATAGTTGTGCGCTCCAACTGCGCATGGCCTCACGAATGGCCGAAATCCAAACGGCCGAATCCCAACAACAGTCACAGAAGGCCGAATCGCGAAAGGCCGAATTACGAATTGCCGAATCACGAAAGGCCGAATTGTCCCGGAATACCCAAATCAACAAAATTTTAATTGCTCATTTTGTTAGACCTTTTGAATAAATATTTTCATCTATTTCTCTCCGCGAATTTCAAACATCCCCTCGAAAGACCTTTAAAATTTTCCCCTCTATTGCCTTTTGTACTATTCGCAGCTCTGTGATAATCAGCGTCAATGATAGGCGAAGGACAAAAACTTTTCATAAAATTCTGTACCTTAGTTTCAAAAAAACAAGACATATTCTACGTCTTATTTTTTTTATTTTGGTAGATATAGTATGGATGATTGATAGTTGTTTCTTCCCCTAAGCGCGAATGATTTACGTTTATTATACGGTGCGAGGCCTATTGATCGTGTTAATAGCAAATATTTCCTAGATGATTCCAGGCGAGACGACCGCGGGCCGCGAGTGTGCGCCGGTGACCCGCCGTCGGAAGCGCCGGCCACTGCGGGGTGGAGCCCCTCGTAGAAACCAGTACTATTTAGGTGTATGCATTTTCCTAGGTTTACTGACTAGTATGGAATTAGGGATTATCCCTTAGTCCGAACGAGTGGCAGCGAGTAAGGACAGCATATACCCAGCATTTGTGCAGGCTAAAGTCCGCGATTATTTTCGACCGAATATGACGTTCGGCCATTCGTGTTTCAGCCTTTTGTGATTCGGCCGTTCTTGATTCGGTCATTTGTGTTTCGGCCATTCGTAGGTAATCCGACTGAATGTTCATACGAGAATTTGAGTCATCAGTTGGTCACCGGGAAGCAGCACCCGCTACAAATCGTGGTTTGGGCCTCAATTGACAGATACTGGTGCCCTTGTTAGCCTCAGACGGAAGCCTGGCCCTGGCCGCCTAATGATGCTGCAAGACAGTGAAGTACAGCAGAAGCTGAAGAGGTAGACCGAAAGTAATGCGACCTCGTCATTTCACGCCTTGGGCTGTGAGGTTGGATCAAGCGGCTAAGCGGCGTTAAACCTTGGGTACAGAAGATAGCGTACCTTATGCAGGAGTTGACGTCAAATATATCTCTTACACCAGGAAGGGCCTTCTGTGACTGACAATCAGCAACAAGGAAATGACCAAGCCGCTAGTTTTTCCTTTGGTATTTGCGGTGAATGGGGATTTGCAGTATGAAGTGCCCGTAGGCTACGGGAAGTTGCCGCCGTTCATCCAGAAGTGTCACGCGAAAGAAGTTGTGGTCTTTTCGCCGGCCCTGACCTCGGCCCATTATGCCAAGAGATCACTGGAGAAAATGTAACGGCTGAAGTTGAACATTGGACCGAAAACCGTCAGTCCTCCCAACCTGCTCCCCTGGAGTGATTGATAGAAAATTGTTGGGTGAACCTCAAACGAAGGAACGACTCCAATAATTTCGGGGCCGAAACGGACTAACAGCTAAACGCCAAAACCACGAAAGAGCTGAAGAACATAACGTCATTCATTATTTTATTGGCTATGGCTAAGGTTCCAGCCAATTGTTGCAACGCCGCACTATGAGATATCAGGCGGACAAAAATCAGAAACCTGACTTTCACTAATCATCCTCATGAAATTTTCTATTGATAGCAAATACTTCAATTAAGAAAAATCCAAAATAAGAAATCTCTAATCGATGTTGCTTCTGAAATAGAGGCTGTCAAAGTTGAAAAACGATATGACATATACGCTTTTTGCCATTCAAACACGTTTACTTTCAAATCAATTTTTGAAACACTATTCCAAAATTAAATCTTATGTATTATATATCATTAGAAAGGTAATGAAATGAGCTTTCCGAAAAATAGATGGTTTAGATGGCTAGAGGAGAAATTATAATAATAAAAAGCATGACAAGAAGGAAAATATAAAAAAATAAGAGAATTTTCTGCTTTCTTAGTCGAGAACTTTTTTTCTCCAGATATCTCCAGGTTAATTCCTCCTTCTGGGTTAAATCTCAGGTATATACTATCAACTTATGAAAGAATTACGTGCCACCATGCGCCACTCTGCGAAATATAGTGTTTTGAAAATGTCTAGTCACCATGGCAGATTTCAAGATTAAATATATTTCCAGCGAATAACACACACACACACACACACACACACACACACACACACACACACCCACACCACACACACACACACACACACACACACACACCCACACACACACACACACACACACACACACACACACACACACACACACACACACACACACACACACACACACACACACACACACACACACACACACACACACACACACACACACACACACACACACACCACACACACACACACACACACACACACACACACACACACACACACACACACACACACACACACCCACCACACACCCACACACACACACACACACACACCCACACACACAACACCCACACACACACACACACACACACACACACACACCCACACACACACACACACACACACACACACACACACACCACACACACACACACACACACACCACACACACACACACACACACACACACACACACACACACACACACACACACACACACACACACACACACACACACACCACACATACACACAACACACACACATCACCGAGATTTCCTCCATACAACGTTAATTGGAACTATGAAGAAAACATGCGCCCCTCCTGTTAAGTTCATCGAAGAAATGTCTTCGAAAATTTTAAATTGCAATCCATATTGAGTGGGCTGAATTTTTAGACCTATGGCCTATTTCAAGATATGTTCTAGATCTGCTGAACTTATGGACCAATTTCGGTAAATCTTACAAAGCTTATATAAGACGAATGAATAACTTAACTGGCCTGATAAACTCCATTAAGTAAAAATATTGTTAAGAATAGGGGAAAATCAGCAAAACTTAATAATTTCCGATGACAATTAAGGAAGGGGTGGGCACCATGAGATTTGCCGGAAAATTTTACATAACGTCAGTTATATTTGATCAATTGCAGGCAGTTTCTGAATTTCGTTCGTTTTAGGTTAGGTTTTCCCGTAGTGCTAATAAAGCCATTTTCAAAATTACTTCGAAGTTTCGAATAATTTCAGAAGTGAAATACCATAATAATTTTACCAGTGAAATGCATTATATTGCACCAATAAATAGCACAATTAAATAATAGAACTATAAAAATTTGTACGAAATTATTACTTTTATTTAAATACATACAAAAGTATCCCGAACCTCAAAATTTATTATGTTGATTCTATGTTGAAAATGCATCTTTTTCATTAAAATACATTATTTAGTCATACAAATGTCTGGAAGCTTCAGGTAAACGTATTTAAACATACTTTTACTAATAATTCAGATAGAATAACGTATGCCCCGGATATTCAAAACACCATATCTCCCGAACTACTAATATTGTCTTTTCTAGTTAAGTGATTCTTATGTAGAATTTGTCTGGGGAACATTTTGAGCATATTTATTTGAAAATAAAGTTGGGGGTGTTTTGAGATATTCGCATTTTTGGTTTTAAATTGCAAAAATATGTATGATCTTGACAAAAAACTGATAACATCATTCGATTGCGCGGTCAAAAACCCATAGAAAAAGTACATTGGCATGTCTTCACATCAAACTGTTACAGAGATATTTAAGCCCGAAAAATGACTTTTTTTGAAAATCTGTAAAAAAGTAAGCAGCGCCACTGCTAGGGGAATTGATCAATCGGCGTATAACTTCGGGAAATTGGTTGTGGGGTCGGAATGAACAATTATGCCAACTTTGGTTGAAATCGCTGATGGTCGAATCCAAACGTTTGAGATGGAATGACCCCTATTAGTTTTTCACATATGACAAAGGTAAACAGTTAAACCCTTTTAAAATATGTTCGTGAAATGTTTGCAAATGTACTCTAACAACATATTTTAATCATATCAACTAGAAAAACGTCAAAAATCCTAGAAAAAATTCGAAAATATTTTTGTCCGCCTGCTTGTATGGAAATCCCCCATAGTGCGCCGCCCGGTAGACGTGTTGGTATTATCCACTTATCGTTCAAATAAGAAACTATGAAATTTAATGCGCATATGCTGCACAATTACGGAAACTGCTGAAAATTTATTATACATTCTTTCGGGTATTTTTTTATGGTTGCCATAAACCAAATCGATCAGGATGATTTGACAGTACAAGTTTAACTTTTCTGCTCACGGCTATACATTCTCAAGGTAACAAAGCTAGCTGGCAGTAGCTGATCAATTCAAGTGTTAACCCAATGTTTCGTTTCGGGATGTGGCGAAAAGGCGAAAGCTGAAGTGTTTTGATTTGTACAAAAAACAATGACACGTGCTGGACTACAATTGTAAGAAGTTCAGAAGGCACCAAACTGGAGTGACAAACAAACACATCGCAAAATCAGATTGCCAAAACTCGCGGAAGGAAACTGTACAGGTATTGGCTCACAAAACCGTTTAGCAGAACGAAAAATACATCAGACAAATGCCGCAGCAGGAATGCTGCGTTGTCTCATTTCTAAGTTTGCAATCCTGGAAAGTGTACAGAAGCTGTTGAAATTTGCCAAAAAAATCCTTGTCTGCCAAGCGAAAAACAGTGTGGCGTGGTTAAACATGTCTAAACAAGTCGACCCTACCGCTGCCTAAACCCTGATGAAAGGGGTTAAGGCAAAGGTATGGCTAGGACCAAAACGGGATGCAATCAGGATTAAATCAGTTCAACGCCGCTTCTTACGCTTTGCTCTCCGTCGTCTGCCATGACGAAATCCGTTCCAGTTGCCGAGTTATGAAAGTCGTTGCCGATTAATACATTTGGAGACACTACAGACACGAAGGAACATCGCAAGAGCTCTGTTTGCTGTCGACACGTTGCAGGGAAGAATTGATTGTCCTGCTATTCTTGGGGCGATTGATCTAAACGAGCGTCCCAGGGCACTGCGGAACAACTCAATGCTGAGGGTACCTTTTCAACGCACCAACTACGGACGAAACAGCTCATTGACTGGTATACAGCGAGTTTTCAATCGGGTTGCATTCGCTTTTGATTTTAATTTGTCACGTGAAACGGTCCGTCGTAACTTCTCTATGTTTTGCCTTTCTACTATATAAATATATAGTATAAAGGTATAGAAATCACTTGGAAAACCGGAAATGGAAAGAAGGTCCTGCGGGCCGAATGTTATATACCATTCGACTCAGTTTCGAAAACTGAGCATTTTCTGTGTGTGTGTATGTATGTGTGTGTGTGTGTGTGTGTGTGTGTATGTAACGCTTTTAATCTCACTCACTTTTCTCGGAGATGGCTGGACCGATTTTAATGTTCTTAGTGTCAAATGAAAGGTCTAGGTGTCCCATTGGTCGCTATTGAATTTCATACTGATCGGACTTTTAATTCAAAAGTTATGTATAAAAATACGAAAAATATGGGACTTCATTATCTCATAGATCCCTTAACCGATTTGAACAAAATTGATTGCATATGAAAGAGGAGCCTTTCAAACCCTTAACTTCCAAATTTCATGATGATTGGACTTGTAGTTTGAAAGTGACATAAAGAAATGTGAAAACATAGTATTTAAAACATATTTTTGTAACGAAACCGAGTTATTTAAAATCGGACGGTTCATTCAAAAGTTATTTAAACTTTAACACTTAAGCACCGTATATAAAACCGTTAAAACGTGTGAAATCAAAACGTATCAATCAAATGTTGATTGTATTCAATGTGTGCGATGTATGTATGTATGTATGTATGCATGCATGTATGTATGTATGTATGTATGTATGTATGTATGTATGTATGTATGTATGTATGTATGTATGTATGTATGTATGTATGTATGTATGTATGTATGTATGTATGTATGTATGTATGTATGTATGTATGTATGTATGTATGTATGTATGTATGTATGTATGTATGTATGTATGTATGTATGTATGTATGTATGTATGTATGTATGTATGTATGTATTTATGTATGTATGTATGTATGTATGTATGTGTATGTGATGACAATTTGTAATGAAATTCAAGAAAAGTGAGAAACATGTCAATAGTCTGAAGTTTTTGAAGTGGAATACGAACTCTGAAATAAAAAAAAAGAAAAAAACTTTTACCGACTAAATTCTACTATTTAATTTTTATTCGCGACAGATACGTATACGCTTTGAAATAAGACACTGATGAAGCCTGCACGTCGTAGGCGAACTACGTATCTGTCGCAAATAAATATTAAATGGTGGGATTCAATCGAAAAGTTTTTTCTTTTATTTTATTTCAAATTTCAAGTGTCATTTTCTTCACTTGTTGTTACTCACAATTGAACAAGAAAAGCAAAAGGCGAAGAAGAGCAGTTTAAATTAACATGTAGGCATGTAGGTATAGTGGTATATAGGATTAAAAATACTAGTGAGTTGATTTTTCCAAATAAATTTATACAAATTTCAAACAAATTTTGCGCATCAATATATGCTCTTTTCAATCCATAGATACTAGAGCTTAGAAATGTTATATGAAAAATAGGAAGTAAACGTTGCACGGTAGTAACTTTGTAAGATTTGTTTTCGTTAGTGACATTTTAAAGGACAGATGTCTTATGCCATGTATCATGTTTTAATAAATAAATCAAAAATGACAAGCACTGGAAATCATATCGATCATATTTCTGATTCTCAAGCATGTTTATGGCGCAGTTTTTGCACTATTTTTCGACCTCATCTTGTTTTCCTAACCCTCTAACATTGTAAAAACGATGCGATCAAGCTAATGACTAGCTTTTCATGAAAGTACATTCAAAAGAAGCTTAAGTTTTGATTTTCATGCAAAAATAATTATCTGAAGGAGCGCCAGCTGAGAAAAAGTTCAATTTCTCTTTTTCATATCTAATGCTCTATTCAGTTATTTTTTCTAATTCAGATATATTGCAAAATTGAAGCTAAGCAAACTAATAGTAAAATTTTGAGATTAATCATTTTGTTGTAGATATCCTTTTTCTTCAAAAGCGAAGTATAATAATAATTTTTCTGAACTCTTGTTTTTCAAAGATGCTAACTTTTGAACGCATGGTATTAATATCAAAATATCAAAAAAAAAATCTACCCTTTGGGCTAAAACCACTCAAAAAAAATATCAAAAAATCTGCTATGAACACATATTTCATATTGTCAGTTCAAAACAAGTTTCGTATGTGGCTCTGAAACCCGAAAGTTAAGGCCGACCGATTATAAAACTAAATAAGGTGTTCATCAAATAACATAAATGACGCTTACAAGTATTTACGCACCCAAGGAAAGAAAATATAATTATTCTTCGCAATACGTTGTGAATTTTACTGGCAAATAAGGACTTTGTGGAATACGGAACGGATATTTAAAAATATAGTCAAGTTAATTATAGATGTTCCTGAGAAATTAAATAAATATTATTGTGGCAGTAGAAAGGCTAGGTCACGCCGCTAGGTGGATTAATTCGGGTTTTTTTTCAACAAATGACGACTAAAAAAATTGTTAGTGTTTGTAATTGTAATTTCTTGACTGTGATTATTATTAGATTAAGCTACTTATCCATCATTGGGACTATAGTCTGTTGATGTCGACTTAATAATGAATAAATAATAAATAAATATGGTGCTAGGATCCCTATAAATTCGTTATGAGGGCCGTTGTTGGTCAAAAGCCGTATGCCTTTATTCACCTGCTTGACCATTAGATCGACCAATCCTCATGCATTAAAGGGTGTTCCACATTAAATTGCATCACGGAAGAAATGCCTTAGAAAATTACCTACTGGGTATTTTCTCTTGAAAATTTGCATAGAAGTAGTTTAGAGTGTATTGTTTACAATGTATTTTTATCACGGTCAGTTTTTCGCTAATTGAACAAAACGGCGTCACCCGAAAAGCAACGTCACGAATTCTCAAATCTCTCATCATGGATGATGAGCCTTACGTCAAGGCAGACTTCCAGCAGCTTCCGGGGCTACTGTACTTCACCACCCAACACAAGTTTGATATTCTGGAGGAAGTAAGAAAGCAGAAACTTTCGATGTTTGCCAAGAAATACTTGATTTGGCAAGCGATCTGCTCATGTGGCAAACAGAGTGCTCCGTTCGTGACTAAAGGGACTGTAAACGGGGAGATCTACCTCATGGAGTGTCTACAGAAGCTTCTACTTCCTTTGTTGCAGCAACACGAGGGTCCTGCGGTCTGCTGGCCGGATCTGGCTTCGTGCCACCACTCAAAGGATGTCCTGGAGTGGTACGAAGCCAACGAGGTTACTTTCGTACCCAAGGACATGAACTCTCCCAACGCACCGGAACTAAGGTCCAATGAAAAAACCGGGCCTATTATGAAGCAGGCACTACGGAAGCATCCCAAGGAGGTCAAATCTGAGGAAGACATGAAGAAAACGTGGGTTTCCGTACAGAAGAAGCTGCAGCCAGAAGTTGTACAAATTTTTTGGGTGGAGTTAAGCGTAAGGTGCGAGCATACGGTTATGATATTGAAGTTGAATGAAATAAATATGACAAAAGCTTACTAATGGGTTATATTTTCTTGTCTGAAAGTCTGAAAAGGATCGGATAATTGGGTAATTTTCTACAGCGTTTTGTCCGTGATGCAATTTGATGTGGGATACCCTTGATGATATTTCGGCGGTGAATCCCGCAATATGGACCGTCCTGATAATGGCACCTGTTTAGTCGGAGTGAGCAGACAATTGGATAAGGATATGAAAAAGATGAGTAAAACCTGCGTGGTAGCATTCACTAATGCACGCACAAACAGCGAACGATATTTAATTCACCCGCAGCGCCGCGTATGGGTGAGCTGTGGGAGAGAATGGTGTACTCCGTAAAGGCGTTAATGTTTGATAGATCGAAGGAACTTTTGAAATCACTGTCCCTCAAGTAGAAGCATCTATTAATTCACATCCTACGTCGCTCTTGATTCAGTGCATCAGGTAAAATTAACAATCACAACCAAGCGATCGTAAATGTTTCCAACCGGCAAAGTCAACTTAGGTGCGAGATATAGTCAGCGCGTTGGAAGAAACTGCGAGGCAAGGTCATAAAAGTTTCTGTCAGCGAAGATTGTGGTCCTGGACGTTTGGTTCCGGTAGTTCCGGGCCGCATATTTTGATTGCTCAGAAGTTCTGTTACACCATAATCACAACTATCCCGAAATAGAGCTTATTTCTTGACTAGAGATTTCAAGTGATTCGAACTTTATGCTAGTTTATATTGGCAAAGCGCAGATTTCTTTCAGTAAATGCTGTGCTAATAACTCACATGATGTCCAATATAGGTGAAATCTCCAGCCAAGAAACGGGAAACTTTAATATTTAATATTTAAAAACGCAGCCTGGCAATTTTAAATTAGTTCACTCAAGTCTATGCAATGGCTCTAAAATCTCCAAGCTAGTTGTGATCAACATAGTACACCCCGATTGTGACCGTTCAATTACTTATGTATTCCGAACCAATCAATTTACTCAAAAGTTTCTCTTCTTTTGCTCAAGGGACGTTACAGGCGTAATCTAGCGAAGTGCATCTCAGCATGACACGCCGATTGACGATTAGCGTAACGAATTGAAACATAATTTATTGGATAACATTAGAGCCCAGACAAGGGTGTCTGGTATGGCTCTCGAAAGACTAAACGATACGTATTCTACGCCAGACCGAACCGGGTACGTCTCGGGTTTACTGATACGTTCCTACACCGTATCATTCCTGGTTCTATTTCTGTTTTTCTATCCCATGCTCGCGCGCTCGAAACACTCGAAGCTAATAAGCGAACAAAATGAGAGGAAGAAGAAACAACAATAAAAAATAACGATCACCCTTTTGTCGTTTTGTTATCCTTTTTTCGCTTTTATCTTTTCACTGAAAAACCTTTAATGGGACACCCAAAATATTTTCTCCGATACTAAATCTAGCCATTTCTTAAAAAAGAATCATAAAAACGGCGTTCGTTGGTTAAGTTGAAAGTCACTGGTGACGGCAAACTATGAACTGTCAAATTTGTGCAACGAAACTTCAGTTTCAACTACGGGTGTCCCATTTAAGCATGCACAGCAGAAAAGTTCAATCGATTCGGAAAACTTTTCGGGAACGAGGTGTGGAAGGTTTTTCAAGCGAACCTCTGCGCTGAAAGCAATCTTTTCGTTTTCGTTGAACCGTCTGACTGGACCACCCCCACCTTCTACCGCAGACCACAAGAAGGAAGAAAAGAAAAGTTACAACCGTCGGTACGTCCCGATGATTCACTACGCTTGAATTCGAAACCGAAGCAGACCCTTTTCCCTAGAAGGAGAAAAAAACGGTAATAAAAACTTGCCCTTGGATAGTAGGTGTTTGCCTATTCCGATCGGAGATAAGGAATTCTCCGGTATCTTTGATTTTTATTACCCTTGACACTTTTTGTCGACCCGGAGAAAAATGCTCCGGACACCTTCGGCTCGAAGAGGTGATAATGATTCTCCTTCGCAACGACTAATTTATTGCGGCGGTTGAAGTTTCTAAAATTAGTTAGGAATTTCCATACTCCCAAAGGAATTAATTTTATCTAACAAACGGCACCATAAATTGTCATTTTTGACTCTACGACACGAAGCCAGTCAGCCAGAGCGGTCAAAACAAATCCCCCTTTACCCCCGTTATGGGGAGACGGGACGGGTCGCATTAAGATAGTCCACGTGCTGCAGCCATATGCATGCTAAGCAAGAAAGGAGAAAAAGGGTCTTCCCTAATTGGATAAGCATCGGTTAATCCCGAAACTAAGCAATGTCTTTGACGCCTCCTGAGTGTTTTGAGTCGATTGAAATTTCCAGTCAACCGCAACTTGAAAAGCGGTCAGTCTGAAAAATGGAAACTAAATTCTCTTCCGCTGGCTGGCGTAATTTGTTTTAGGGATTAGAAGTGTGGTCCGACTGACTGTTTCTCGGTCGGAAGTGGTACTTGAAACGTCGTCGGAAAGCAACCATAAATTAACTCGTATAAAATTAAATAAGCCGGTAAATTGAATTAAACTAGGCGCATTCGACATAAAAAAACGGCTTTAAATTTCTTCAACTTCAACGACAATTGTTGAAGTCAAATTTGCGTAACGTTCTGACTGCAATCCTTCATTCTTCGAACTGTAAACTCTGCCAACCGGCAAAGTAAATATTATAAATTTCAATTCAGCGAATTTTATGCTCGCTTTCCCCACATTCAGAAGACTCTTCTGAGTCACTGAGCTGCACTACTAAGCGTCCCATTTTTTTCTGTCTGTCTGTCTGTCGGAAGAATTCCATTAACTACATTCACGTTGAAACAATCCAATCCGATTCATGCGGCATCAAACGAGCTGCCGAGGAGGAATGCTCTTCTTAAGTAACACGATTTACAGATATGTATGAAATGAAAATGGGAAAATGCGCGCTTGTTAAAACCTTTCGGGATTGGATTAACTCGGCTGAGAATCTTCAGCTGCGGATTTTCACTTAAATTTTCGATGGGTTCGGCGGGGTCATAAATTCTACGCGTTTTAATCTGGGAAAGTCGTAAAACTGCACTCTACTAATTAGGGTCCATTTGCCCTGGTTGCCAGTTGCCACACATGAAGTTTCAATACGAATATGTAGTATGATATAGAAAAAAAAACACTTGACTCCAGTTTGATTCCCTGCTCACAAGCAACAGCATAGCATTACCCGAGCTGTAAACACTGAAACATGTAAGCCAAACATTTGAAGGAAAAAAAATGACAGTTGCTTGTTTACGGTTGGGATTATCTTCGTCGCTTCTTGCGTGCGTCGTTCGTCTTGTTCCGCGGCGATGGTTCTGATCGGAGGCTGAGAACCCGGGGGGCAGCCAGCAGCCAGCAGATCAAAGCGCACTACGAACGATGATGATGGGTGCAACATTTCCCCGATGTTATTGTTTAAAATTTGGATGATGAAAACTCTCCCAGCTTTGGCGTGAGAGAAAGAAAAATAAACATCGCGCAATCCAATGTGTCATTCCCGCGTTCTACTTGGAAAATCTAGATCGCAAAAGCGAGGAAATGGTATGGACATGGGAGAGGGGGCTTGTATCATCATAAAAATTAAGCCAATTAATTACAAGGTTGTGTAAACATGGGTGAGGAAATTTTGTAAATATCCTCAGTGGAAACGAAAGGGTTATGATTTGGTGTTCCGTAAAGTGGCGTAATGTCACGGTTGCTGATGGAAAAAGTTTGTTGTTTTTTCCTAAGTTCTAAGACATGCAATTTAAATCTAGGACAGGAAGGCTTAGAGGTAGCTTCTCTATTTTAATTTATGTCCACGCTTTAACGGCTTATATTTATAGTGTTGCTAACGAGCGCGATGAATAATCGTTTCCACCCGTTTTCGCAATCACTAATTCATCATTTTATTGGGTGATGGAATTAAACCTACACTTTACGGTCCTGTTACGTTACCTTTTACTTTTGTTTTGGACAAGCATATTCGACTAGTCATCCGTAATGATAATGGCCACATCTTCAGGGTCAGCGCCGGCAAGAATTGGTTCGACGTCTGGAATGGGTTTTGCATCTTGATCTGACGGATTCACCTGAGTCAAACCCCTTGCGAACCAAGCTCCTTTGCCTTGTGGAACTTGATGATGAAATTCGTCAATCAGGAATGCCATAGAAAGTTGAGTCTCTAGAATCGTTGTACCTAGTTGGTACAGGTCATAGAATTTTAGCGCACAACTATTTGTCCCAAAACCCTTTCGGTAGTGTTGCGGTAATGAACTTAAGCGATAACCAATTCTCGAAGGCTCTCTTCTCCCCATCGTGTATGTTATCAGTCACCGTGTCACCTGAATATTCTGCGACTCCCTGGTCAGGTTTCTTCAGCTTTGTTTTTCAGGCGAAACATTCAACTTGTCCGTTATATTGCGGCACCATCCATGGCTGTTGTCGACTGTTCGATACTTATTTCTTCGCAGAATTGCTTGGATAGATCACCTGGTCAACCACGAACTGGTCACCATTGTCAGAAGCAAAAGTATGGGATTTAGTCATACCTTGCGAAAGTTTCTTGCAGAATCTCCAACATAATCGAGGTGACGCTTCTTTCAATGCTCCGGGTTTTGCAGATTTCTGACCAGGTTTGAATAAGCGTTATGCACAACAAGATAGTAATATTGATAGGACGAATACAGTCGATGTGAATCATATCCCAATACTTCGTTGATGTCGACCACAATTGGTGCACAAAACGATTTGATGTCGGAGCGACATTGGTGCACAATAGGTTAAGCTTCGTCGGCAATGTTTGGTCAAAATACAGAGCTTTTTGCTAGTGCTGATCGGTGGATGATGCGCTTGCGGAGTCATTCAGGAATCCTAACTCGATCGCAGAACGTAACACAGCCCAGAATAACTTGAAAAGTTTCTCGTCGGTAGAAAAGTTGAAAAACAGCTGCACTGGAGCTGAAGTGCACTTGCAGTGTTCGGCCAGCCGTAGCAGATGTAATGTGTTAACCGTTATAGGACCATTGGGTTGCCTTGGGTTTCTTTGGCAATCATATCTGATGTAACTAGCAAATTGGAGATCGAATCGTTCAGAATTGTCTTCTCATAGACTTACGTATTCCTCGTCAGAATTACCCTAGTGGTTCTTCACGTGTGTCCAAATTTAGCTTTTAACTAAATATAGACCTCTACAGATCTTCAGCAACGTATTTTCAGTGACTTCTTCTCCTTTCCCAGTTGCACTCTACAACCAGGCTTTCGAGCTTGAGGTTGGTGCTTGTTCTTCAGCCTCATAACTTTCTAATCAGCCTTGTCCAGATGTCTGCATTAGGCGTTGAAGAAACCTAAGCGTTTTGAGTTGGTCATTGGATTATAGCTTTTCGATCTGGAATGCTCCAGAATGTTTGTTGACCGATGCGGCCTATGACGAAACATCAACAGCACAGCAGAGTTCTTCACGTATTAAAGACACTGGTAGCGTGTGTTGAAGAGAAACTTTTGGCACCCGAACAGCTTCATTAGCTTGTTAACGGTGTTTTCGAGTTCACTGGGTAGGTGTATGACAGAACAAAGCATTGTTGATATAGAGTTCAGCTAGATTTGACTTTTGCTTTCTTGTCCAGATTGTTTCCGTGCTCCGTTGAATACGTTCTCGAATCAGGTGTACCGCGAACTCAAAAAATATGCTACCGTCCAGGCCGTCTTTAAATTTTCAACGATTTCGGTGGAGAGAAACTCAACGATCTTCTCGTTTCCAGCCTGATTAGAGTTACCTAATGAAGAGTTGCAATCTAGTACTGCTTAAAACTAGTTTTACTGTGTTCAGTTGATTTGCAGCAGCCGTGGTGAAAACAGTCAAGCACCTACGCTCTATGGTTTGTTCGTACTGCCAGTTCCATCCCGAAGCAAAGATGTTGGATATTATGAGGCACTGGAGAAAAGCGAGAGCGTCGAACGGAAGCCTGTTTCCTCCGCCCGACGGTGCTGTAGAAGTAGAAGAAGATCAAGAACAAGGTGGCCTTATCGCTTCGCGTCTTGGGCTGTAAGGTCGGAGGAACCGGCCAAACAGTAAAGGAGTGCCTGACCATTATAATGCAAAAGCGTCAGTTGAGGCCAACCGTGTCTGAGCAGCAGACCGTCACCCAGAAGAAGCGGTTGAAGGCAGACGACGAGACCTACTTGACGCTGGACGGCAACGACTGGCAGGGGACCACGTACTTTACGTCCACCACCAAGGAGGTAAGAGATGACCTCAAATATCCACATTTTCCACAATAAAGTAGCCGGAGAGGATCCTTCTTTGGCTGACGATCATCGAGAAGGAATTGTCAAAACCGCTGGTTTTTCTTCGTGGTTTGTACAGAAGGCCACCAACCCTCCTAACGGCCCCCAGCTGCAACCACTAGAAAATTCTTGAGTGAACCTCAAACAGTGGATCAACTCCAATAATTTCGTAGTTTCAACTGAGAAGCAGCTTATCACCAACCTGGTCGAGCCATCTAGCACGTTCTAGGACCCTCTGCTTCTGGTGCCGGTGAGGTTCTTGAAGAGAACGGATATCATTGCGCAGTCGTCCGGCATCCTTGCGACGCGGCTCCCTAGTTTCGTCAGGTGTACGATGGGAATCTCTCCAAGCAGTACATGTAGCTCGTGATTCATACGCCTCCTCCACCCTCCGCTTTCCGTTTGTACTCCGCCAAAAATAGCCCGCAACACCTTTCGTTCAAATACGGTAAGTTCACGCATGTCTTCCGTAAGCAAAGTTACAGTCTCAAGTCCGTAGAGGACTACCGGTCTGTTTAGCACTTGGTATATCGCCAGTTTTGTGCAGCGGTGTATGCTCCTAGATCAAAGAGTCTTGCGGAGGGAAAACTAGGCTTGAATTCGTTGAATCTCTTCACTCCTATCAGTGGCGGTGGTGACCAGAGATCCTAAATACACGAATTCATCAACCACTTCCAGTTCATCGCCGTTAATAGCGTTGTTTTTTCTGGAGCCTCTTCCTACAGTATGTTTGAGTTTCGAGTTTCGATACATTGATTGGTTACCCAGTTCTCCTAGTCTCCGTTTTAGGGATGGGCTAGGTTACCTCCGCCATCCCAAAGTTTCTGGTAATGAAGGAGAAGGTGGCGTCTGCGAAGGCTAGGAGTTGACTACTTTTGCTGAAGTTCGTGCCTCTTGTTTCGTTCGATCGCACCTTCAATAGCGATATTAAATAACATACAGAATAGTCGTGATTCGAAAGGATTCCCGAAGTGCTCCCGAAGCACGCACGTACTAAGTCACTCGCCCCAGAGGCGCTTTGATCAACCGCGTCAGTTTGTCCGGAAAACGGTGTTCGTTCGCGCTCGACTATATCGTATGCTGCCTTGAAATTCACGCAAATATGAACGGCTTTATACTAATAAATATATATAAATATGCTTGAACACTAGTACCATCTATAATCGATATTTCCAAATATCGCCTTCTAATAGGGGTGTCCCTTGGACAAGCTAGCATTTTATAACCTTTTCCTCTTTAGTTAAAAAGTGCCACTTTGTCGAACACGGAGACATTCCCCAAGTAGCACACGTTGTCACAATTGAGTCGCAGCGGCTGATATGCGACATATTTAAATGTAAAACTTCGGTTACAGTAACCTAAAATATAACAGTTGTGTAACCGAAATAGCGCAACTTATGTAACTAAATCTGGTTGCATTAACAGTTACTCAATAACCAATATGTAACATGTATAGTTACAAAATGGTTACTATTGAAGTTACACATAAACTGTAAATTGACTTTCAATTGGTGGCAAATTAGTTATCTTGTAACTTTTATTGCATAGCGAAAATGTAGCAGGTTTATTATTTCAATCTATGGCTGTCAACGTCAAGCAGTAAATTTAACTGTTGAATATAGAAGAGTGTATAAATTATTATTTCAACACAAATTTTAATGCAGTTTCAAATTTATGGTGAAATGCATGATTCTAGCTTTGAAAAATTCACGCGCTCTTATTTAATATAGCTTTTCGTTACTTACTTCTTTGAAAAATTGATGTTTTGTAAATCAAATATAAAAATTTAAATTTAAATTTTTTGATTTTTTAAATTTATTCTTAGCAATAATGAATTAGTGGAGCATTCACCTAGAAACCATTAAAAATCAAGTTGTTTTCGCTATCACTTCTATCACAGTAAAATTCATAGCCATTTTGCCTTTGGTTCTAACTACTACACCATCGTCCTTGAAGTTTTGTATCGTTTTCGGCATATTGCATGAAATGATTTTAAGCAGCCATTGTTCATTGTTCACATTGTTGATATCGGGAAAAGGTATATTTAAGTGATTGTTGTGAAAAGAAAGTGTTAATTTAATATCAAAGAATAGTTTCAGTTTGAATAAAACAGTTACCACCAGTGTTAATCATAGAAGGTTACATTTCAGTTACATTCTAGTTGTACGTAACCTTAGCCTTCGACCTGGTTACGGTTGGTTACACTGTAACCTATTTTCATTGCCGGTTTCGTTTCGATGTAACTTGATCGTTTTGACGTTTGAGAATAATCATCATTTGTTTACTTAATACCAATGTCTGGGCGGAGAAGATTCCAAGTACCATCAATTAAGTAAATAAACGCATTTACAAGAGCATTTCACAACCCGTGTACCAATTGTTTATCTTTACCATTAGCAATATTCTTCAGGTCTAGTTTTTCCTTAATCCGTTGTGTTTACAAGGAACAGTGAACAAATTGTTGCGAAAATGTTACTAGCCGACTTTTTTTGACTTCGTAACTGCTCGTAACGGAAAATTAACTGTTTTGCGACTAGCAAGTTGATGACAGTTTGGAAAAAGGTTTCATTTGTGTCACTTGATAACTATTTGGTAACTCGTAACTGAAAGTTGACTGTTTTGCGACGACCAAGTTGTTGACAGTTCGAAAAAAAGGTTTCAATTTGGTCATTTGGTAACTACCTGGTAACTTTTTGAGATTTTTGTCACTAGAAAACTAAAAAGTAACTATTTTTAATTTTATGTAACCTAACTCGTTACAAGTATCCTAAATGTAACTACTGTGCAACCTTTTTGTATTTTTTTATTTTTATGATTAGTTACAAGTGCTACTTGGGTCCCTTACTACCCCTAAATTTGACAAAAACTTTTGAAGCCTGTAAAGACTAGGACATTCACGTTGAGTGCTACGGCTGTTTGTCGGTGGCTAAGGTTCCGGACACTGTCGTCAGACTACCCGGGTGGGCGTCGAGGCTTTCTTGTAGAAGGCGCGTCCTGCGCGATTTTTGCATAATGCTAGGGCTTATCAAAGACTCATCGCCTTGCAAAAATCAGCTATATCTATTTGAAGAAATCTGAGAAATTGCGATGAGCAAACAGCACCACTCAAGGGACTATTCGGTGGATTGCTGTACAGCAGATCAAAAGAGAGTCAGTTGGCTTATATGTTGGTGTTTTTCAAGTGCTGCCTGCATACCGGCAATATAATCAATTTATGAAGTAAATGAAGTGTTCTTGTGTTTTTTTGGTGTTTCTGTGCCAATTTTCGAGTTTCTCCTTGATAAAAGGAAGGGCTGGTACCGTACCGAATGGCCGAAACACAAATGGCCGAATCACGTATGGCCGAGTTCCAACAACAGTCACAGAAGGCCGAATCACGGAAGGCCGAATCACGAAAGGTCGAATTTTCCTGGAATGCCTAAATCAACAAAAATTTTTTTTGATCATTTTGTGAGATCTTACACATTTTGAATACATCCCCCTGAAAAACTTTTAAAGTTTTCCCCTCTATTGCCTTTTGTTCCACTCACAGCTCTGTGATGATCCGCGTCATTAAAAGGTGAAGGAAAAATGCTTTTCATAAAATTCTGTACCTTAGTTTTAGAAAAACAAGACATACTCTGCGTCTTATTTTTTATTTTGGAAGATAGAATATAGATGATTGATAGTTGTTTCTTCCTCTAAGCGCGAATGATTTACGTTTATTATAGGGTGCGCGGCCTATTGATCGTGTCAGGAGCAAATGTTTCCTAGATGATTCAGGGTGAGAAGGCCGCGAGTGTGCGCCGGTGACCCGCCGTTGGAAGCGCCGGCCTCTGCGGGGTGCAGCCCCCCGCAGAAACCACTACTATTTAGGTGCATGCATTTTCCTAGGTTACTAAGGGATTATCCCTTAGTTAAGTCCGAACGAACGGCAGCGAGTAAGGACAGCATATACCCAACATTTGTGCAGGCTGAAGGCCGTGATTATTTGCGACCGACTATGACGCTCGGCCATTCGTGTTTCAGCCTTTTGTGATTCGATCATTTGTGATTCGGGCGTTCGTGATTCGGCCATTTGATATATTATGCCATTTATTATTTCGGCCATTCGTGATTCGGCCATTTGTGTTTCGGCCATTCGTAGGTAATCCAAAAGGAAGTAGAGTTGTTTTGTGATACCGTATTCTAAGCTGTTTAATTTCTAAAATAAGTGAATGTGAATATAATTGTGTGTTTTCCAAACCGCCATCGTGAGCGGATAGACATAAGCGATTACTTCTGTCTTTTCGGCCTAATAACGTGCTGGTGGAAAAACAGTTTTTTTGTTAGATTATAGTCACTTAACAGCTTGAAGATATGCAAATTAATAAGAATTTTTGTGTTTTAGTTTTAAAAGTAATCACGAGGCTCTTTCACGCGCAATGTGACACAACCATACACGGAATAGATGCAAAAATAGTGGAAAAATTGTTCAGCATAACAATTTGGCTTTGCTTGATGCAAGGTTAGAATGTTGCAATAATAAAATTCGTACACAATTTTTTTTTCTTTAAAAATTTGGCTCGGTTGATTGAAAATATAAGCTAACAATTGATAGTTTCTGTTCAAAGTGCCAGTTTCGGCTGTGACCAACACTGCAGCAAAGTTTTTACTATGAACCTCCGTTCGTTTGACCGTTTTCAATCGGACCACTTTTTAATTTGAACCCCGTTAGTTTGCCCGACGTTCTAATGTCATAACCCACATGACATCATTTGCTTATGAGGAAAATGCACATCCACCTGATTTGTTTGTACTTATCTAGCATGTTTAATATGTTTTTTTTTTACATTCCGTTTTTAGAAACGATTTTGATAGAAATTCGATCGGAGAATGAAATATTTGCTAACAATAACAAAGAGCAGTGCGACCAGTTCATACAAGTTTCAGCAAATTTGGGGCTGCCAGTTGTTCAAATTAAAAACCAGTCCCATTTGTTTGCATGAGGAATTGTTCAAATTAGCGGGGGTCCACGTAATTGCGTACTTTGACAGGCACAATTTCCAGTGCAGTGCAGACGAATCAAAATTTTCATTTCACATTGCTTTAAAGCTACAAAAAAGTGATTTTATAGAGCATTTCATCTGTCGCTTGTCAGTTTGTCCTTTCAAGTAACTTTATCGACTGTGACGAAGTGTAACGGTGCAAGGCGCCATAAAATACGACCTCGATTCCTCCCGTCTGAATCTTGAGATCTTTGGCAAATTGTGTGGCATACCCGGTTGGTTCGTTGTGGTTTCAGTTTCAAACGAAACTCTCACGTTACGTTTGTTGGTTGGTTGGTTGGTTGCTCAAGTCTTGGATTGCTACTGTTTATATGTATTTCAATAGTGAAACCCAATTCTAGCAGAAACTTGGCATCTGATTTGAAATTTATGCACAGACAAAATGGCACGTTCGGTGCTCGTGAACCACAAATTGAATAGAATGGTTTATAAATCATGATTCTCATTCACAAGGGGGTTTTCCCCCAAACCCACGCTCTGCTTGAGCTAATCATTTTCCGATTCCAATTCATCTGCTCTCGGGCTCGTTCGTTCTAAGGGAACGAAAAACCCCAAAAACACAGACAAGAAGTCGCTATCGGAGTTCGGAATCAAATGTTGATGTAGAGAGCCTCCCGCTTTTTTCCCTATATTTCAGACTAGAATTCTAATGACGATGCTGGTTGTTCTGGTTTTGTAGGAAAAGTGTAAATTCATGCTCGCCATTCGGTTCGATTCGGTGATGTCGAGATGCGGTCATGCGGTACCTATATGATGCTGGTTAATTCGAAATTCATTAAAGTTCGATGAGGACCTCCTCCGGTGAGCAATATTGAGTGCTGCAGCGGCCTGGACTGGGACTGGAACTACGGCCAATTGCACAGCAGGGTAGCCGAAGCGTGTGAGTATAAAGGAGCAGGCAAGGATTGTGAAAAGTGGTTCACATCTGCTTCAGAATTGGAACAAAAATGCGTGATATTTTTTTTCGATATGGCTTTTATGGCGTGGTTGGATTTTCTTTCTTATACGCTTCATTTTTTATCGATCACGTTAGCTGGTCGGTGTCGGAGATGGAATTACTTAAAACAGATTGCTTTGTCATTTTCGTTCATCGTTGTATACACCAAGGTGAGTAAAGATAAATGTTCAGTTTGAGTTTTATTTACAAACAAATTAGAAATAATTTCAGTTATGGTTCAGGATGTTCGTACCTTTTAAAACTGTCGAAACTGTGTCGCATATCCATAAAAACTATGAATTCATTCTAGTGGGTATCAACGAATAAAATACAAACGAATATGTATCCCTCAAACTCTCACATCTCACAAAGCCAACCAACTAGAAGTATTCAGCGTGGTAAATAATCATTAATACCGATTATTCCACGGCTCATTCCCTGAGCAATCATTTCCAGACGCCTAGACTGCCGACTAAAAAAATCCGCAGACCAAAATCGGAACCAGCAAGCTGCTGAGAGTTCCGTTTTTCGCCACCGGTTATTTGTTTGCGAAGGAAAACGCCATCATACGAGAGAAAATTAGATTACACAAAAAAAAAAATTAGAAGTAAATACCAAATTAGGCTTGAGCAGAGTAAACAAACGACACGCTAAAACAGTGCAGCAATTTGCCGTCATAATGTCCCCGCATTGTGTCCCATCTGGCTGTGCTGTGCTGTCCCATCTTTTCGCTCGCTACGTTACCGTAGCGCTAGAGTGGAGGACCACTTCACTTTCGAGTGCTTCTGAATAACTGTTTGCTAGATGTCAGGCAGGCTTTTTTGTCTCCAGCCCGGTCCCGGTCTTGGCTATCATTAATGGTGGGTGAAGCGGCAGATTTGCGGTCCGGAGCCGGCACACTTGATTTCGTTTGTGGGGATCATAACTGGGCGGAGTACAGATTTAATAACTAGCCGCATCAAGGACGTTCTTCTTTGTAATTCTGTAATAACTACAGACAATGTAACTACGATGATCAAGGGGTTAATAAAGCGAACGTACTATAGTTCCAACGTTCGACTGAGTTGCTCTACTTGTTCGAGCTTCGTCAGTAATGGTACAGCGCATAGCAAATTATGAATTTTTGATACAGTATGAATCCCTATTCTTGCCGTAATAAATTCTCCGTTGGGTAATGGAAGCGCGGTTGTTATGAAGAACAGCGCCGTGCATGACAAACAAAAACATGACGATGAAGCTGACAGGTTATCTTCGCCTCCGGTGGCGCTACACGCCGAACTCCATTTGGCTGCATAAAATATGACGAAATCTCTCCCCAGGCGAGGTCTGAGCTCGCGCTTTAAGAGGATTTGTCCTCGTTTGTGTATACAAATATGTATCTACCTACAAATATCGTACGGTGTTTGCAACATAAACAATTACAACGTTTAGGCTTTCTACATTCTACGGCGTAATCGCGGCAGTGCTTCCAAAACCGGCATAAAAATGAGTTCATTTCCTTTAATTTAACTTTGGCATAGGTAAAAGAAATACTTCGTAAATTTTCCAACACGGTTCTTAATCTGCATAATGGACCCAGCATTGGCCTACTCTAGGCTGGCGCATATAAGGTAATTGTTCCCCGGTGGCCTTCTAGAAGGCCATTAGACATTACCCGCGGCACAGGCCGCGGAGAAAGCACCATTGTTAATGCAACAGTATGTACTATAGGTATAAGCACAATGTGGATTCAACCCGCGAGAAAGCACTTACATTTTTCATTGCGCCTCCGTTCAGCTCGTTGTGTATCAGATGGGGATGCTGGCGAACAGGTGTTGCCGTCATTGTCGTCGCGGTTGAGCGCTGCTGTCTGCCATTATCGTTACCGTTCGGTTCTTCCAGCTCATCAGGACCGAGAACGGCATTATTGAGTCGCTTGTATTTCAGTAATCCAAAGCGCAACATCTTACTTGGAGATTGCGGATCAAGCTGAATAATTGATGGTTCCTTTCCGGCAAAATTACTCCCCTTTATAGCAAAACACTAGTTCATTCACTGAAGCCACAAAATTGCCAAACAGGCTCGATTGAAGTTTACACTCTCACGAAGCCGCAGTCCTCGCTAACATAAAAGGCCCGACTGTATAACACGTAATAGCGGTGATAAAAATCTCGGCTTCTGTTTTTCCGCCAACGGTCTTCTGGTTTCGCGCTTCAATGCTACAATTATCTACACCGTACGCTTCAGCAGGTAACACGCGCGTTTTATAGCTGTTTCAGGATATATTCCCAACGGTACTTTTGGACCTTTTTTGCCCTAATAATAAAACTTTCTGCCGAATAAAACTTGCACTTTTCACCGGGTCGTTCGTAATTAATCTCATAAATTCACACCAACTTCCCGTTGCTCGCACCGTCTGTTTCACGGTCGAAACTTGCGAAGAAAAGTTTCACTTTCTGCTCCAACCGAACGAGCAACTGTTGCAATAACTCAATTTTCCAGAGAAGAAAAAAAATGTATTTATTCACCGAAGAAGCGCACGTGCTGCTTAAAACTTAAGATTGAAAAGCGAAAAGTAATGCTACCAAAACAAAACCGTTCGCGCCGAGCGCTGCCAGAGGACTGACTGATTGGTGAATCACGTAAAAACATACAAGCCTCAGCCAGCAGCAGCAGCACTGTTGATATTCAGTCCACCCACCCAGCCAGCCAGAGCATCGCGGCCGTACCGTAACGATACGAGAGAAGGGAGCATCAACAGTATGCTGCACAGCCAACATAATGTATGCAACAGGACGAATGAGAACGGGAAATGGAAAAGGAAAATGTTTTCCGAAAATTCTCTCTCGCGCTCTCTGGTGTTTTTCTGTTACTCTCTCTCTGTCTGTTTCCAGTTGCATGTGGCTGTCGTAAACAACGATCAACTGTGGTAGATTTCGTTGCTGCGCTTTGACAGGGTTGAAGTTGAAGTTAAAGTTAAATGTCGATCGTAAGAATTGTTAGAGAAAATACAGAGGAGCTTGTTCGTAGTAATCGTCTATTTTTGTACTATTAAATGTAAAATGGTTTTGTACATTAGACAACATTTGACACTAAATAATAAAACAACAACCCATTAAGTTAAAATATTGTTAAGAATAGAGTAAAATCAGCAAAAATTGGTACTTTTCGATGAAAATTAGGGAAGGGGTGGGCACCATGAGATTCGCCGGAAAATTTTGCAAGAGATCACTTATATTTCATCAGTTGGTAGACCATTTCTGAATCTCGCTCCTTTTTAAGTCAGTTTTCCCCATAGTGCAATGAAGTGTTAATAAAGTCCTTTTCAAGTTTCGAAATTACTTCGCACTTTCGAATAATCTCAGGAGTGAAATACCACATTAGTCGGCATAATAATGCATTATATCGCTCAAATAACTAGCACACCTAAATAATAAAACTATAAAAAATTGAACGAATTTGTTGCTTTTATTTAAATATATATAAAAGTATCCAGAACATCACAATTTATTATGCTGATTCTATGTTGAAAATGCATCTTTTTCATTAAAATACATTATTTAGTCATGAAAATGTCCGGAAACTTCAGGTAGAAGTGTTTAAACATACTTTCGCTAACAATTCAGTTTAATTTACGCATGCCCCCGATATTCAAAACGCCATATCTCTCAAACTACCAATATTGTTTTTTCTAGTTAAGTGATTCTTGTGTAGAATTTTCTGGTGAACATTTGAAGCATATTTATTTGAAAATGAAATTGTGGGTGTTTTGAGTTATTCGCATTTTTCGTTTTAAATCGCAAAAAAATATATGATTTTGACAAAGTAGATAAAAACTGATAACATCATTCGAAATTCGATTACGTGGCCAAAAATCAATAGAAACAGTATATTGGCATGTCTTCACATCAAACAGTTTCAGAGATATTTGAACCCGAAAATGACTTTTTTTGAAAATCTGTAAAAAAGGAAGTAGCGCCACTGGTAGGGAGATTGATCAATCGGCGCAATATTTTAGGAAATTGGTTGTGGGGTCGGAATGAACAATTATGCCAACTTTGGTTAAAATCGCTGATAGTCGGATCCATTTTTTCCGATTTTTGTGTACGTTTGAGATGGAATGACCCATATTTGATAGAAACAGATTTTTTCTACATTCAAAACATAAACGTGTTTACAATCATTTCACAACGCTAACTCTTAACGAATTGTCGCATTACAAAATTATTTATCCGTTTTTAAGCAAACCTTTATCAACACAATCATGTATTCGGTTGGTGAAAGTGAAGCACTCTGGTGAACGTTGAATGTGGTAACGAGGAATAGCCTTATCGGCCTTGAGCGTCAGGGGTAACTCTTGATGGTTTGCCGATTCCTCAGCCTAGTGAGTGGTTGTACTCCAGATTACTTACTTACTTAACTGGCTTGCCGGCCTAAAACAAAGCCTGTTGAACAAGGTTTCTCCATATAATTCGGATGTAGGTTACCGCTCTCCAATTCCTCGGACACCGAGTACTCTCCGCCAGATCTCGCTCCACCTGGTCTAACCATCTTGCTTGCTGCGCTCACCAGCTTTGCAGGGTAGTTCTACGGCATTCTTGCAACATGCTCTGCCCATCACCCAGTAAACCATTTGGTTTGTATATCTCGATTGCAACTGAGGTATACGAAATCATATCTGAACGAAAAAAGTTATATTTCACGCCATATAGGAACATATATGTACCAAAGTGGAGGCGATATACGTGCGAAAATTTTGACAACGATTTGTAATTCTATTTTGCGCAGTTTTTATAACACGCAACTAAATACTCCTGAATATATGATTATAATTATTATTATAATCAAATATTGCAATTGTCTATCCTGCTTTATAATTCACAGTCATGAATTGTATATGAAGACACGCACGACTGCAAAACAACTTATTGTTCACTTCGATTTGACATATTCTAATCATTATACAATTCCAATGTGAAATTGACATGAAAACGATTTAATGTGAACTTTCTATTACGATTTTGTGTTATCTGGGCATATCCATCCAGCTTTAACCACCTTTTGAATACTGGGTTCGCCATAGAACTGTACGAGTTCATGGTTCATCCTCCGCCTCTTTATTCCGTTTTCCTGTATGCCGCCGAAGATCGTTAGCACTCGTAGTTCGAAAACTCCGAGCGCTTGCAGATCCTCCTCGAGCATTGTCCAAGTTTCGTCGAAAACAACCGGTCTAATAAGCGTCTTGTACAGAGTGCACTTTGTATGGGGACTTCGTCTGCTCGACCGCAATTGCTTGTGAAGCCCATAGTAAGCACGATTTCCGCTGATATTACGCCTCCGAATCTCACGGTTGGTATCATTGTCCGCCGTTAACAGTGAGCCAAGTTAGTCAAATTTGTCGACTAACGGGTAACAACTAAAATTTTGGAATTTTTTCGCGGCCTTTGCTCTCAACAACAAACGACCTCAGAGAGAAATGAGAGTATGTATGTGATAGCTCTCTCTCTCTCTCTCTCTCTCTCTCTCTCTCTCTCTCTCTCTCTCTCTCTCTCTCTCTCTCTCTCTCTCTCTCTCTCCTATTTTTGCTAATATTTTTTGTTCGGTTTATCCTTACCCAGTTTTGCTAAAAATGGCGTCGAAACAAGAAGCATTTCGGGAGCGCGTTGTAACTTCTACGAGTTGCAACAGAAATCTCAGCAAAAAGTATACGGCACAACATTTAAAAAGCAAATATGTTGCGGCTTCGACTGTATCCAAAGATGCCCAACAACTATTCGCAAGCAAGACAGTGGAAGACCAGCCAGAATTATGGACGCAAAAGGACATCGTTCTCTTTCTCGTTTCTTCAACAACAAGCCCTCTGGTTTGGCTACCAATTAAGGTGCACCAGACGAATGTTTAAAGAAAATTTTAATCCCGTTTCTACAAAAACATCATGCAGATGAACAATACGTGTTTTGGCGGGATAGAGCATCAGCGCATTACGCCAAAAAAGCACAATCGTTCCTAATCTATTCGATCCCATTTTTACCCAAAAACCACGACCCAAAAAATCTGTCTCAGTGCGCCCAATCGAAGATTTCTACGGGATTTTGAGTTCCTTGGTGTACAAAAATAACTGGGGAGCCACGAATTGCCAAAAGTTGATTGATAGAATCAAGAGATGCATTCGCAAAGTTTACATGACGGCCGTACAATGCTCCTGCTTCGACGTCAAACGAAAGCTTCACCGAACAGCCGATTGCGGGCCGTTTTCAAATGTACACTAATTTTTTTTTCAACAATGGATAATGCATCTTTAATTTCGGTTAATCAGATTTTCTTCATGTATCTTTGTCTTTTTTTGACAGCTTGAGAAAAAAATTCCAAAATATTAGTCGCCACCCGTTACCGCAAACTCGTCGCCGTTGATCAAAATACTACTGCCCAAGCGGCGTCGTTCGGCGTCGGTTCCGCTGGCCAGCACACGCTATGTCCGAAGGTACTTATTATTTAACTTTCATGCACCTCAGATTTCTCTTCACAGGATGTTAGTATTGGTCAAAACAACTAATTTAGAAAAGGTCTTAAAATATTCTATCTTGGGTTTTTACAAAATTCAATTTTTAAGGTTATATAGAGGTCATTCCCTCTCAAATGATCATATCTGTTGTAATCGACCACCTCCGATTTCAACCAAATTTGGTGTTATTGCTCATTCAGTTTCCCAAAGTTTTGTACGGTTTGATCAATCCAACTTGCAATGACACGCAATGAAAAATGAGATTTTTCGAAAATCTAAGAAAAATGGAGAAGCGTCACTGCAAGGGGGATTGATCAATCCATACAAAACTTTGGGAAATTGATTGTGGGGTCAGAATGAGCAATAACACCAAATTTGGTTGAAATCGGAGGTGGTCGATTACAACAGATATGATCATTTGAGAGGGAATGACCCCTATATAACCTTAAAAATTGAATTTTGTAAAAAACCCACGATTGAATATTTTACGACCTTCTCTAAATTAATTGTTTTAACCAACACTAACATCCTGTGAAGAGAAATCTGAGGTGCATGAACTCAGAGGTCGGGAAATGAACTAGAATAGCACCAGTTCATTTGAAAAACATTGAAAAGAGTTGAATGTCATCGAATTCGTACCGTGTTGAAACCAAAAACTGTCTTTTACCTGATTATCTCCTAGATTCACAAAAACATGTTCATTTACTATTGCGCAAAAAGCGTAATTTTTCAACGATGGTGTCTTTAGAGAAGTTTATCTGTAAAATAAAATATAGTGCATCTTCTGTGCACTATTAGGGTGATCATAAATTCACCTATCAGGGTGATATAAACTTTTGTTGTTTTGAATACGTCCAAATTTTTTTTTTCTTCAGAAAAATTGTAGAACATTCCAAAATGGGAAACTTTGCTGAATATAGTAACTGTTCCTAGACGTTCCGTGAGATAAGGATTTCTTTTAGCTGGCCACAACGAAACTCGCTTCCGTTGTTTTAGTAGTAGTAGTAGCAGCAGCTTTAGCTGTAGATTTATTTATAATTAGCATTAAGAAGTTTAGCATGTATAGATATAAGTTTAATCACTCACAAAAATCGGTTTGCACGTGTATTTTCGTCTTAGGAACAAATCTAACCTAAACTTTAGTTTTAAGTAGGTTATCTAATTATTTTTGCTGCATGATTTTAATTAGGTATTTTTTAATAAATGAGAGAAAATAAATTTACTTTTAATATAGGAAAATAATTTAATTTTTATAAATATTTAAGATATTTTTAGCAGCTTTCTCACCTCACACAAAATATAACTGAACTGTTCAACGTTTGCTTTATGTATGAAACAGGAAGTTGCTAATGCCAACCTCCAGTTGACAATCTCGATGACGAGTCGATGCCCACCGTTACAGTAGCGTGACCAGAAGTGCTACCAGTATTAACAGTAACTATATATCTTTTGCTAGTTGCGAGATATAATAATTTGTTTAAAAATGAAACTTAAAAATCAATTTCGTACAATAACTTTGCATCCAATTTTTTATTGCTTTCAACTGGTCTCCATCGGCAGTTGTTTGACGCTTGCGTCAGTGGAGTGAGCGTTGTTATGCTTGTTTTACTCGCTCGGGTGAGTGTAGGCATTGCTTGCTTCTCGATTGATTTGCAACATTGCTTCACACGGCTCTATATTAGGTTATTTCCAAGTTTTGGAATGAGCATAAGCTACCAGAAGAATTGATGGAAGGAGTGGCATGTTCGATGTACTAAAAGAATGTTCAGCTCATGCTGCTGCAGTTATCGCGGTAACGCTGGTACACGTCATCTGAAGGCTCTCTCCCAGATCCTGTTACAGGTGTTACGCCGGTTGCCACCGATAGCACGATAGCACCGATAACTAATGATAATTTTAAAAGTTGAACTCATAGATTGTTGATGCATCGAATTGTAGCATAATATTCGACCTGATAATGCTCAAACTTAGTCTTCATACGAAGTATACCTGGGTTATAATGGGTTAATCATTCCTAGCTATAAACAAATAATAAAAGTAGTATGCCCCCGATTGTGATACAAGCTTGGTTTTTACCTTTGTTATACTATAACAAAGGTTTAAAAATTGGTCGAAAAAAAAACGAAATTGATCCGAGGCGAAGTCACATATACCAATCGATAGGGTTCGACGATTTGAGCAATGTCTGTGTGTGTGTGTGTGTGTGTGTGTGTGTGTGTGTGTGTGTGTGTGTGTGTGTGTGTGTGTGTGTGTGTGTGTGTGTGTGTGTGTGTGTGTGTGTGTGTGTGTGTGTGTGTGTGTGTGTGTGTGTGTGTGTGTGTGTGTGTGTGTGTGTGTGTGTGTGTGTGTGTGTGTGTGTGTGTGTGTGTGTGTGTGTGTGTGTGTGTGTGTGTGTGTGTGTGTGTGTGTGTGTGTGTGTGTGTGTGTGTGTGTGTGTGTGTGTGTGTGTGTGTGTGTGTGTGTGTGTGTGTGTGTGTGTGTGTGTGTGTGTGTGTGTGTGTGTGTGTGTGTGTGTGTGTGTGTGTGTGTGTGTGTGTGTGTGTGTGTGTGTGTGTGTGTGTGTGTGTGTGTGTGTGTGTGTGTGTGTGTGTGTGTGTGTGTGTGTGTGTGTGTGTGTGTGTGTGTGTGTGTGTGTGTGTGTGTGTATGTAGTGATTTTTTCTATCGCCTGTTTCTCAGAGATGGCTGAACCGAATTGTTCGCTATTACTTTTGTTTGAAAGGTATTATTGTCTAGTAGATCACTATTGAGTTGTTTCGTGATACGACGTTTCGTTTAAAAGTTATGAGCAAAAATGTGAAAACTACGTGACATGGGTTTCTCCTGAATGACATGACAGATTTCAACGTTCTTAGTATCAAATGAAAGCTCTTGTTAAAGCTAAATTGTTCAGAAATTTTTTATTGAAAACAAACAAGTAGTTTAAAAGTTATGCTTAAAAAACCTGTTTTGACAAGGTAATAATTATCGCCTGTTTCTCAGAGATGGCCAAACAGCTTTATGCGCTATTAGTCTCATTTGAAAGGTAATATATCCTAATAGATCACTATTGAATGATTTTTTGATAGGACGTTTATTTCGAAAGTTATGAGCAACCGTATACACCACACCAAAATTAACAATAATTTATAATGGTTTTAAACAAGATAATTTACCTACTTTCAATTATTTTAATATCAAACGAGAGGTTTTGACACTACGAATATATATGCAAAATTTCATAAGAATTGGTTTTACCGGTCAAAAGATATTAACCCTCGAACACTCGCGCCAACTTTTGTAACACAGTTACTCGCGCGCACAATAGCCCCAAACCAAAGAAAACATGCGCACTAGAGTTTTGATTGAGAAAACTGGGTTTTAGGTTTATCGAACCTTTGGAAGAGTTTCTAGAAATTGAAAGCTCTATCGTCTGGTGGAATTTAAATTTTGATTAATCCCCCTAAAAGTGAAATAAAAAATATATTTTTCTTCAGTTTCAATATAACACATTGATGTGTTCTGCAAAGTTATAGAGCATATTATTATAAGAAATTTTGCAAAAGACAGTAACCTTCGATCTCTGCAGCGAAGATAGAAATATTTTATTTATTGTATATGAATTTGTAAAATCAGTTTTTCTATTTTTGCTCTTTTTGTAATTGTTGTTTGACTTTTTGATGTACTACAAAATTGTACAAATAATAAAAATACACAACTTTGCTAAAAATAGTATACTTCTATGTTTGCTTGTTTAGGAACTGTAGAACTTTGATTATAAAGAATACCCTAATTTTGACTCCGAATTACGCGCCTACCAGCAGACGGATATATTTTAAACATTTTACATTTGCTGATAGTTTTGCTGCATAAATTTTCCCAACAATTTAAATTATTAATGCATTGAATAATTATGATATTTTGCTCACAATAAGTTTGTTGAAGAATATACGTTAGTTAAACGATTTGTAACTTTATAACAATATGGCGTTGAAAAACCTACACGTGTTGCACAAAATACAACAGCGTGAGTTAAATAAAATTGATGAAAATTATTCAAGAAAAATTTATTGATGTGATTCAAATAGAATGGCATTACAGGAAACTATGCATAGTTCAAAAACCTATAAACTAGACCTTTACTGGACAATGTATATGCTAGCTAAAGGATAAGATTTCCTCTTACAACTTACTTTTATTTGGACTTACTCAGATTAATAACAACTTACTTATCCTTACTCAGCAATTTCATGAAAAAAGGACCTATCAAAATTTAAAAGTGTTCCTATTTTGTTCGAATTTTGTAAACTTATTCAATTTTCAAAAATTTTATGTAAACCAACGCACTACGCAACGATAACCAATAGATGAATTATGTTCCGAAGACGTGTCGATTTCTATCTCAAATAGCAAGTAAGACCGTATAACAAAGGTTCCTTTCACCACTAGGTGGATTAAATCGGGTTTTTGGTTATAGCTTTTGAACGGATCGTCCAATTTTCAATCTTTTGAGTATTTGAAAGTTTGAAAATATACAGATCTTTTTGCTAAACACAGCATATTTTTTCGTTTAAAACAAAAATGTTCAAAACAGAAATGCTAAATTGATACACAGGGTATTTTTTGATAAAAAATTAATTTGTCTCCGGTTGTGAAACACTTCAGAAAATCCATAAAGAAGAAAAAATACTTGATGAGGAAATTGTGAAAAAAAAGTATTGTGTCTGTCAGTCTGGACGATCCTTATAGACCAGAAAACTACTGAACCGATCGGCTACAGTGATATGAATCTACAGGGATATTTGAGATCGAAAAGATCCTCTGAAAAATCCGTGACGTTGCAACGGACAATGTGTTGTTTGTAGATAGCCAAATCCATTCAACCAGTAATAACCAGTAGCCTCGTCATTGAACACAATTTCGCAATACACTCAAGTCGCTTTTTACGCGAAGGATACGTCCCGCGTAAATCAAAACCGCGTAAATTCCGAAACTCGCGTAAAAAACCGCGAAAATTCCGAAATTCGCGTAAAAAAACCGCGCAAAGAGCGACTTCAGTGTATTACAATCACAAAAATGGTACATCGTTCCTCAATCTAGACCCTTATTGTTACAAACAGTAAAGCGCTTCGGAATAACAAGTACTGGAAATATAAATAGTTTGAGCACTACTTATGCGACAGAACTCAAAAGACAGTTTTTAATGATTTTATCTCAGATCCCGTGAGAAACACTCTAGGTGTACCTCAGGGGAGCGTATTGAGGCCTCTATTATTCATTATGTACATTAATGACATGAGACGAGTCTTACGTTTTTGTGGCATCAATCTTTTCGCTGATGATAAATATCTATCAATCACTTTGGTGTTGTTGACTGGTTTCGTTCGTTTTAATTTTCGTCATTCAAAAATGAAAATAACTCACGCAAGGCATTGTCGTTATTCTACAGCCAGGAAAACTTGCCTGACCTGCAGAAATTTTGCAGAATAACATTTGTCATGCCGTCCTGCACAAATACATGCGCGCTAGCTTTGTAAATATTGTTGTTATTTCAAGTTCGGACGATGAAAAATTTTGATGGACGGATTTTAAAACGGTACGACGAATTCAAGAAATAAAGTCAGTTGCGTAATTTCAATAATATGCTTTAATAATCGCTTTTCAGTGATTTCCAAGTTCACGGATCGGAAGGTAAGTGTGTTTTAATCAAATCAGCACAACAACTTTTGCAGTATTCATTAAATCCATCCAACAAATGATGTAAATTAGAATGGCTTTACTTACTACGACGGGTATTAAAACTTACCTAAAGGAACCAAGAAATTGAAATCTTTAAGAAGCAGTCCAATATTCTTTTCATTTGTTGATTAAACATTGCATTAAAAGCTCTCTCGTTGTTATCGTTATGGTCTGCATCGTAATACATACGATGAAAACTAAGGCACCCATCTCATTCTACTTGATAAAAGAAAACAACATTACAAAAGAGATTCTATTCACGCTATCAAGGCGATTCCCTGGTGGAGTGGGTGGCGTCGAACCATACCAACCCGAAGTAATCTTCAATGTTCCGATGGTTAATCTGTACAAGGTTTTCTATTATAGGCTGTCCATTTTTCGAGATAACTGTCTGGTAGCAGGTCCTCCGGGGCAGGACTCTAAATGCTGGCAGAGAGCACGTGCTGATAATGTCATTGCTTTGCACTTTCCACCGCACCAGCGCTGCAGCAAGCGCGCGGCTGTCTCGCCTTCGCCTTATCAGAAACGGAATGATTTAAGCCGGTCTGTACGCTTGATACGTTTTCGTTGTTTCTGGTCTGGTACGCGTCGTTTTTCAAGGTTTTATGTTTGTGATAGATAAATTTTATTACACCCAACGCTTCAGTGAAATTCGGTGTAATCATTTTTTCTTGACGCCTCCTGTGGCCGTAGGTTCTTACAGCAGCGGCGTTGGGCTGTTGGTTACAGCTGAAGTTGAAGAAGAATGAGTATTTTATTCGTTTTTATTGTTTCGCTATCACATAAAGCGTGAGTGCAATGTCTAGTATTGTGGTTCGTAATGCCTATGCCTATAGTCATAAATGTAAATGAATTTCACGTTGTTATCGTTGATTTATTTGATAGGTTTCAATGAGATAGCATCATAACAAGTTATAGTTTTAGAAGCGATATTTTTGATTGAAGCATGATGGTGCTGCATGCGAAAATATTTGTATTTCCATCTCAAGGTTATTACAAAATGTTATATTTTTTTTCAAAATGTGAACAATATTTTGTTACTATAATGTTTCAGCTAAACTATCGCGTCTTGTCACTTCTTACTCAAAGCATACGTTCCCTCGCGCAGTAAAAGCCTTCGGTCGGACGGTGCTAATAAACCCATCAACGCTCAATAAATCTCCGATCTCCCT
Organism: Sabethes cyaneus; assembly: GCF_943734655.1. NCBI lineage: Eukaryota > Metazoa > Arthropoda > Insecta > Diptera > Culicidae > Sabethes > Sabethes cyaneus. Next base: position 42,647,901 of record NC_071355.1, read on the forward strand.
AGTAAAAGTGTAAAACTTCCACGCCCTAACCACGTACAAATCGGTAATTAATGTGCCAAACTACGCATATACCAAAAGGCCAAATAAAGCGAAAGCAAACCGCCCCCACTGCGTGCGTACCAACTTCATTTACTTTGTCCCGAAAAAGGGCGCTCTTTCCCTCGGCAATCGTTACGCAGCCAAGCATGGAGAACCAAACAACTAATTTCAAATTAGGATCGTAATGAATACCTTATGGGATTCCAACTCCGAATGAATTCATTTTTTCTTGTTCGCTGCCGGTTGGCTGCTTGGTTGGCCTGCAGCATGGGTTCGCGTCGAAGGGATTTTCCCTCGATATTTTTCCGCCGGCAGCGTGGGTTTACTGAATTGCGTTCGTTTGTACCAAAGTACATCGATCTTTTCACTTTCATTTGCCCCATCAGCATCGCATAATACGTTGTCGACTTATCTTTACACGGAAACATGTAGTAGGTATAGGGGAAAGTTTTTCTTGTTTTTCCATCATGTTTCACACCATACGCCTGGCATGCTGCAACCAGAAAGGAAAACTCAACGCTTGCTTCAACCTTCTCCTTTTGCTAACTTTTCATTAGTTAGGATTTAGCAAGTCAAAGTTTGTTATGACAGACCTTTCCGTTTTCCACCTCGCTAGTTCAAAAAAGTATGAACAAATATGCACACCGATGTGGTACATCGGAATCATGTTGTGAAAACAAATTTATTGTTGCACATTTTTCACAATCTCTTTGCATGCTTGCTAGTTGAATAAACACCGAGGCAGAGTATTAGAAAAAAAAAACAAGAGCAGAAATTTTTAGGTAGGTACATCGCGTCGAAATTTCAACCCTCCAGGCTATACCGCCCATCAGCCTAAACACCGGCAGGCAGCTTCGCGATGTTCTTTTCGTGTGTGGTTTTCTTCAAGGTCCGGTGAGCCATCATAGCATGTGAAGCATAAAAAGTGCTTAAGCTTGTACAAAAAATATTTCCGTATGACGTACATACGTTGTTGCTGTGCTGTCAAAATCCAACATAGAGAATCACAAGTGTTGCATATGAACAACCTAAATCGTTTGAAGTTTAAAATGAACGGAATGAGTGTTGCTCGTCACTACCTAACATTTACCAACATTTATTATTTTAAGCTTTGGTTTTATCCTGAATAGTTCACAATATTTATTTCTGCATAAATATTGTAAACTAGTTGAGCCCGAATTTTACGAACCGGAAAATATAAATGTCTGTTCAGAATTCAGAAAACTTCAGATACTTTCCATTGACCAGTGTTTGCGAAGATGTTTAATCTTTGTATTAGTTCTTTGAGTTCTTATATTGCATAAAATAGCTCTAAGATATTGTACATAAAAGAGTCATAGCCGGAAACTGAAACCAATCGTTTTTATGGTCGTATTGGATTTTATTTAACTGAATAATAACATCTGGCTGTTTGCAACATTTATGTAGTCTGATTAGAGTACATAAAATGTTGCTTAGAAAATTCTCGATCGTTTGCTATCATTAACTCATTTTTTAAAATTTTGCGACTTGGTCCGGTCTAATTTAACACCGACCATATGATATCACGACAAGCAATCGAGTTGAGCAGGCGAGTCGAGCAGTTGGGTCGAGCAGTCAAATCGAGCAGTCTAGTCGAGCAGTTAAATCAAGCTGTTTAGTTAAGCAGTCCGGTCGAGCAGTTGAATCGAGCAGTCGAATCTAGCAGTTGAATCGAGTAGTCTAGTCGAGCACTTGAGTCGAGCAGTCCAATCGAATGGTTTAGTCAAGTAGTCAGGTCAAGCGGTTAAGTCGAACAGGTGAGTCGAGCAGTTCATCCGAGTAATTGAGTCGAGTAGTCCAGTCGAACAGTTTATTCAAGCAGTTGAGTCGAGTAGTCCAGTTGAGTAGCTGAGTCGAGCAGTCGAATTGAGCAGTCGAGCAGTTGAATCAAACAGAAGTCAAGCAGTTGAGTTGAGCAGTCTAGTCAAGCAGTTAAATCCAGTTGTTCAGTCAAGCAGTCCAGCCGAGCAGTTAAGTCGAGCAGTCAAGTTGGGCAGTTGAACCGAGCATTCGAGTCAAGCAGTTTAATCGAGCAGTCCAGTCGAGCAGTTAAATCAAGCTGTACAGTTAAGCAGTCCGGTCGAGTAGTTGAGTCGAGCACTTGAATTGAATAGTTTAGTCAAGCAGTCTAGACGAGCAGTCGGATCAATCGGTTCAGTTGAGCAGTTAAGTCTAACAGTTGAGTCGAGTAGTCCAGTCGAGCAGTTAAGTCGAGCTGTCGAACAGTTAAGTCAAGCAGTTGAGTCGAGCAGTCGGGTTGAGTTGCTAAATCGAGCAATTTTGTCGAGCTGTTGAATCAAGCTGTCAGTTGAGTCGAGCAACCTATTCGAATAGTCCAATCGAGTAGTTGAATCAAGCAGTTCATTCGAGCAGTCGAGTCAAGCAGTTGAGTCGAGTAGTCCAGTCGAGCAGTGGAATCAAGCAATTGAGTTGAGCAGTTGAGTCGAGCGTCGAATCGAACAGTTGAGTCGAGTAGTCTAGTCGAGCAATTGAGCCATGCTTTCCAGTCAAGCAATCCGGATAGTCCAGTCGAGCAGTTCAATCGTGCAGTTAAGTCCAACAGTCGGGTCGAGTAGTAAGTCAAGCAAATGTGTCAAGCAGTCGAATCGAGTAGTTAAGTCGAGTAGTCCAGTCAAGCAGTCAAGTAAATCTGTCCAATCAAGCAGTTGAGTCGAGCAGTCGAATCGAACAGTTCAGTCGAGCAGTTCAGTAAATCAGTCCAGTCGAGCAATCAAATCGAGCAGTCTAATCGACCAGTCCAGTCGAGCAGTCTAGCAGTCTCTAATCATTATACAATTCCAATGTTAAATTGGCATGCATACGATTTAATGTGAATTTTCTATTACGATCTTGGGTTAACTGGAGCCCTTTCAAGCCCTACCTAGTGCATCATCGAAGATCTAAATCAATAATGACAATCGATGGCTATACCTAGAAAGAGGAGGTGCGAACCCGAGCATCTGTTCCTCAGGTGAGGGGCGGCTCAAACAGCGTCAGAGCAAGTGGCTGAATATGAAGCGTTGTATCCCGCAAGCTACATCAAAGATGGCAGACCATTCAGCAGCGGGATATATGCATTGCGAAGCCGGTAAGGTAGTATACCGAAACTCCCATCTACCACGATAAACGAAGATGGAAATACGACACGGAGCAATTGGCATTGGACCCGGCAAAGATCAACGAAACGATTAATGGATAATAATTGGAAAATTGGTTCCTAGAATGTCAGAACTTTCAGAACAGCTCGAGACTTACATCGACTCGGAGTAGAGATCGCGGCTATTTAGAAAGTTCGATAGCCAAATTTCGGAGAAAGGGAGTTCCTTGCAGTAGAATATGGGGTCGGTTTCGTAGTGCTGAGAAAGCAAAAGCAACAAGTTATTCGCTGAAGACCCGTAGATGACCGTATATGTGTGTTGCGAATGAAGGGTAAATTCTTCAACTACAGCCTAATCAACTGACAAATGATAAATCTGATGATGCTGAAGACGAGTTCTACAACAGTCTCGAGAGAATCATCATCGGAGATGCAAATGCGCAAATCGGGAGGGAGGAATTCTTCTGTACTGTCATTGCTAGATTGTCGACCCACGATAACGGTTTGAGGCTCATAAGTTTTGCCGCGGCCAGAGGAATGGCCATCTGTAGCACCTACTTACCACGTCTGAAAATTCGTCTGAAAGCACTTCACAGAACAGCAGGAAGAAAGGGAAGATATGAGTGGGCTGTGCAGGAACTGCCATTGCAACAACTGCGACTACTGCGAAAGAGATGGTAGGCACGACGCATGGAAGACAGTGTAACAGCTGGTTTGATGCCGAGGCCCAGAGAGTGCCAGATGAGAAGAATCAGGCCAGGTGTCGCATGCTGACTGTGGTTACAGGTCAGAACAGAGAACATTATAGACACTTAAGCTGCGTAAAAAAGAACCCACCGTTTAAAAAACGCTAGTACGAGGGGCACTGCTCGCTGGCGTAGAGGAGAGACTCGCCAGCAACGATGCACGTAGTTTCTATAAAACGGTGAGAAACAGGAATTGTGCCATATCTGTAATTGCTTACTAACAAAACGGCGGTACCAGCCAGGTGGAAAGAACACTTCCAGATGTTGTTTGAGTGGAGAGGTAAACACGAAGATCAGCAGAAACATGATAAGAATTGTAAGCGATGGCGAGGCGACTAAGACAATCAGTGAGCAGAAAAACGATAAAGCTGCCGGGAAGGACGGCATCCCGGCCAAACTTCGAAAAGTAGAGAGCGAGCGGCTGTACGAAGAAATCCACCAGAACATTGTACCTTGCAGAATCATCATCTGTTTGTTGACTTTAAGGCGGTGTACGATTCAGTCAAACGATGGGGGATGTGGGATGGGTCAAAATCATGCGTCAGAATAACGAATGAAACCTCAGCCTCTTTCGTGACGTTGGATGGACTGAAGCGTTTAGCGAGTTAACTTTTTCGGTTAGCAGATTAGCGGTTAGCGGCGTTGAATTTTCAGTTAGCGGTGGCCACCAATGCACATTTTGTCATCCTCAATTGTTATCCGGTTTTCTTAACAGTTCCGCCTTATTCACCATTCAACAGTACATCGAAATGTGTTTTCCAACGCCTGGCCACCGCCTGGTAATCTGGTTCTCTTCCTGGTCGTTGCACATAACAGGAGTTGGTGAGGTTCCTGATTCCGTTGATCGTTTTAAAGAAGCTTCTCGTATCTCGCCTCTCGAAGCAATTCTCCCTATTGATGGGTAGACTCTTTTAAAAGTGTATACAAAAGGCTTACATGTATGCTAGCGCCGTATCGTGAGATCACTTGGAAATATTTTCCAGACCTTGTTTGCCTGAACAACAATCCCGAAGAATATTCATCTGTCTCAATCAACATCAGAAAGTACTTCTTCTTCTTCAGCATAGAGCCGGGGTGGCTCGTGCTGTTTCAAGCACTCGTCTCCATTCAACTCGGTCTTGAGCCACCCGTCACCAATTTCCTAGTCGTCTCAGAAGTCGCAAATCGCTTTCGACCTGTCCCCCGTGAGCAGCGTCACGGCTTCAAGTCCTTAAAGAACTACCGGTCTAATAAGGGTTTTGTACATTGTTAGCTTCGTGCGGCGGCGTATGCTTCCTGATCGTAACGTTTTGCGAAGGGCAAAGTAGGCCCGATTTCGCGCTTGAATGCGCCGCTGGATCTCCTTACTACTGTTGTTGTCCGCGGTCACCAGCGATCCCAAATACACGAACTCCTCTGCCACTTCTAGTTCATCGCCGTCAACGGTTACCGTCTGTGGGAGACGCGCGTTTGTTTCCTTTGAGCCTCTTCCTTTCATGTATTTGGTCTTCGACGCATTTATTTTTAGCCCAATTCTCCTAGACTCCGCTTTCAATCTGGCGTAGATTAGGGTAATTGATCTTGAATGGACCTATTTAGCGCTTTTTAACACCACCATTCGCACTCCTGCTCAATTTACTCGTCATTTATAAATAATATGTGGTGATGTTACTATTTGTTGGAAAGTACCACCTTTTTTCTACATTATCAGTACTTTAAAAATGTATAATTGATAAAACTTTTATTAAATATATCGTTTTTTGCCAAAGCCTTTTTTTGATCTTGAATGGACCCAACATGATCTTGAATTGGACCTATTTTTGATTTTGAAATGGACCTAAATTTGGATTGTCATAGTTTCTTCCATGTAAATGAACAAAATAATAACAAAGAATTTTTTTTAATAGTACAACTATACTACTGTTATTTATTAATAGGACACAAGGTTGAACAGCTTTTACCTTTCTTATACTCTGTTAGAAAGGTATGAAAGTCGGTTGAAAAATTTGAAATCAGTCACAGTCGCCGAGGGTCTTGTTTTTATGTCAGCCCAACAATTGAACAATGTTTCAGTGACTTGATATGCGTTATGTATGTATCTGTGTGTGACATTTGTATATTGGGAATTTATTATTACCTGTTGTTCAGATATGGTTGAAACGATTTCTACGTCATAAAAAAATTATGTCGCCTATTAGTTTCAAAAATTTAAACCATTCATTAAAAATATGTGATATAACTTGTATTAAACGTAGTTTATCAAGTACAGTGGGGTTCGAGTTTTTATTTAGCGACTACATATTTCGAAAGGTCAGACTTTTACTGACGTAGGACTACGTCTTACTGCAAAGTATCTAAAGGTTTGCGACAGCCCCTGTCGAACATTTTGAATATAAAACCGTTGCAATCGTGAAAAATTCGTTAATTAGTGGTAATTATTCAATTTTTGACACATTTATATGCAATTTTTTCAGTTAAAAAATGGTCTAAATTTTGCCACGGTTTCGATTTTGGCAACATAGGTGACACGCATTTGTTGTCAAATTCGAAATCATACTGTAAATGGTGCTTGAAAAAATTAGACTTGGTAATTCTACTAGGTTTAAAGGTAAGGTTAGATACTAGGTTTTAATTTTAAATGATAGTCGATGAAGAACTGTACCAGATAGAAAATAGGTGAACCTTCCTATTTTCTATCTGGTACAGTTGAATATTTTAGATCTCAGGGTCACTCAATTTCGGTGGACAAGGAGGTATTAATTTTGTCACAAGTCAGAGGGGAGAGGTGCTTAAAGAATACTTTACATCCCCCAAGAAAAAAATCAGAGGGGTTGTGTTTAAGATGCGACCACGGATGACGTAGTACAACGTTAGTCCGGTTGCATGATTTTGAATATTTTACTAAACTGATTTTTAATCTATCTGTCAATCGATCAAAAGGTGATGTGAAGTCAACCTGCTTACTTATCGGCGGAATATAAGGTCTTTGCAAAATATTTTTTAAGTTTTTGTCACCCCCCCCCCACCCCCCTTTGGAAATTGGCTTGAAAAATCGGAGGCTAAAAAAAATTGTAGGCTATGTGGTGCTCTACAGCCTGACAAACTCGAAAAATGAGTGTACTTAACACTTCTAGCACGAAACAGAAATGGAAATTCGAATTCGGAGTTTCCGAAAATCGCCCGAAAAAATTCTCTCGTTTTTGTCTTCTTTTCGTACATTTTTGCATGGAAAATAATAACGTATATATTAAAAGCAAGAACAGATTTGGTTTTTACGCTTAAACTTTAAATAAAAATGCTTAAAACCCATGTTTTTTGTTCGATTAAAAAATTTACTTTGTTCCCCCCCCCCCCCTTCAGTGGCCCAACACCGGAAGGACAAAAACTTTATAAAATATTTGTAATGGCCTATTTTTACTTTATTCTGAGCCTCATAGTTATTTTAACTAAACTATTTAGAAAATTATCAAATACAATATTATTTTTTTAGGCATATCCAGTTCGAAAATGGTCCAGATATTGATCCAAATTTTATATTTTTTGCACCATATCATTATCCAGGCCTTTACCTAATTTCTAAATCCTCCATTGACGCACAGATGATTTCATTGCCAAACCGGGTAGTTTTGTAGGACGGTTGAGCATCACAAAGTTTCACGAGGGTGA